>NC_056624.2:11441477-11769477 GCF_002870075.4 Lactuca sativa
AGAAAGTTAGAAAAATCATTCACTATAGAAATGGCAAACGGATTAACAGAAAACACTAACTGCATATACATGGGCTGTACTTTAACTTTAGACGGTCATTCTTTCCCAATCAACCTCATGCCAGTCCAAATTAAAAGTTTCGACGTCATAGTCGGCATGGATTGGTTAAGTCTTCTTTGCACCGACATCATGTGCTTTGAGAAAGCAGTTTGTCTTAATCTCTCTAACAACGAAACATTAGTGATTTACGGTGACAAATCAAGTACAAACCTTTGCATCATTTCGTGCATCCAAGCTCAAATGTGTTTACGGAAGGATTGTCGAGAATTCCTAGCACACATCGTCGATACGAGTCAGGAACTGAAGGACATCAAGAACATTCCAGAAGTACGCGACTTTCCCGATATCTTTCCGGAAGAACTACCGGGATTAACACCACAACGCCAAGTCGAGTTCAGAATCGACTTAGTTCCAGGGGCTACCCCAGTAGCGAAATCGCCTTATCGTCTGGCACCAACAGAGATGAAAGAACTTTCCATTCAGCTTAACGAACTCCATCAAAAAGGATTCATAAGACCAAGTTTCTCACCTTGGGGAGCACCGGTCTTGTTCGTAAAGAAGAAAGACGGATCGTTCCGTATGTGCATTGACTACAGAGAACTGAACAAACTTACTGTCAAAAATCGTTATCCTCTACCCCGCATTGACGACCTATTTGATGAACTTCAAGGAGCAAACTACTTCTCGAAGATAGACCTACGATCCGGATATCACCAATTACGAGTACTATGGGAGGATATTCCTAAGACAGCTTTCCGAACCCGTTACGGACACTATGAGTTTGTAGTGATGCTGTTCGGATTAACCAATGCACCAGCAGTATTCATGGACCTAATGAATAGGGTGTGCCATCCTTACTTAGATCAGTTCGTCATCGTCTTCATCGATGACATACTTATCTACTCCCGAAGTAAGGAAGAGCATAGTCAGCACCTACGAAAAGTCTTAGAAACACTGCGATCAGAGAAACTCTATGCGAAGTTCTCTAAATGCGAATTTTGGATTCGAAGAGTCGAATTTTTGGGCCACTTTGTTAGCGAGAAAGGGATACACGTAGACCCCTCCAAAATTAAGGCCATTGAGAACTGGTCGGCACCAAAGACACCTACAGAGATTCGTCAATTTCTAGGTCTCGCCGGCTACTATCGCAGATTCATAAAGAACTTCTCTAGCATTGCGAAACCTCTTACTACATTAACCCAGAAAGGCATGGCCTTTGACTGGGAAGCGAAACAAGAGAAGGCATTCCAAACGCTGAAACAGGCCTTGTGCACCGCACCGATACTAGCCCTCCCCGAAGGGATAGAAGATTTCGTAGTGTATTGCGACGCATCAAACCAAGGACTTGGTTGTGTTCTTATGTAGAGAGGGAAGGTTATTGCTTATGCCTCCCGATAGCTTAAGACACATGAAGTGAACTATACGACCCATGATCTTGAGTTAGGAGCAGTGGTATTTGCTCTAAAGATCTGGAGGCACTACTTGTACGGAACAAAGAGTACTATTTTCACCGATCACAAGAGCCTTCAACACATTTTTGATCAGAAGGAGCTCAACATGCAACAACGATGCTGGGTCGAGTTACTCAATGACTACGAATGTGAAATTCGTTATCATCCTGGCAAGGCCAACGTGGTAGCTGACGCCCTCAGTCGAAAAGAATACACTGGTCGGAGAGTCAAATCTCTGGCTATGACTATTCGTTCCCACTTATCCATGCATATTAAGGAGGCTCAACTGGAAGCTTTGCAACCTGAAAAAGTGGCGGGTGAATCCCTGAGAGGAATGGAAAAGAATCTAGAAATCAAGGGTGGCGGGGCATATTATCTCATGGACCGAATCTGGACGCCGAAACATGGTGGTTTCAGAGACGTAGTCATGAACGAAGCACACAACACGAGATATTCCATTCACCCAGGTTCAGATAAAATGTATCTGGATCTTAAGAAACTGTACTGGTGGCCTAACATGAAAGCAGAAATTGCTACCTTCGTAAGTAAATGCCTTACTTGCGCTAAGGTTAAGGTCGCGTATCAGAAACCGTCAGGATTACTACAACAAACAAAGATACCAGAATGGAAATGGGAGCGGATTACTATGGACTTCATAACCAAGTTGCCCAAGACGACGGGTGGACTCGATACCATATGGGTCATCGTCGACAGATTGACCAAATCCGCACATTTCCTACCAATCAAGGAGACTGACAAGATGGAAAAGCTTACTAGAACTTACATAAGGGAAATAGTGTGACTTCATGGTGTTCCGATATCCATTATCTCCGATAGAGATAGTAGATTCACTTCAAGATTCTGGTAGTCACTACAAAGTTCCCTGGGGACTAGGCTAGACATGAGTACAACCTACCACCCACAAACAGACGGGCAAAGTGAGAGAACGATACAAACTTTGGAAGATATGCTGAGAGCCTGTGTGATTGACTTTGGAAAGGCATGGGATATCCATTTACCCCTTTTCGAATTTTCATACAACAATAGTTATCATACAAGCATAAAGGCTGCTCCGTTTGAAGCCCTCTATGTTCGAAAGTGCAGATCCCCTCTGTGTTGGACTGAAGTTGGCGACACCCAGTTAGCTAGAGGATGAGTTCCTGAAAGCACTCTCACCGGTCCAGAAATCATACGGGAAACGACAGAGAAGATCGTTCAAATTCGTGAACGGTTGAAAGCCTCTAGAGACCGACAGAAAAGCTACGCTGACCAAAGGAGGAAACCTTTGGAATTCCAGGTAGGAGACCACGTTTTATTGAAGGTCTCACCGTGGAAGGGTTTAATACGCTTTGGAAAGCGTGGAAAACTAAATCCAAGATACATAGGGCCTTTCGAGATTCTTGCTAGAATCGGCCCTGTGGCTTACAAGCTTAATCTATCGCGTGAACTTAGTAACATACATCCAACCTTCCATGTCTCGAACTTGAAAAAGTGTCTGTCCGATGACACTCGTGTTATTCCACTCGACGAGATCGAGATCAATGAGAGCCTCAACTTTGTGGAAGAACCGGTAGAAATCATGGACCGAGAGGTCAAACAAACAAAACAAAGTCGCATACCCATCGTGAAGGTTCGCTGGAACGCCAAGCGGGGACCTGAATTCACATGGGAACGCGAAGATCAGATGAAACAAAAGTACCCTCATCTTTTTCATATTCACTAGTATCTTTACTACTTTAAATTTCGGGACGAAATTCCCTCTAACGGGGGGATGATGTGACAACCCGATATTTCAACTCTATGTAATGACCTAAAAAGTCAAGTATTGTAACCACTTTTGTGATAATGAAATTAACTTCGAAAATAAAATGTCCAAAAAGTTTCTATTTAATTACCTACTATGATAGATGTCATTAAACCGTGATCGTACGTAAAAAGAACGCCGAAATCCGACTTCGTATATTGAAGTTATGATTTTTCCAAGTTCGGCTTAGCGACAGACAGCTAAAAACTCGAATCGGAGATCGAACGACTTTTGACCGGAATGACCTAAACGAGAATCGAAGGTCTCGACAATGGTATTTCAGCGGTAAAAAGTCTGGCAAAAACAGACGTCAGATAAAGAAGTTATGAATTTCTAAAGAAATTTTCTTAAACGCGACCTTTAAAAATAAATAATAAAAATAATTTCAAAATTTGCCGACGGAATCTAAACGAAAGCTATAGAGCATAGTCTCACCTACGCGTGGATATAAAGAACGTCGAAAATGGAGTTCGTATGAAGAAGATATGAATTTTAGAAGTTTATTAAATAAATAAAATATAAATTTTATTATTTATCCTTGGTATTATCCGAAGGCAGGTCATCAGATAGGGCCGAGTTACGCCCAGCGGAATCTCGTACGCCCAGCGTACTCAAGGCCTAGGCCTCGGATCGTCCACGTCTCGCCCTATGCGAAGCTAGCCTTGTCCCATCCGAAGTCCGAGGCAGTCAAGGATCCGGTCATGCGTGACGCTTGCGTACGCCCAGCGTACCGAGGCGGTTCCCACCCTCTATAAAAGGGATGCGAGGGTTTCGAAGAAAAGGGCCATTCTCTCTCATTTCTCTTGCGTTCTTGCCTCGTTTTCCGTGCCCGTGCTAACCCGAAGCCCCCGTCACTTTGCTCAAGTCCCAAAGGTTATTTGTGCTCCTGAGATTCCCGAGAAAATCCGTTTTCCCGAGAAGAAATTCTGCCCGGTTTTCATCTCGCCTTTCTTCGATCTTTCAAGTGAGTTCATACCCCTTAATTAACCTTTTAAATGTTCTATAAATGCTTTTATATGCTTTCAAGGGGGGGGGGGGGGGAATACAAGTAAAACACACGATTATTATCGTGTGTTATATAAAGTTTTATTATACACTTTTATTCAATAGAATCATATGTGATTTATAAACTTTATAGGGAACTTTCGTACGTAAAGTATATCACGATAACATTATATCTTTTTGAAATGAAAAATGTTGTTATATATGTATAAATTAAACACCCTACTTAGATTACATGTATATGTGTCCAACTTAGAGACTATAAAAATCTATACTTTCATACCAAGTGATTCATTTTCTAGGGATTTCTAAACAAACGAGACACACTTTTAGAAAGCTATAATAGGTATAGTTTTACGAGAATATTGCTAACTTTTACATACTAGAAACATAATTTTCAAGAAGTCACTTTCAGATACAAGAAACAAACGAACATTTTAACACGTAAATCTGTTTTTATACTAAGATTTGTGAGACATTAACTTCACGTACATTCGAGTACACATATCAAGTCCTGTATTATATACCAGAATCCCTTGGAGGGGGAGCATGGTGTTTGTGTATAGATCTATACGGGCTTGACAACCCGCGCCCTGACTGTTAGCTACAGTCCACCATTTGGGGTGACAAACATCATAACATTCCAATGCCTGAAGAACATTGTGTATAGGCAATCCGAGTCAATAGTATGGTTATAAAAACTCACATGAGGTACTAAAAATACATTGATTTACAAGGTTTTATTCAAACATATTGGATGTTTTACACGTACATACATTTTCTAGAAACAAACATTTGTCTTGTTAGAAGGCTACATTTATGCTAGTAGAAAATATGGGATTTTCTAGAAACAAACAAACAAAAACAAAACATTTCATTTCATACAAACATTGTCATTTAATACTTATGAAACTCACCAGCTTAAATGTTGATCTACTCTTTCAAAACTACTTGTACAGGGACGGTCCTAGCCGATTTGAGGCCCGGGGAAAATAAAAAAATGAGGCCCTTCTTAGTAAAAGAATTATAATCAATCAGTTTCGATTAATATACGAAACAGTAACATGTGTTAATTCACTAGAACGTTTTTGGTAAAAAAGGACGGAACCTTTCGAAAAATTATTATTAAAAATAATTAATACATTAGAGGTTACAACTGAACATAAATATACATGGATTACTATATAGATTAGTATATGTTTATCTGTATAAGTCTCCATTCGTCAACATGTGATTAAAACTTGTCTCTTTGCATATTTCTTTCTTGAGGTTTTTATACCGTTTGCTTCACATAGACAAAAAAAAAAGTCACTAATTAATAGAATAACACAAGATATTCTTGATTAGCACCATGTGAAATCAAACATAACTAGAAATCAAATATTTAAAGCTAATCTTACAATATATTCAAACCTTAGAAACATTTTTCCTTTGTTCCACACACCACCTGTACTCATATTCCAACATCCTTTTTTTATTATAATTCTGCTATAGATGCTTGTACTTGGAGAAAGTTGAAAATGTGATTGAAGTCCATGGATATAAATTTCTTTTTCTTGTCCTTTGTTTGATAGATAGCACGATTCATTATGCATTCACAATTGGTAAAATATTAAAGAAAAGCACCACTGATCATAGATTAGAAACTTGGAATCAATATACTATGCAGAACAAAATGAAATTGTAAATCTGTGTTACCTGTATTTTATTCAAAAAGTAGATTTCATTATGGCATTTCATCAAACACTTAATAGACAAACAAAATCACACATTTTCTCTAGGTAAAGAAGCTTGTGCAAAGGAATAAATCCACTGTAGAAATGATAAACAACACAAATGGAAAAGAAAAGTAATATATTAACTTTAGGTTAATATCCATAACCCACTTTAGAAATCAGAAAATCGAGTCCCATTCAAACCCATAAATCAAAACCTAAATCTATAGAAATCGATAAACAAAGCAAATGAGAAAAGAAAAGCAATGCATTACCTTTAGATTGATATCCATAATCCATTCTCCTTGTGAAGGTGATTAAATTGCTTCTTGAACTGTTAAGAAATGTTTTAGGACTTCAAAGATTTAAGAGGAAGGAAAAGGAAGTTGGGAAATTTAAGAGACGGCGACTCTAGGAGAGTCTTTTCCTGCTTAAAAATAAAAAGAAAAAAAGAATTATACACAGGAAAATAATGTAAAAATTCCAAAAAAGAAATGCAAATCTCTAAAAACGTAACAACCGCGGTTCGAACATGGGACTAACTTATAGGACTCAAACTCCCGGACGACTTAACCATGTCAACTGCACATTCTTTAGGTTTTGTGCTACTAAATATATTATATATCTTACGCCATAATATATATATATATATATACACTAACCGTAACTTGTAGGGCCCCGAGATTTGGCGAGGCCCGGGGCGGTCGCCCAGCTTGCCCTCCCTATAGGGTCGGCCCTGTACTTGTATGTCCCAGGGATTCAGTAATTACAGGTATCAAACAGCTTTTGAAGAAGGGACGCTGCGTCATCAGTTTAACTTCATATTTTGGCATCATATTGTAATTGGTTTTGAACATGTACTTTTCAAACAATGTAAACTTTCAATTATATATATGATGATTGTATTGCTTTCTTTACTATGTATTCATTTGTTATGCTACCACATGAAGTCATCCGCCTCCGAACGTTTCCGCCGTTCTGGTTTGGGGGTGTGACACAAATTAGGAACAATTTGTATAAAATACTTAAATTATTAATTTAAATATAAAATTACAAGTTCAACGTATATATAAATTTTAGTTTAACTTAAATAACTAAAATAAATACTTTGTAAATAGTTAAAAGTGATAAATTATAGTGTCTTTCTATTAATGATTATAAGTTGGTTAATAAAGGTTAAGTAAATATTAAACCTAAAATGTAATCATAAATAAACTAAATTTCAATTTTAAAATAATATATTTATTTTTACTTATAAAGTTATGTCTTTAACTTTGAACATATTATACTTAATTTATTATATTTAATATGTTGTAATATGTAAACCATTATCAGTTTAAAGCTACAACTTTTGAACAGTTTGGACAAAATACTTATATTGTTAACTTAAATATAACATTACAATGTCAACTTAAATATAAATTTCAATTCCACTTAAATATAAAATTACAATGTCAACTTAAAAAAAACCAACGAATATTTTGTAAATAGTTAAAAGTGATAAATTGTAATGATAAATGCAAAAACTAAATTGTAATCTCAATTTAACTAAAATAATTCCTAAACATATTTTTATAATCGTTAAAATTTTTCAAATAAGTAGTTTAAAATAACTTACAATAACAATACTTAAAATTGACTCTATATAAATGATTATATTGTTACCTTTAAAATCAAAACATAATGTTTGATGTTTTAAATAATTATAATGATAAAAATTAAAACATTAATCAAATAAGTTTTAGAAATTAGTGAACAACAGCAACCACTATAAATAACATTAAACCATATATTATATTTAGTTTTATTCATGTGTAACTCGCAAGTAGAAGTCATTCAAACGATTGAGATTATGAAGTTATAATAGATGTATATATTACCATATAATTCAAAATAATCAATATATTATATCAATTTATTCTACAAAATATAATATCAAATTTAACAACAACGTTATTGTTATGTATAAAAAAACATATATTTGTAAAGACTTCAACTATATAGGTGTTTCTACGCATTACAATGTCAACATAAATATAAATTTCAATTACGCTTAAAAAACAAAATAATATTTTGTAAATAGTTAAAAGATATAAATTATAGTGATAAATGCAAAAACTAAATTGTAATCTCAATCTAACTAAAATATTTCCTAAAAATATTTTTTATAATCATTAAAAGTTTCCAAATAAGCAGCTTAAAATAACTTACAATAAAAATAGTTAAAAATAACTTTATATAAATGATTATATTATCACCTTTAAATAAAAAAATAACGTTTGATATTTTAAATAATTATAATGATAGAAATTAAAACCTTATGCAGATAAATTTTTAAAAATTAATTAACAATTACAACAACTATAAATAACATTAAACGATATATTATATTTAATTTCATTCATGTGTAACTCGCGGATAGCAGTCATTCAACCGATTTACATTATGAAGTTATAGTGTGTGTGTGTATATATATATATATATATATATATATATATATATATATATATATATATAGGGCATAGGGAATATGTGGTTGTAATTTACCTAAGTTTATATATAGAACCCTCCAAACTATGTAGTTTTGATCCATATATATCAAAACCAATCATGATATCTCGTTTACTATTCTTCCTTAATCATGTGACTTACTAAGTCAATTGAAATTATATTCTTTTTCTTCATTGTGTCTAAGAATTTAAAACATTAAACTCATGACCATTTAATCAACTCTTCTAAAATTTAAATGAAAACTAATAAAATAAAAGATAAAAGAAGAACCTACAATAACTCAATCAATTTTTTCATAAATCATTGGAGATAGTTTTTCAATTGAAGGACAAAACTTTTGAGTCATATTCGATAAAAAAAATATTGGTTTTTTACTTTCTTTATAAACTTCAATGATTTTTTACAATAAAAAATATATAATTGATCTTTTGCATTTCATTATTTAATTTAATTCAATGATAATCTATTAAAACAAATATAAAAGACAAATGAAATTGGATTTTTTTTTTGTTTAAATCTACATTATTTAAAAGGTTCTATACCTAAGCTTAGGTACATAACAGCCACATATTCACTTTTCTCATATCTATACAAACCTTACTATTTCTAAAAATAGATTTAAGACGTCCAAACCTTTCAACTAAATATACAAACATTTATCAACAAATTACAAAATACAATGCATTAAGTACCAATGTAAAATTAATATTGAAACATTCAAACCTACATCCTTATCTTACCCAATATAGATAATTTAAATTTTAAAAAAAAATCATATTCTTTGACTAGAATGAGTCAACATGGTACAATCCTTAAAACATAATATACAACAAGTTTATGCAATCAGATCTTATCCGTGAATCAGTCAACAAATGTTAAACCAATCTTTTCTCAATTTCAGCTTTTAAATTGGTCAAAATCAAATGAATCGGTTAGATCAAATCTGACTTCTTGAATGAGTTGAATTGGGCATTATTGTTTCAAATGAATCTTATCACCCTTGTTATTAAGGCGTTATTGTTTTGACCTGACTCATTCTTTATCTCGTTGTTTCCTCATATCTCGGCAGATTATCTTCATTCTTCATATAAAATTGAAGACACATCCAAATCAGTGCCTCTCTATCTGTGATTATCACCTAAACCTCCACCGTCCAGCAATAAGAAGTCATTTTTGCGTTTGGTTCATCATGTCTATTTATTTACCGATTTTGTATTTTTTTGTTTAGGGCAAACTAATTTCTGAAAGAAAGTTAATCGCACCCGTCGCTTGGCGCGGGTAAACGGCTAGTATATATATATATATATATATATATATATATATATATATATATATATATATATAAATAGAGAGAGCATATATTATCATATAATTTAAAATAATCAATATATTATATTAGATTAATATAAAAATTATTATATCAAATTTAATAACAATGTTATTATAAAACTAAAAAAAATAAATATTTGTAAAGACTTCATATTTGCGTAGTATGAATAATAAATAAGGCAGATCCAAATGACAAGCCGACTGTATTTAGTTGAGAGTCCATAGGCCTATCTAGGATAACTCAAAAAGCCGACTGTAATTCCAAAAAGCTCCACAAAGCCCAGAGACTCAGACTCAAGTTACTCGGTGAGTTTGTTCGTTCTCTCACGTCTTTGTCTCACCTCTCTCTTTCTGCACTAGTTTCGACCACTGATGCACACCACCGGAAACGGAAAGATGTCTTCCTCTCTATGAGCTCTGAATATCCTGTTTTCCGGTCTCTAGTTTCAAGTAAGTTAACCTAATTCTTGTTGTTTAGTTTTATTTAAACCCCAAATTACTTTACTTACTTTATTAGTTTTGTGATCTTTTATATCCAAGCCGTAAGTTATATACCCTAAAGTATATGACTTAATTTTTGGGATGAATTCTAGCTTTTCATTATTGTGATATTATGTGATTTTCAATTTTGTAAACTCTAAATTAGGCATGATTATCCCTATAGTTCATATAGCTCATATGAATTTACTTGGTCATAGCTCTATCTTGTTCCAGTCTTGTTTGCCCAACTTCTATTTGGAAAATGATTGTTTCTGCATGTAGAACACTTGAATCTACCATATAAACTGCTTTTTTCACCTTTTTTTTTGTTCTATAGATGGTTTTCCGTTTGCTTAATGGTTCGTTTTGACTAAATCACATTCTCTATTGTTTATGATGGATATTGATGACATGTTTGGCCAGTCTTTTTGGAGCGATGGATGAACAAATATTCTTCTTTTTGTAGGCAGTGAATAAGCCATTTGAATGAGTGTAAATGACCATTTTACCCATTCACTAAGTAACATTTTCTCATTATGCCCTTCTAGAAAACCATGGATCTTTACGACATATTTGGCAGTCTCTAAATTTAGAAGACACCTACCTAAACGAAGGCTTCCAAGAAGGCTATGACACCGGTTTTGCCTTGGGAAAAGACGATGGGCGTGAAGTTGGATTAAAAACAGAGTTCATAAATGGTGAGGAATTAGGGTTTTATAGAGGGTGCATCGATGTTTGGACCTCTGTGATTCGAGTTGAACCCACGTGCTTCTCGAAAAGTGCTCAAAAGAAGATTAAAGAGATGGATGAATTGGTGTCCAAGTATCCGATTTTGGACCCTGAAAACAAGAATGTCACACATATTATGGGATTATTGAGGGTGAAATTTCGGGCTATTTGTGCAGCATTGAATATGAAGTTGGAGTATAAAGGGTACCCGAAAGAAAACGACATTCTGTTTTGAGGTATGTAAATCAATAATTAATGGGGAATGTTTTTGGATGGAATGGAATCCATCAAAGGAATTGGAATCCGAGGGAATTGATGAAGGAACTGTTATGATTGGTCCTAAATCTTGTTAAAAACCAATTCCTCCTTTCAAGATTCTTTTAGAAAGTTATTTTTGGTTTTGTTTGCAATCATTTTGAATCAGAAGTAACAAACCATATTTTTTTTCTATCAAATCCTGTTTGAATAAATAATGTTTAAATTATTTGAAAAGATGATGAGAAGGAAGTGAAATTTATATAAAAAAATTAAAATTTAATGAGGAAATCTTTTGTCTATGATTCTAATTATTAGTTAATTCCATGAAATTAGCAGATGAGATCCAACTACAACTGTTTTGTTGGATGAAGCACAGGTTTCAGATCCTCTCATCATAGCTAGTTCTGTGAAAAGGTTTAATAATTTGCTCAATGTTATCTTGTTTAAATGGTAATCAAATTCTCCATGGAGATGTTAAAGCTAACCACTTTTTTTCTGCAATGTTTCTACATGTTCTACCTGAGTAATTTTTTGAAAATTTAAATATGATATATATAACTTGATAGTTCCCTTTTTTCATTTCAGTGTTGGAATTCTAGAAGAGTTGTGAGATGAAGATAAGGAACTCTTTCCAGTTGAATGTATCATAGAGATGAAGAAAGGATCCATCTTCTCTTAATGTCAAACATAGCATTGGTTGCGCCTTATGAGCCATTATACTTGAAAATTTGTGTAAAAATTAAAAGCTCTTATTCTTAGCTGCTGTTTCTGTTTTCTTCTTTCAAATCTCACTTTGCATTTTGTGGTCCCATTCCCATCTTGTAGATCTAGGTATGATTCCTGCCTGGTATCAAGGACATATCTTTACCCATTTTGTTCCTCTGTTTTTTATTTCTTAATTTTGTAAGCGTTTGTTACACTTTGGATAGTATTGATAAACAACTATGAAGTCTAGTTGATTTGTATGTATAGTCATGTGCTAATTTATCAACATTAACAAGAAAGAGATCAGGTTCATGATTCTCCTGACTGTTCATAAGTATTTTTTAGAGTTTTGTTTATAAGTCCTTATTTGATTAGGGTAAGTTTTCTTCTTTTTATACACAATAATGTTTCTAGCTTTTAGGATTAGTTGATTGTTGGAGAAATTATATTCATTGTGACCATTAAAAGAGCAAAGGTCTTTTGTTGTTCTATCTTACTAGTCATTATTTCCATCATCCTTCCACCATCACTTTTAAATATGTGGATTTTCTACATATATTGTCTTTCTAAAGCTTATTGTGTAACTTGTTTTTATTAAACAAATAGTAAATGTACACGCTTTTGATGCATGGGTACAGAGGTACTGAAAAAATGTGATGGTATTAAAAAATGTTGTATTGCACAGGCTTTGTATGAAAACCGATAATTTTTCATGCCTGTATCACTTGCTCTATATTCTATTATTCTTATTTAGATTCGAACATATGTTTAATTAAAGCAGAGCTTAGCTTATTGACGACTTTAATCCACTAATTGATCATCTTTTTGCTGCTTATTATGTCTTATTTAATTAGAGTTGAGCATGTAATATAAGTAACAAAGGTACTAATCTGCTGTGTGTAAGGAACAACTCGTAGAGCAGGGATGTAGTGTCATTGTAAAAACTCATTGTGCAACAATAATCATTTTATGTAAGTATTTTTATGTGTAACTTGCCTTGTATTAAAACTACTATGACTAATTTAGTGATGATGTCAAATTTTTAATTTTTCATTTAAAGTACCAATGGCTGGAAAGCATTAAAGTACATTGCTATTAATAGCCAATGTGAGTATGTTGGCATCATGGTAAAAAACTATAAGTATGTTGCTGTTTTCCCTTCTTCAAAAGATTTTTCCCCCTTTTTGGTGAGTTTTTATGTGTAACTGAATCGAACAACCCAGATCAAACCATATCACTTATAATTTATTGATGAAATGATTCAAGCTGGGAATGCTCGAAGATGATGGCTAGCTGACACCACAAATCAGGTACATGATACGCCTGGATGTTCAAGCAGGTGGGGCCAGGTGTATCGGAGGAGAAAATAAAATTATTTTTATTACAGTTTTGTATTTTTGGTATTTATTTGTTACTTGGGAGATAAGATATTATCTTTCCTATTATCTTTTCTATTATTTAGGATCTGGATTTGCAGAACATTATAAGTATGATTGTTTCTAGTTTTAAAGCATCAAGGAATAAGAATTAAACCTTAGGGTTTTCTTGGAGTTTTTCCTGTTCTCGAATTCAGGACCTATCATCTTGGTATCAGAGCACCGATTCTGATGGCCGATAAACTAGAAGGGAAAGGGACCAATGCCGAAAGGTTGGGCTCTTTGGAAACCACTGTCAACCGGATCCTGGATGCGGCTGAGGCGCATAAAGAGGAGGTAACAATGAAGATGGATGATCTGACTAGGGCTTTTTCCGATTTGGCCCTGGCAATGAAAAGATCGGTCAAAAAACAAAAAAAAGGTGATGCCAGTTCTTCAGTGGAGTCACAAAGCGACACCACTAGCGACAGCGAAGATTCAGACGCTTCACAAGGCTCAAAGAAATTTAGAAAAAAAGAGAAAAGGAGGAGTACTGGGCAAGGGTATCGAAAATTGAAGATCCCTATTTTCAGTGGGGAAGACGTGCAAGGTTGGGTTTACCGTATTGAACAGTATTTCGAGGTCCAGGAGGTCAAACGGAAGAAACGGCTTAAGGTGGTAGCGGTTTGTTTGGAGGGACCACCTCTCTCGTAGCATCGTTGGCAAGACTCCAGGAAACCATTCAACTCATGGATTATGTTCAAAACCAAGTTGTTAGATCGTTTTCAATCATCTCGGGAGGGTAGACTGTTGGAGCAATTCTTAGCTCTCCAACAAGATGGCACTGTTAGAGATTATGTCGATCGTTTTGAAAGCCTTGCTGGCCAAGTAAGTGGTGTCTCGGAATTTGTCCAGGAAAGTACTTTTATAAAAGGCCTTAAGCCAAGTGTTCGTTCCGCTGTACGGATTGCTGAACCGGAATCGTTGTCACAAGCCATCCGCATGGCCCTAAAAATTGACGAGAACAAGGGGCAAGGAGAGGTTAAGGCGGGTGGGTATGGTACAAGTAAGTGGAACAACGGTGGTGCCGCCAAGACAATTGCCACCCACACCCCGACTGGTATTGTACCAGAAAAGAAGACGAGCTCGAACAACGGGGGCAGTACTCTCAAAAGACTGACACCGACCGAGTTAGCGTAGAAAAAGGCTAAGGGTATTTGTTTTCGTTGTGATGGCAAATATTCTCCGGGTCACCGCTGCCCTAGCAAGGCGTTGCAAGTGTTGTTGGTTGATGAAGAAGATACTGTAGAGGAGGAAGAAGATGGAGACCACCCGCATTTGGAGGGAATTGAAGTGTCCTTAAATTTTGTTTCGGGTCTCACCCCTCCGCGCACGATGAAGGTACGGGCAAACATTCAGGGGGTCCCGATGGTAGTATTAATCGATTGTGGAGCCACCCACTCATTCGTCTCTAACCGGGTAATCGAGATTTTGGGGTTAATGGTTATTGATACGGGATCGGTGAGGGTCGTGTTGGGCAACGGGAGGAAAGATAAGACACGGGGTACTTGCAAGGCAGTGACCCTAGAATTGTAGGGGTGTAGTGTGGTGGAAGATTTTATTCCTTTGGATTTGGGAAGTTCAGATTTGATTTTGGGCATCACTTGGTTGCAAACGCTGGGTAATGTCACATCGAATTGGAGGGAGTTGTGGATGAGTTTCTGGGTTGACGGTCGATTGATCACCATACGCGGGGACCCGAGCCTCTCTAAATCCCTTGTGTCGTGTAAGGCGTTGGGGAAATTGTTGCAAAAGGAGGGTGAGGGATTCGTCATCCACGTAGGTACTATCAAAGACGAAGGCGATTCAGGTCAGAACACGGGAACTACTCAGATCATATTGGACAGTTTCAGAGAGGTTTTTAACACTCCGGAGGGGTTACCACCATCAAGAAGCCACGAACACGCCATTAATTTACGCGAGGGAACGGGCCCCATCAACATCAGACCGTATCGCTACCCACATGTGCAAAAAGATGAAATTGAGAGATTAGTGAAGGAAATGTTAGAGGTGGGAGTGATTCGGCCAAGTACTAGCCCGTTTTCGAGCCCGGTGTTGTTGGTCAAGAAAAAAGATGGTAGCTGGCGGTTTTGTGTTGACTACCGGGCCCTCAACAAAGCAACAATACTCGACAAATTTCCGATTCCGGTCATAGATGAGTTGTTGGATGAGCTTCACGGGGTGGCGGTTTTCTCAAATTGGAGCTTAAGTTGGGGTACCATCAGATTCACATGAAGACGGAGGATATTCCGAAAACCGTGTTTCGGACACATGAGGGCCACTACGAGTTCTTGGTAATGCCGTGTGGATTGACAAACGCCCCGGCTAATTTTCAGTCGCTTATGAAAAAGGTATTTAGACCCTTTTTACGAAAATTCGTGCTGGTTTTTTTTGATGATATACTAGTGTACAGCAAAACCGAGCATGAACACCGGGATCATCTTTCGACGGTACTTCGAGTTTTGCAAAAAAAATCATCTTTATGCAAACCGAAATAAATGTTATTTCAATAAAAAACAGATAGAGTACCTCGGTCATATTGTATCAAAGGATGGGGTTGCGGCTGATTCGAGCAAGGTTTCTGCCATGTTGAAATGGCCACTACCCAAAACCTTGAAGGCGTTGCCTGGGTTTTTGGGTTTAACAGGATATTATCGGAAGTTTGTTAAGGACTATGGGAAGATTGTGTGGCCGTTAACGGAACAATTAGAGAATGATAATTTTAAGTGGAACGATGAGGCTACCGAGGCGTTTAAGAAATTGCAACTAGCGATGACTCAGCTACCGGTTTTAACTCTTCCGGATTTTTCGAAGGAGTTTGTATTGGAAACGGACGCATCAGGGTATGGTTTGGGGGCGGTTCTCATGCAAGACGGGAGACCGGTGGCTTATTTCAGTCAAGTGTTGGGGGCTCGAGCGCGACTAAAATCAGTTTATGAGCGTGAGCTCATGGCCATTGTGTTGGCTATTCAAAAATGGAAGCCGTATTTATCGGGTCGTAAATTCGAACCGATCAACGTAGCCTGAAATTTTTACTCGAACAACGCGGGGTTACGGAAGACCACCAAAAGTGGTTATCGAAAATTATGGGGTTTAATTTTGATATTATTTATAAGCCGGGCAGCGAGAATCGGGTAGTAGATGCGCTGTCACGTATCGAACAAGAGGCGGGATTGACCGCGATTACGACAGGTGGTGTTGATTGGGGAGAGCTGTGGTCAGATTTGGATGCTGATCCGGAGATGGCGGCAATTAAAAAATGTGTTCGGGATGGGTTGGCTCCGGTGGGGTATTCAATTAACCGTGATCGGGTGGTGTTTGAGGGCCGGTTGGTCTTCCCGAAGGGGTCGCATTGGGTGTCAGTTATTTGCAAGGAATTCCATGAAGGTGTTGTCGGGGGTCATTCCGGGGTACAAAAGACTTACCAGCGGCTTGCAAGAGAGGTGTATTGGGTTGGAATGAAGGGCAATGTGGCTAGGTGGGTGGCGGAGTGTGACACATGCCAAAGGCATAAGTATTCGACCATGTCACCTAGTGGGTTGCTTCAGCCACTTGAATTACCATCGACGGTTTGGTTAGAGCTCACGATGGACTTTATTGATGGTTTGCCAAGATCGGAGGGTAATACCGTTATTTTCGTGGTGGTGGGTCGCTTGAGTAAGTATACCCATTTTCTGCCTCTCAAACACCCATACACGGCCAACAAAGTAGCGAATGTGTTTCTACTGGAGATTGTTCGTCTTCACGGGGTGCTGGAGTCCATTGTATTGGACCGGGATAAGGTGTTTGTTAGCAAGTTTTGGAAGGAGCTTTTCCGGATGATGGGTACCAAGTTGCGGAGGAGTACAACTTACCACCCGCAAACCAATGGGCAAACCGAAGTGGTGAACCGGTGTTTGGAGACTTACCTCCGGTGTTTTACGGCTGAGACACCGTCTCGGTGGGTTTCTTGGCTACCGTGGGCGGAATATTGGTATAACAGTTCCTTCCATACCTCCGCGAAAACGACGCCTTTTCGGGTCTTATATGGGTGGGACCCGCCTCACTTGGTTTATTATGGTAAGGTGAAGACAGTGATGGGTACGGTGGAGCAATACTTGGAAGAAAGGGATCGGATGTTGCAAGAGCTAAAAAGACACTTGCTCAAAGCCCAACAATAAATGAAAAAGCATGCGGATGGGCATCGACGGAACGAGAACTTTGATGTGGGAGATCGTGTGTACTTAAAATTACAGCCCTACCGGCAGCGAACTGTGGCTTGACGGGTAAATGAGAAGTTGGCACCTCGATACTTTGGTCCTTTTGAAGTCTTGGAAAAAATTGGACTCGTAGCATACCGGTTGTTTCTTCCCGATACAGCTCAAATCCACAATGTTTTTCATGTGTCTCATCTTAAACGTGCTATCGATAACCGGGTGGCTACTCCCAACTTACCAGCTACTTTGACAGAAGAAATAGAAGTTTTGTTGCAGCCGGAGGCGGTGGAAGGTGTTCGTGAGGGGGCCAGGGATAAAGAAGTTCTAATTCGTTGGCAAGGTCTGCCAGAGTATGAAGCAACATGGGAGGAGTTTGCTATTTTGAAGGGACAGTTCCCTGACTTCAACCTTGAGGACAAGGTTCAAAATTGGGCGGGGAGTGATGATACGCCTGGAAGTTCAAGCAGGTGGGGCCAGGTGTATCGGAGGAGAAAATAAAATTATTTTTATTACAGTTTGGTATTTTTGGTATTTATTTGTTACTTGGGAGATAAGATATTATCTTTCCTATTATCTTTTCTATTATTTAGGATCTGGATTTGCAGAACATTATAAGTATGATTGTTTCTAGTTTTAAAGGATCAAGGAATAAGAATTAAACCTTAGGGTTTTCTTGGAGTTTTTCATGTTCTCGAATTCAGGACCTATCAGTACACAGGGAAACTTTTTCATTCTGATCTGATGGAAACTTTCATTATATTCTCAGGCTCATTCAATCTCATTGTCAGATTCTTGGAATTAATGTACAACACTATCAAGGAAGGATGGGAAACTCAGCTAAATATAGAGCATCTTACTAGTAGGGAGTATTTTGGGTATATATGCTATCTAGTTTGTTACAGCGTATATAGTGCTTAATTATAACAGGGTATCATTATCTTTTGTCAAATATGGTCTTAGAACCTTTGTGAGAGGCTAGGCTATCATATCTGTAGCAAAATCATTAGGGGTTTCTCTTGTAGTTTTAGTATCATCAGTACATTCAGTGAAGCTTGTATTCCTGTTCTTGTTTGTGATTTTATATTAAAGTCAGTTCTTAGCATTCTAGCTTGTAATTATGAAGAAATATTTGTATGCCCACCGTTGAGGACTTTATCGTAATTTCAGACTATGATGTGTATACAAGAAATGAAGTTATCGGTGACCCGTGTGGTTACGTCTGACCTTTGTCGGAAGCGTTCCATATATCACCTAATAGTATTTCAAATGCCACTTTCTTCAATGCAGTTCATGAAGCTATCAGTCCAAAAGTCCAAATTATCCCTGATGAGATGATGAGATTGACACTGAAGACTTGAACATCATTGATGTTGAAGAAGATTTTAGTGCACCAATCTTTGTTCATCATACAGAAGCTACGTTGGATGAAATAGACAAGATGGTAATTTGATTTCTCATCTGTTTTCTAATCTTCTTGTTCCTTGCTTGTTTTAAGTTGAAAATAGCTTAAAAGTATTGGATCTTTATTTCAGGATGAAGATGTATACGAGGAGCCAGTTTTGGACATTGACAATGCTGATAAGGGTAATCCCCTGGCTGTGGTTGAGTACATTGATGAAATTTTCGCCCACTACCGAAAACAAGAGGTATATATTTATTTAATCTTTTTTGTTTGTCATGATAATTCTTGTTTTATGTATATTCATGTGCATTCATTGATGGAAGATTTGTGCATCTACTAGTAGTAGAAAATGACTTAGTAACAAAATTGCAAATAAAAGATAGGATTGAATGTAGAATGATACAAAATGAGTGGCATTTTTCAATACAATTTCAGGTATTAACTTGTGGTAGTTGAGGTAACAACACATTATTACACAACTATTTACTTAATTTTATTCACAACAATTATAAAATGATAGCAAATACTAATAATAATATGAAAACAGGTTCATTACAAATTTGAATTGATGGAAGAAACTTTATATCTAACAGTCAACCTCATTGACCGATTCCTGGAACGTCAAACCGTGTCAAGGAAGAAGTTCAGCTTGTTGGGGTGACAACCATGCTTCTTGCATGCAAATATGAAGAAATCTCTGTCCCTGTTGTTGAGGACTTTATTGTAATTTCAGAGAACGCTTATACAATAACAGAAGTTCTTGACATGGTAATTAGATTTAGTGATTTACTTTCTGTTACAGGCTATATAAAATATAAAGAAAGTCCTTAATTATGATATTTTGTTTTTGTTTGATGTTTATGTTACAGGAGAAGGTAATGGTGAACACCCTTCAATTTAATCTCTCGGTTCCCACTCCATATGTGTTCACTAAAAGATTTCTCAAAGCTGCACAATCTCAGAAGGAGGTGTGTTTTTTTTATCTGTCTATTTTCTTTAGAATATTGATCTTGTGCTAGAATTTAAATATTTTGGACAGATAGTACGATGAATATGTTCACTTCTTTGTGTCCAAGAAATGTTAATCTTCCATAGTAAACTACCGAATTAACAATTCTAGACAAAAAAAAGTCACAAAAATATGCTCTTTTCACGTTCAAGATTCTATATGTAATGTTTTTGTGAAAGAATTAATGATTTTGGACATTAAAATACGAAATGGTGAAGTTCCCACCTTCTTTACTGGCAGCAGCTGCAGTCTTCATTGCAGAATGTGTGCAGAATGTGTTGGGGTTGGAAAACTCTTCTATTAAACACTAAAATAGAATTACAATTGGAGGAGCAACTCTCACACTCAACTATTACAAAAAACCAACCCTCTCACTAACACTCTCACTCTAAGTGTTATACTTTGTGTTTCTCTGTATTTGGGACGCTTACAACTGAAGAATGAAGTCTCTATTTATAGTCTTGGCAGCCACCATTGTAGTTGCCTTCATTAACTGTGTTCATCATAGGTTTGAAAGACTTTGCCACCCTAGGTCTCATTTTGTCAACAATGGTGGCTACTGTAGCTTTGGAGGCTGGAACACAACAAATCTCCCCCTCCAGTCTCCGTCCAACAATCCTCATCCCAACTATGTCAGCACATAGTTTGTGTTTCTCTTGTGTCACCACCTTTGTTAGCATCTCTGCAGGATTGTTGTTGGTGTTGATCTTTAACAACTTCAATTCTCATCCCTCAATTGCTTCTCTAAGCCAGTGATAACGTATATCAATATGTTTTGTGCAGAAATGGTACATTGAGTTCTTACTCAGGTCCATAGTACTCTTACTTAGGTCCATAGCACTCAGTTCCACAAGAAGAGTACTTCTTGTGGATAACCTAATTCTTGAAGAAACCGTTACATCCATATAAGCTCCTTCCCAGCTTCAACGGCAGCAATATACTCGGCTTCTGTTTTTGACAGCGCGACACACTTCTGTAGCTTGGATTGTCACGAGATAGCTCCCCCTACCAAAGTAAAAATGTAACTTGATGTAGATTTCCTACTATCAAGATCTCCGGCCATATCGGCATCTGTATAACCTTCCACAATTGGCTTTGCTCCCCCGTAGCATAAACATAGTTTCGAACTACCCTTCAGGTATCGAAGTATCCATTTGACTGCTTCCCAATGTTGTTTTTCCGGATTAGCTAGATATCTACTCACAACACCGACAGCATGAGCAATATCTGGTCTTGACACACCATTGCATACATAAGACTTCCTAGGGCTGAGGAATAGGGGACTGCCTTCATCTCTTCTTTTTCTTTCTTAGAAGATGGACATTTTTCCTTACTCAACTTGAAGTGGTTAGCCAAGGGCGTACCAACGGGCTTGGCATTTTCCATGTTGAACCTTTTGATCACATGTTCAACATACTCTTCCTGTGATAAGAACAATTTTCTTGATTTTCTATCACGGATAATTTTCATGCCCAATATATGTTGTGCTTGGCCTAAGTCTTTCATATCAAAGAACTTAGACAAATCCTTCTTCAAGTTGTTGATCATCATTGCATCTAGGCCCACTATCAACATATTATCCACGTAGAGCAAAAGGATGACAAATTTCCCATCTGGAAACTTCTTCAGATAGACAGAATGGTCTGCAACAGTTCTCTTGTACTCATGATTCATCATAAATGAATCAAACTTCTTGTACCACTGCCTTGGGGCTTGCTTAAGACCATAAAGGTTGTTCTTTAATTTACAGACGAGATTCTCTTTCTTTGGGACTTTAAAGCCATCGGGTTGCTCCATGTATATTTCTTTATCCAAATCACCATGGAGAAAGGCTGTTTTCACATCCACCTGCTCAAGTTTAAGATCTAGACTGGCAACTAATCCGAGTACAACTCGAATAGACATCATCTTCAGAACCGGCAAAAAAATTTCATCAAAGTCGATGCCTTCTTTTTGTTGGAAGCCTTTGACAACAAGTCTCGCCTTATACTTCATAGTATTTCCCTTTCCGTCTTTCTTCAGTTTGAATACCCATTTGTTTTTCAAGGCTTTCTTTCCTTTGGGGAGTTTCACAAACTCATATGTTTGATTTTTCTGCAAAGAATTCATTTCTTCTTCCATGGCCTTCTGCCAATTTGCTTTGTCAACATGAGATTAAGCTTCTTGAAAGCTCTTTGGCTCCCCCTCACTAGTAAGAAGGATGTACTTTCAAGTAGGATATCTTCTTGATGGAGCACGGACTCATTCAGATCGTCGAAATTGAGTTCCTTAATTTGCAACTTCTGGCAGTGGATCTGAATTATCCAGGGGTGGAAGCTTCCCTTGCTCAACACCTTCTTGATCTGCATCATCGACTTCTTCATCCACTTCTTCAGCGGAAACATTTTCTATATTTTCAGATATTATTTTTGAAACTCTGGAGTCTGGTTGCTCGTTAATTGATGCCTTGAAATCATAATATTGGTTTTCATAAAAAACCACATCTCTGCTTCGAATAACCTTCTTTAGTTATTGGTCCCATAGTTTGTACCTGAACTCTTCATCTCCATATCCAATAAAGATGCATGGAGTGGATTTGAGGTCCAACTTCTTCGGTAATTCACTTGATACATGTGCAAACGCCTTGCACCCAAATACTCTCAAGTGAGAGTATGATATGTCTTTACCCGTCCATATCTTCTCGGGAACTTCAAATTTAATGGAGCGGAAGGTGACCTATTTATTAGATAGCAAGATGTCCATACAGCTTCACCCCAAAATGGCTTTGGGAGTTTAGTCATGCTGAGCATGCATCGAACTTTCTCAACAATAATGCGATTCATCCGTTCTGCTACACCATTGTGTTGTGGGGTTCGTGGGACAGTCTTTTCATGTATGATACCATGTTTCGTGCAGTATTTAGAGAACTCATGGGAATAGTACTTTCCTCCATTATCTGATCGGAGACATTTTAATTTCTTGCCTGTTTGTCTTTCCACCATTTCATGAAAAGCTTTGAAGCGGTCCAATACTTGGTCCTTCTTCCTCAAACAATATGCCCATACCTTTCGTGATGCATCGTCAATGAATGTCACAAAATATCGGCTTCCACCAAGAGATTTTACTTCTATAGGTCCACATACGTCGGAGTGGACAAGGCTCAGCAACTCAGAGCGGTTCTTTCTTGTGGAGCTAAAGAAAACTCTGTTGTTTCCCAAATAGGCAGTATTCACAAGGATCTAGGGCAACATATTTTGCCATTGAAATGGACTCCTTCTTTGCAAGAGTCGTCAATCCCTTCTCGCTCATATGGCCTAGTCTTCTATGCCACAATTTTGGTGATATCTCTTCTTCAACAGCATTGAGACTTGGTTGAAGTAGCTTTGCATGGCTTTTATAAAGAGTACCATCAAGTTGTCCCCTTGCAACAACCATAGCACCTTTTAACAACTTCCAGGTGCCATTTTTGAATTGATTATCATATCCTTGGACATGAAAAGCTCTAACTGAGATAAGATTCATTCTTAGCTTTGGGATATGTCGAACATCTTTCAGCACCAATGTACATACAACATTGGTCTTTAAATGCACATCACCAATACCAGCAATGCTTGAAAAACTGGTGTTTCCCATCTTCACGGTACCATGGTCTCCGGGTTTATAAGTAGTGAATAAATCCCGGTTTGGAGTCGAATGATATGATGCGGTGCTATCAATCACCCACTCATCATCATGAGTTCCAACATGTAGGCAAGCTTCTTCCTCGTATGTAACAAGGGCAACGTCTTGTGTTATGGTTGATGGGTTTTGGCCATATGAATATTTCTATGTGCACATGCAAACCCTAATGCTTGGATCTATGGCTTCTAATCAAACATGCTTGTATCCAAGACTTCTAATGGCTAATTAGGTATAAAACAAAACAGAATCAGATCTAGAAACATACCTTTGATTCTCTTGTTTGTTCTTGTTGTCTTGGAGCTCTAGAGTCACAATTGTCACTACTTTAATGGCTTACAAACACCAACTAGCAAGAGGATGATTTGGGAGAGAGGAAAGAGCTATAAATCGGCCAGAGTATCTTTACCTAGGATGAGTGCTGATTTCTCAAGCCTAGAGGGTCTATTTATACTTGCAAGGCTCGTAGGGTTTCACCTTTAAACACTAACTAGATAACTTAAACTCTAAGTTAATCCATATCCTTTCCGTAGATAACCCTTTGGACGATTTTGGCTGATCATAGCCCTAGAAATCGTCCAATCCTTTATCTATAAGGATTTACAGCCTAAAGTCCAACTATCAAACAATTGACAGTTTATACCCTCATATTAAATTAATCCCTTTAAGTCACCAAATTAATACTAATTAATCTATGACTTATATTAATTAAATAACTATATTATTAATCCTTATATTATTCCCATAATATATTAATAATATCTACTCTCTCATAATAAATCATCCTATCAAGTTGCTATGGTGAAGGCAACCCAAAAGGACCATGCATAATCGGGTCAAGTATTTGCCTAATATAGTTGCAGCCTTAGACACTATTCCAACAGTCTCCCACTTGGATAAGTCTAGTAACTATATGCGCAAGTACAATTCAATTTGCAATCGTAGCTCTCAAAGACGCTGTCAAACTCTGATCTAATCAATCTTGTCCTTTAGATAAGGGATCGTACAGTCCTCTGTTAGATATCATGCTGGCAATTCTATGGAATGATTATCAAGCATTTAGGTTTCTCGATCTCCGATTTATTTGACATAGAACTTAATCGAACACATCAATTTAGTTCTGACCGGGCCCGACACATAAGTCAAATCAAATCATCGAGCAGCCGATATATCTCTTCTATCCTCTTGGGATAAAATTTACAGATAAACTTCGACTTATATGCATTTACTTATTCAATAATCAACTATACACAATAATGTGTTTTATAACATTGAGTTACCAATGCGTTTTCGCATTATCAATGTATAATCAATTAGCAAATAATAAACCATATATCTAGGTTTTAAGATTATATGATATTATCGTCTCGCGATCACCTTTTAAATCATATTCCATACGGTGATTCCAGCAAGCGCGGGTTTGTTCCAATGCTCAAAACCAGTTCATAATCACTCATGAACATCGTAGCAATCTTTTTCTATGTCTAATACCATTTAGACAGTCTACGCACCAATTCACGACAATCTTCATTCATATCTACTTCCAACATATGAACGATTGTGGACAATTTGAATAATTCGATTATTCCTAATAAACTCAATTATTCTGGAAGTCAAAACATGCAAAATGAAACAATAGTTAAACAATTAACATATGACAGTAACTTTACTTATAAATAAAACTCCTTTATTTAATCATCAAATGTCAATTACATTTATCTATTACACGTTTCTAAAACTATCTAATCTATGCTAATATCATCCCTTAGCCCAATGCTCCTAGCATGCTGCAAGTGCTTAACCCTACTCAGTCCCTTCGTAAGCGGATCTGCTGGGTTATCTTCTGATGATATCCTTTTCACTACGAGTTGTCCTTCTTCCACACGATGTCTGATGAAGTGGTATTTTCTGTCGATATGTCGAGATCTACCATGATCCCTCGGGGCCTTGGTCAAGGCAACCGCTCCTTCATTATCACATAAAATCTCTATGGGATCCTTTATGGTGGGTACAAGTCCAAGATCTCCGATGAAGTTCTTCAGCCATATTGCCTCCTTCGACGCTTCGCTCGCTGCAATGTACTCTGATTCGCACGTTAAATCAGCTATGGTTTCTTGTTTGGAACTCTTCCAAGTAATTGCTCCTCCATTTAGGGTAAAGACCCAGCCTGATTGCGAACGGTAGTTGTCCCTATCGGTTTGAAAACTGGCGTCACTATACCTTCGCACCTTCAAGTCATCACTCCCTCTGAGGACTAAAAACCATTCCTTCGTCCTCCGAAGGTACTTAAGGATATTCTTCACAGCAATCCAATGTGCTCTGCCAGGGTTCCCTTGATATCTACTAACCATGCTCAAAGCAAAGGCTACATCAGGGCGAGTACAAGTCATAGCGTACATGATTGAGCCAACTGCGGAAGCGTATGGAACTCGGCTCATTTCTGCTATCTCAGCTTCGGTACTCGGACTTTGAGTCTTACTCAATTTGGCATTGCTTTGTATCGATAATTCTCCCTTTTTCGAGTTTTCCATACTAAAATGTTTTAGTACCTTCTCTAAGTAAGTGTTCTCACTAAGTCCAATTAGTCTCTTACTTCTTTCTCTTACTATCCTTATTCCCAAAATGTAAGAAGCTTCTCCGAGGTCCTTCATAGCGAAGCACTTCCCGAGCCAGGACTTAACCTTTTGCAAATTCGGGATGTCGTTTCCTATGAGTAATATTTCATCAACATATAAAACGAGAAAGCTTACTATACTCCCACTGGCTTTGACATATACACAGGATTCATCCTCGCTTCGTACAAATCCAAACTCTTTGACTTTCTCATCGAAGCAGATATTCCATCTGCGAGACGCTTGCTTAAGTCCATAAATGGACTTCTCAAGCTTACACACTCTATTCGGATGCTTCGGATCCACAAACCCTTATGGCTGAGCCATGTAAACATCCTCAGCCAACTTCCCGTTAAGGAAAGCGTTCTTGACATCCATTTGCCAAATCTCATAATCATGAAATGCGGCAATTGCTAACATCACTCTAATAGATTTAATCTTCGCAACTGGTGAGAAGGTCTCTTCATAGTCAACTCCGGGAGTTTGAGTAAAGCCCTTCGCAACCATTCGCACCTTATATGTGTGTACCTTTCCATCCACGTCGGTCTTCTTCTTGAAGATCCATTTGCACACAACGGTCTTACGTCCAGGCACATGATCAACCAAATTCCAAACTTGGTTATCATACATGGATTGGATCTTGCTATCCATCGCCTCTTTCCATTTCGCAGACTCCGGGCCTGCCATTGCTTCCTTATAGCTATTAGGTTCATCAAGATTTACTAGTGTACCATCACTAATATATGTGTCCCCTTCAGTAGTAATATGAAAACCATAAAACTGGGGTTGAACTCTAGCTCTATCGGAACGTATAGGAGGTAAGGACTCGTCAATTGGTTCAACCGGAGTTTCCTCGGGTTGAGTGCCAGCAGTAGAGGTTCCTTCATCTATCGAATCTTGAATTTCTTCGAGCTCGATTTTCCTCCCACTGTCCTCTTGGCCTATGAGTTCTCGCTCTCGGAAAACTCCTCTCCTCGCAACAAAGACTACATTATCCTTCGGTCTATAGAAGAGATATCCAAAGGATTTCTGTGGGTAGCCGATAAAAATACATCGCTCACTTCGAGGTTCGAGTTTGTCATGAGTATCTCGTCTTACGAAAGCCTCGCAACCCCAAACCTTGATATGTGCCAACAAAGGAGCTTTCCCCGTCCACATCTCGTGAGGTGTTTTGGCAACCTTCTTAGTAGGGACTCGGTTAAGGATATGGGTGGCAGTCTCTAAGGCATACCTCCAAAAAGAGATTGATAGTGAAGCACGACTCATCATAGAGCGAACCATATCCAATAAGGTTCGATTACGCCTTTCTGCCACACCATTCAATTGTGGTGTCCTAGGTGGCGTCAATTGCGAAACTATTCCACACTCCTTGAGATATTCATGGAATTCAAGACTTAGGTACTCTCCTCCTCGATCGGATCAAAGCATCTTGATCTTCCTACCCAATTGATTCTCCACTTCATTCTTAAACTCTTTGAACTTTTCAAAAGTTTCCGACTTTTGCTTGATTAAATAGATATACCCATATCTACTATAGTCATCGGTAAAAGTCACGTAGAAGCGGTTCCCATCCTTCGTGGTTGATCTAAACGGTCCACATACATCGGTATGTATTAGGTCCAATAGACCTTCACCCCTTTCGCATGTTCCAGCGAAGGGTGACTTAGTCATCTTTCCAAGCAAACAAGACTCGCATGTGTCATCTTCCCTAAGGTCGAATGACTCCAACACTCCATCCTTTTGGAGTTGGGCTATGCGTTTCTTGTTGACATGTCCAAGACGACTATGCCATAAGGATGCTTTATCCAAACTATTGGAAGAATCTATATTCAAAACATCATTTCCTAAATTATCAACAATGATGACAGTTTCATAAATTCCATTACATGGTATAGCTTCAAAGTAAAAGACACCATTTAGATAAGCTAAAATAGAACCATTCTCATTATTAAAAGAAAATCTAAAACCTTGTCTAAACAAACCATGAAATGAAATGATGTTTCTAGCCATTTCTGGCGAATAGCAACAATTGTCTAAATCTAAACATAAACTATTCCTAAACACTAAAGAATATACTCCAATCTTGGTCACAGGCGACGATCATCTGTTCCCCATGATTAGATTTATCCTTCTTTGCTCCACATCGCTACTTCTTTTTAGTCCCTGCACATTAGAACAAATGTGGTAACCACAACCGGTATCAAGAACCCAAGAAATAGCATGATTAGAATCGTTAGATTTAATTGTGTATATACCTGCGAAAGATGGCTTGATCTTTCCTTCCTTGATGGCTTGCAGGTATTCTGGGCAGCTTCTCTTCCAATGTCCTATCTTGTGGCAGTGGTGACATTCAGCCTCCTTTGGGTTAGAGCAGGGCTTAGCGGGATCAACTTTGGTCCCACTAGAAGAGGCACCATCTCGGGCTTTCACCTTGTGTTGGTTCTTGGATGAAGCCTTCCTCTTCTTTCCTTTCCCTTGACCAATTGCCAAGACAAGAGCAGCGGGTGGAATGGGAGTTGGTGCAACAGACTTGTCTTTGAAGTTGCTCTCAGCGACCCTCAAGAGACCTTGGAGTTTGCTTAGTGTGACCTCCTCTTTGTTCATGTGGTAGGTCATCCTAAATTTATTGTAGCTCGGAGGCAGAGAGTGAAGCACCATATCGATCGCCAAGTCTTCCCCAAAGTCAACATTTAACTTGCGAAGGCGATCGACATACCTTTGCATCTTTTACAGGTGCACGGTAAGAGACTCTCCATGACCCATATTAGCGGAAATCATGTTAGTGAAAATCTCATAACGCTCTTGTCTCGCACTTTGGTGGTATCGCTCCAATAAGTCTTGATGCATCTCGTACGGGTATATGTCCTCATAGGACTTTTGGAATTCGGAGTTCATTGTGGCTATCATGATGCAATGAACCTTCGTTGCATCATGCTCATGAGTTTCAAAAGCGTTCATTTCAGCCGGAGTAGCAATTTTAGCATTGACCCTTTCAAGCTTCTCATCGAGGACATAATCCTTGTCTGCGTAGCGAGCAATTGTGCGAATGTATCTTATCCATTCGCTAAAGTTCGTTCCATCGAAAGTGACCGTTTGGCAAAGGCTCATCAATGTGAAAGAACTATCGGCAACGTTGTTGGTCTTCGACATCTACAATTAGAAAGGACAAAGATAGATTAGAATATGAATCCCTAAATTTCACCCAATAAGAAAATTAGGGCTAGGATCCAACAACAATATCTACATCTTAGAAAAGGGATGCCGTAATCTAAATGCAAATAATTTGAAGGTAAGTGAATGACGATTCACTAATTCTCTATCATGAAAAACCTAACTCTAAGTTCTAAATGTATTGAGAATTCCTAGGTTCGGATGAGATTCATTGAAACTTTTCAATGGCATGTTTAAATCTCGATATGCCCCTCTCGTTTGTGACTGGGATACCGAGGATCACAAAGTGGGTGTGAATTACCATGCAAATTCACATGGTGCCTTCGTTGTAATGATCACCTATTCGATGTGCCGGTAAACCACACACGCTCCATCGAACTATGATAAACAACGAATCACCCTTCGCCACCTTCGCTTAGAACCAATTAGTGTGCCGGTAAACCACACATGCTCCACTAACTTCTTAGCAAGGTGCAAAGTGTAACTAAGATTGGGAAATTTTGAAAATATTTAGTTACTTGTATTTCCTATTATACTTTTAATGAGAGGATGAGGTTGCCCTATCCTACCCGTTCGGCTAACGACCCTCCACCGATCAAGCAAGCGGTGGGTGTGAGTGTACACCCGTTAAGCGTCATTTTATAGGCCGCAACCTTATACCCACCTTATAGATCGGCTTCGTGAATGAGGCCTACTAGCAGTAAGACTAGCGTTTAGTTATACATATATATAGATATTAATCTTGTAATATTATATTAGTATAAGGTTGAATTTTAAACTTGTAAAACTCTAGGGTTTGAAATTTAACTTTATCTAAATTAAACATATAATCATAAAACATAAATTTCAAAATTTTGAGGGCAAGTTTTAAACTTTTCAAAACATAGAGGATCAAATAACCAATAATTCTTTATTAACAATTAATCACATAATTATCCATATTTGATTTATTTGAAATTTCTTGAAAAAACAATTTACCAATTAAATAAAATAATTTAATAATTATCATATAAGTAAATTAAATATTTGATTAATTGATAAACTTCATTAACTAGATCAAAAATATGGTCATATTTATCACAAATTTGGATTTGGGATGATCTAATATGATAATGGTAACTTTCCATAAGATAATTACAAAGAAATCCCCAAATTGGCTCTGCCTGACGCTCGGACTCGCCGAGTACCCACTCTGGACTCGCCGAGTCTAGCCTACTCGCCAAGTCCACAGTGGGACTCGCCGAGTCCATGACTCAGAAACATAAAAATCGTATTTTTCAGTTATGATTCATACAAACAAGCAACAATTTAAAAGAAACCAAGCTAGGCTCTGATACCACTGATGGGTTTTGGCCATATGAACATTCCTATGTGCACATGCAAACCCTAATGCTTGGATCTATGGCTTCTAATCAAACATGCTTGTATCCAAGACTTCTAATGGCTAATTAGGTATAAAACAAAACAAAATCAGATCTAGAAACATACCTTTGATTCTCTTGTTTGTTCTTGTTGTCTTGGAGCTCTAGAGTCACAATTGTCACTCCTCTAATGGCTTACAAACACCAACTAGCAAGAGGATGATTTGGGAGAGAGGAAAGAGCTATAAATCGGCCAGAGTATCTTTACTTAGGATGGGTGCCGATTTCTCAAGTCTAGAGGGTCTATTTATACTTGCAAGGCTCCTAGGGTTTCACCTTTAAACCCTAACTGGATAACTTAAACTCTAAGTTAATCCATATCCTTTCCTTAGATAACCCTTTGGACGATTTTGGCTTATCCTAGCCCTAGAAATCATCTAATCCTTTATCTATAAGGATTTACAGCCTAAAGTCCAACTATCAAACAATTGACAGTTTATACCCTCATATTTAATTAATCCCTTTAAGTCACCAAATTAATACTAATTAATCTATGACTTATATTAATTAAATAACTATATTATTAATCCTTATATTACTCCTATAATATATTAATAATATCTACTCTCTCATAATAAATCATCCTATCAAGTTTCTATGGTGAAGGCAACCCAAAAGGACCATGCATAATCGGGTCAAGTGTTTGCCTAATATAGTTGCAGCCTTAGACACTATTCCAACAATGGTAACCATGGTTTCACCATTCTCCCTACTTGAATTTTGGCTTGTCTCGGGCTGCTCTCATAAAATCCTTCGGCAATCACTTCTTTTGTGGCCAGAATAATTATAGTGATTGCAATAACCTTCGAACCTTGTATTTGAAGATTTACCTCGATCTCGCGCTTTCCCTCGGTCTCTTGATTTCCCATGATCTTGGGATCTTCCTCTACTTTGACCAGGTCTACGTCTACCTCGACCTCGACCTCTACCTCCAGTTCTTCCTCCGCCTCTTTCTTTATTTTCTTACACGAGGGCAAAAGACTGGTCTGTACCAGCTTCTCTCCTTCTGGCTTCTTCGTTCATTAGGGCGTCTGTGACCATCTCCATTGACACTTTGCCACCGGGGGCAGAGTTGTTGAGAGTCACAACAAGCGTCTCTTAATTATCTGGTAGAGAACTCAAGAGCAATATGGCTTGTTCCTCGTCTTTGAGAACCCATTCAGTAGCACCGAGATGGTTTACGAGATCCTGGAACTGACTCGTATGCTCGGTTATGGACATACCACTTCATAACTTATGGTTTACAAGGCGCCTCATCATCAAGGTCTTGTTGCGTGCCGTCTTTGCCTGATACATATTCTCGAGCTTCTCCCAAAGTTTGTACGCGTCGGTCTCTTGAGAGACATGGTGAAAAACATTGTGGTCAATCCATTGTCGAATTTGTGCCACCGTTTTCCAATTTATTCTCGTCCAAACTTTGTCTGTCTTCGTGTCGGGTTTGACGCCTTGCTTTTCTATAGGCTCTGCTAAATCTTTCAGATTAAGCAAATCTTCCATCCTTGGCTTCCACATGTTGTAATTTGTGGGCGTAAGTCGAACCATCATAATCGTACTTGTAGATTCCATCGAAAATAATTTCAAATTTATTTTACAAATATTTCGAGGAAAAATTAGATAAAACCAAGCTCTTGGTTAGATTCGGAAGCGTCAAAAATGGTGGGGTAGAATTTTTCGGGCTCAAAATATACTTTCTTGAAAAGTTATGTGCTAATTTGTAACTTTTCGGAACTATAGGGGCTAAACTATAATTTCCGGAACTTACAGGGGCCAATCTGTAATATTTCTACCAACCAGGGACTTTTTGGAAACTTTTCAGAACTCCAGGGACCAAAACAAATGTTTTCAGCAGAATAGGGACCAAACTGTAGTTTTTCAGAAACAGAGGGACCTTTCTGCAATTTTCTGGAACTTCAGGGGCTAAAACGCAACTTTTCTGAACCATGGTCAAAAGCTGACATCAACGCTGACGTCACTAATGACGTCACTCGTCTGCTCCGGCGAAACCTCTTTGGCGACTGGTTTTTCCGGCGATATTTCCGGCAACTTTGACCAATCTTTTACCGGCGTTTTGGAGGTGTTCCCGTGGTCAAAAAATCATGAAAAACATATTTTCAAAATCCTTGAAACGAGACCTTTCTAATGGTGTACCCAGAAATCGATTTTGAGACAAAAAAAATTTGACAAAAAAACAGAGAAATTCGTGAAAAAATCCCTGGACACCAAACCAAGCTTTGATACCAGTTGTTGGGGTTGGAAATCTCTTCTATTTAACACTAAAATAGAATTACGATAGGAGGAGCAACTCTCACACTCAACTACTACTAAAAACCATCCCTCTCACTAACACTCTGACTCTAAGTGTTTTACTTTCTATTTCTCTGTATTTGGGATGCTTACAACTGAAGAATGAAGTCTCTATTTATAGTCTTGGCAGCCACCATTGTAGTTGCCTTCATTAACTGTGTTCATCATAGGGTTGAAAGACTTTGGCACCCTAGGTCTCATTTTGTCAACAAAGGTGGCTACTGTAGCTTTGGAGACTAGAACACAACAAAATGCACTCTCAATGGATCAAAGAAATGGACAAAAACAACTCAACTTCATTCACACTATTCTCAGCATCAACTTTTGTAAGATCTTTCCCCACCCCCCCTTTTTCAACTTCTGCTCCTATTTTTATCATATTTATATAAGGAAAATTCGAGGAAATAGCATAAGATTTTCTCTTTTTTTGTTTGAAAGTAATTTAGCTGGATGATTTTAGTATTTATGTATGGAATGCTCGAAGATGATGGTTAGTCTACACCAAAAATCAAGCACAGGGAAACTTGTATCAGTAAAATATGGCACTTCCAAATATGGCCATGTGGCACGAACCCAGTCTCCAGCTCACTTTATGTTGGAACCAAGATTCTGGGATTGATTATGAAATTTAGGAGTTTGTTGATGTTAAAGAAAACTGAGGTTTTTGATGTCTTCAGAGCAATGTATAGCTGTTCTTAGGTTTTTTAGGAGTTCCTACAACTATTTAGACCCGTTTGTTCTATTTGTGTTTGATGATTTCTTATTTATAACTAACTATCTGTGTTTACAATGTTTCTAAGTATTGTTTTAATGAGAGAAGTATATGTTATTATCAATGGTGTTCTTTGTTTAAACTGCATTTTTTTGTGGCTAATTGAATGTTTGATAGAGAAAAAACATTATGTTTCAGAATCACAGTAAAAAACATCATAATCCTAAATAAAAAATAGGAAACATAGGTAAAGGAGTTTTGAGGGAAGGATGGAAGGAAGGCAACAGAGACCGGTGAGGTCAATATAATCGAAACACTAGCTTTATTTTGGGAACTTTTTATTTTCCAACTGAATTGAGCGTGGATTTGTGGGACACATTTTGACTATGGTTGTGGAGGTTTGTGTTTACCAATTCGACACACACCTTTGATAGTTAGAAGTTTGGTTCCTATTTCAAACTAAATTAGCATCATTTTTATTCCCTCACACATACACCATTTGACACACACCGTTAACCTCCCTCATGCATGCATGTAACATCTTTCCACAACAAAACTTGGATACACCTTTTGTTCTTAATTTTCCTCAAAACAAAATTACACTCTTTATTAGTCGGGACACAAGATTACGCCCCCTATCTATCATGATTAACCAAAACAAAGAACAATATAGAATCTAACATGTACATATCTAATCTTGTACATGTACATCATAGGATCTAACTAGTTGCACGACAACGAAGACACTTATATCAATATATATGATAAGCGTATATTGCATATTGTAAAGAAATAGCTTGACCAGGGCTAATCGGGTTTCCATTATTAACTCGAAAATCACTTTAAGAGATTCATTTAAACAAGTTTGGGTTGATTAGTCTAGCCGATCTAAACCACCTACAACTCAATTGAATGTTTGAAATGCTACAACTTCCTGGTATACATATGTTTCAGGTTTTGGTTTGCATTTTTATTTTATAACTTTTGGTTTTCATTTGTTCTGGTTCTATGATTTTGGTTTCTAGTGTCAATTTTCCAGCAAAGGTTATGATAGGTTGGGTGGTGGTGGTGGAGAAGATGATGAAGAGAACATGGAAGGGAAAGGTGTAACAACCCGTTATTTCAGGTCATAAAAATCGAGTCTTGTAACCTCTTTGAAAAGTAATTAGAATATCATCGAAAAATGAAATATTCAAAAGCTCTGTTTGGGGTACACTATGTAGTATATATCGTCTTAAGGTTTCAAAACATATAAAGAACACTAAAATCCGAGTTATAACGAAGAAGTTATGACCATTCTAAGTTTTCCGACAAAAACCGGCAATACGGATATACGTAAAAACGCGAAGTTTCGATAAAATACTTTTTGACCTTAGGTGTCTTAATGAAAGTCATAGATATCGTTAAACTGCAAACGTATATAAAAAGAACGCCCAAATCTGACATCGTATGAAAAAGTTATGAATTATTAACGAATTTTCTTACCCCGACCTTTTAAAAATAAATAATAAAAATAATTTCGGAATTTGCCGACGGAATCTAAACGAAAGTTGTAGATCATAGTCTTACCTACGCGTGGATATAAAGAACGTCGAAAACTGATTTCGTATGAAGGAGATATGAAATTTTGAAGTTTGATAAATAATTAATATATAAATTTAATTCAAAATTCGGTATTATCCGAAGGGTGAGTCACCGGGTCCATCCGAGTTATGCACGGCGTACCCTCTTACGCCCAGCGTACTCAAGGACTAGGCTCCGGTTCATCCACGTCGCCCCTATGCAAGGCTATGCCCCGTCCCATCCGAAGCCGAGGTAGTCGAGGACTCGGTCACGCATGACGCACGAGTACGCCCCACGTACACTCGTACGCCCAGCGTACCGAGGCCTCTTAGCCCCTATAAAAGGGATGCGAGGGTTCCGGGGAAACTTGCTCATTTTCTCTTGTTTTTCTTGCATTTTTCCTCGTTTTCTGTGCAATATTTATCCCGAAGTCCCGGTTCTCATACTCAAGCCCTGAAGGAAGTTTTACGCTCCCAAGATTCCCTAGAATCCCGAGAAAATCCGCTTTTTCAAGTCAAAGTTCTGCTCAGTTTTCGTCACACCTTCTTCAATCTATCAAGTGAGTTCATACCCCTACAAACACACTTTAAATACGCTTTTAAATGCTTTTTATACTCTTTTAGAGGGGGGGGGGGAATACAAGTAAACATACGGTTATTATCGTGTATTTCATAAAGTTTCACTTTACTCGTTTTTATCAAATGAATCACTTGTGATTCATTACTACTATGGAAAACTCTTGTCATACTTTGCATGCACTAGATTTATACAAAGTATTTAGTAATTTCAAAGTATCTTTCGTTGCTAAACCGTTTTGTACATTCTAAGAACTTATGATTTATGCTTTGTCAAATATTGTGAAAAAGGATAAACTTTGCATACAAAACTATTATTTTAATTCAGACTTAATTGAGAATCCGTGAGACGTGTACATCTTCAAGTACTGCCTTTTGCTAAAAAAGGTATTGCTACAAGTTCTGTCTATAACCATAGTCTCCCGTTCGGAGAACGTGTCAAATGTGTATAGATCTATACGGGAAGTCATGATCCCGCGCCCTGACTGTTAGCTACAGTCCGTCCTTTGGGGTGACAGGTTGTCATAACGCTACAACGCCTGAAGAACGTCGCTACAGGCATATTATGTTTAGTATGGTTATAAAACTCATCGAATATACAATTATTATAGTACTTCTGATTCATGAATGAGTAGCTATTAAAACTATTCTTTATCTAACAACTAAAATCTTCTTATAGGTTTTATTATATAAATCTATGTTTCAATCTTCTAAAGCATGTTGATTGCTTTCGGTTTTTAGTCTTGAACATTAGAAAAACTATTACTTTAGTAAAATATGGGATTTTCCTGTATACAAACCAAACAACTAATAGGAAAATAAGGGATTTTCTTGATTCAACTATCCACATTTTACCACATCAATATTCTCGTGCATTTCATACTTTTATAAGAAAATAAGGGATTTTCTTGGAAAACATACACTCATTTTGGAATGGCATTCAATTTTTCTAAACCACTTATGAACTCACCAAATTAATTGTTGACACTTTCTCTTTGAAATAACTTGTATTCTCAGGGAACCGCTAAGCAGGTTGGAAACCAACTTTTGGGGATTAACGCGCTGGCGTTAATTATTTCTTTTGAAAGATGTTTATGTATTTATCTTTTGAACATGTAATGAATACCATTATGTAAACATTTTTAAAACCTTTATATATGTATGGTGATGTGTACTTTCCTTTCTATGAACTGTTATGATACTGAATATGACGTCCTCCGCCCCCGAACGTTTCTGCCGTTCTGGTTTGGGGGTGTGACAGATTGGTATCAGAGCATTGTTTATAGGGAATTAAGTATATCAAAACCATTTCTTTTTGGTATACAACTATCACACCCCCAAAACAGAATGGCGAAAACATTCGGGGGTGGATTACTTCACGTAGTATCACAACAATTGAATATTGTAAAGAAAGTAACACAACCATCATATATATAATGAAAACATATATTGTTGCGTTATACATGTTATCAAAAGAATATTACAATATGATGATAAATGTTCAATAATAAAAACATCCTTAGTGTTCCTTCTCCAAAAGCTGGTAGTTACCTGTATTACTGATTCCCTGAGAAATACAAGTGGTTTTGAAAAAGTGTCAACAATTAAGTTGGTGAGTTCATAAATTGTTTTGCATTGAAAAGTATGTCCTTTTTGATAGTAAATCGATGAACGAGGTTTTCAGAAAATCCAATATTTTCTATAAATGATTTGAATAGTTTCCAGAGTTGGTGTGTGTTAGTATGTTCCATACTAGAATAATAATGATAACTTTGTGCCAAAATAATGTAGCAAACTGAATGCATATATGATTCTCGTAAATCAAACTTGTTTTTATACTTTTATGTGAGTTTTATAACCATACTATTGACACTGACGGCCTGTAACAACATTCTTTAGGTGTTGTAATGTTATGACATTTGTCACCCCAGACCTGCCAGTCTAACTATAGCTAATAGTTTAGGTGCGGGGTTGTCAATCCCGTATAGATCTATACACAAGTATCACGCTCTCCCTCCAAGAGATTATGGTATATAATACAGGACTTGAAATGCATACATACGAGTACGTTGAAGTTTGAATGTCTCACATTACTTGGTCTAAACAGATTTACGATAATAAAGACTTTACTTCTTTTGAAAGTATTTCGTTTGTCAAGATGTATATGTATAATGCACGAATAACTTGATAACTATATCCATTATAGTTTCTTAAAAGTATGTTTCCATTTTGTAAGAACAACTTGGTGATATAATAGCCCTTTAAACATAAAGATATTTGTATCAAAGCCCTATAAGAAAGGTATTATAACTATGTTTATAAAACGATACTTTGATTTGTAATGTACTTGTATTCCCCCCTAAAATGTGAAAAGAATTGAAAAGTAGGGGTATGAACTCACTCGTTAAGTTTGAAGAGAGAGGCTAGGGTTGAGCAGAACTTCGACCGCGGATAGTTGCGTCGTCGGGCTCTTCGGGGATCTCTGCAGCGTAAATCTTTCGTCGGGGGCTCGAGTGCGGAAACCTAGGTGAGGGAATGGTCTCTGGAGCTTAGATGTATGGGAGAATGACTGAGGAATTGTGAATGGTGTGAAAAAACTCGAAGCTTATGCCATCTATTTATAGTGTTGGAGGAGTGAGTACGTGGGGCGTAATTTTGGAGTACGCAGCGCGTACATCGTTACGCTGGGCGTAAGAATGCGTCATGGCTAGCTAAGCATAGAGGGGGCAGGCCGATGGGACTCGACTCTGGGTCTAGTACGCGGGGTGTACTCCCAGAGAACGCGGGGCGTAATCCGGCCTATCCTCTTCTAAATTCCGTAACTTTCGCGTACGAGCTCCGTTTTTCGTGTTCTTTATATCCACGCGTAGGTGAGATTATGCTCTACAACTTTCATTTAGACTCCGTCGGCTAGTTTTGACTTTATTTTTAATGACATAATTTTAAATAGGCCGGGCCTCCTAAAGTCCGTTAAAAATTTATAGGTTCTTTATTCGGCATCGGTTTTCGTTTGTCTTTTTATCGTTTTATTACTACTGTGGAGATCTTCAACTTCCGTTTAGGTGGCGATAGCTAAATAACACTCGATCTTCAATTTGAGTTTTTAGCCCTCTACCACTGTTACGAAACTTAGGAAATTCGTAACTTCTTCATGCGAAGTCCAATTTGGGCGATCTTTTTATGCACGCTCACCTCTCAACAAGATCTACGACTTTTGTTTAGATACTTAAGGCTAAAATGCATTTTATTGAGATTTTACTTTTTACGTCAATTAATGTTTTAACGGCGTGTCGTAAATATACGAGTGGTTATAATTTCTTCAATATAACCCGGTTTTGAGTGTTCTCTATATTTTTGGAAACCTTGGCATGATATCTAATATTTGATGCAACACAACTTAGATAAATAAATGCCTTTATTTTTTAGGTTAATTTCGTTGTATTTGACTTTTGAGCGTTACAATGCTTTTGGAAAGTATAGGGTTGTCACATCAACTATAAACTCAACTTGTCACACCCCCAAACCAAGGATGGCGGAAACGTACAGGGATGGAGGACTTCATGTAGAGTATCACAACAACGAGTATAATAGTGCTCAAAGTAAATACAACCATCACAAATATAATTGAAAAAGTTACACCAAAGTATATGTTTACATGATTCGAATCAATTACATTATGATACAAAATTAACTGTTTGACGATTTATCGTCCCATCCTCAAAACATGGTTGAATTCCTGATTCATTGAATTCCTGAGAATACAAGTAGTTTGAAAAAGCGTCAACACAAAGGTTGGTGAGTTCATAAGCTTTTGTCGGTAAGAGTTTGAAAATCAATCTTTGTAAAGAGATGTATGTTACCAAGAAAAATCTAATATTTTCCTTATAAAAGTAATGTGGTCCTAAATACCAGGACCGAAATGAATAAGTATTTTGTCATACTTAAAGCTATAATCGTGGTTTTAAACTAACATAAAAACCCCTTTTGATATGAAGACGTACAAGTATTTTTTCATACTTAAAGTAATTTCAGTGAGCTAAATCGACATAACTCGCTAAATTAAAGTTAGAACTCGTAAATCTTATGATTTGTTAATACCACATGTGAGCTATCATAATCATACTTGACATTGACGGCCTTGTAATTACGACGTTCTTCAGGCGTCGGAACTGTTATGACACTTGTCACCTCAGACCTACCGGTCTAGCTGTTGCAAGCAGCTCTGGTGTGGGTTTGTCAAGCCCAATATAGATCTATACACAACTATCACGTTCTCCCTACAAGAGACTCTGGTTACGATTTACAAGACTTTTTGAATTGGTTACTTTGGAAGTAACCCGAAGCGAATGACTCACAAATTTATTCATTAACAGATTTACGTGAACTAAACTGAAAACCTTTGGTATATAAGTTTGAGAAGTAAATGATACATAAACTATACCTATTATAGTTTATCCAAAACATTTTTAAAGTATGAAAACTCTTTTATGAAAACGCTTTTGTGATGAATTTACACTTAACAAAATGAAAGTTCCCTTTTGTATAAATGTACCCTTCTGAAAGTATATTTGTATTATGTATGTATCATAAACTATACCATTTATAGTTTATCAAAATAAGGGTAGGAATAGTAAAGTACATAAACTATACTTAACATAGTTTAATAATGCATTTGTATGTAAGGGTGTACTTTAATTATAACACTTGGTTATTTCTATGCATTATCTAGTAAAAATTCATTTGTTAACTGGTGTATATCTATATATGAATACAAAAATGTCACATACTACAATATCACATGATCACATAATGATTTATACCTTGCTCAACATGTTACAAGGTGATATGAAATTTATTGTGTTTTTCTATTTATAACAATTTCTGTAACTGTTATTGGAAAATTTGTAGAAAAATCATAAAATGTCCAAATCAAGTTCTGTAACTTCTGAGAGTTTGGAAAATGAGTCTAGTTGGTTCATAAATTTTTCCATAATTTTTAGGGACCTCTAACTTGTGTAACCAAGTCCATAATCACAGAATGCTCCGGATTGGTGTTTGAGATGATAAGCAGTTTTGTAAAAATCACCATAAATTGTAGAAAAATCGTATGGAGATGTGCAAGTAGTCATTTTAAATCTAAGAACTGGAACTACTTACACCTAAAACAGTTTTGTAAACAAAAATGTTTAAGTTGTCCAAAACAGTCCGTGAATGGAGTTGAACTTTTCTGATGAAGGCTGTTAGAAAAGTTTAGTTATGTTCTTGGTGTTTTAACTTGTATTCCCCCCCTAAAAACTTGAGAAAACATGAAAATATAGGGGTATGAACTCACCTTGAGTGATTTCAGTAGGTAAGTGTTGAAGAAGAGAAGTGTTCAACCCAAGAACACTTGAAGATTCGAAGATCTAACAAGAATGTGATGATGTTTGTGTAAGCAATCTATGATTTTGAGTAGGAGGATGTGTATTAATCATAAGAAAGATGATGATACTTACTAATTGTAGGAGAAAAGTCTTGGAGTATGCCTTGAAATTCTCGAATTGGAGAGAGAAAGATGAGAGAGTTTGGAGTGTGGTTCTTGGTGAAAAATGAGAGAATGAATGAAGTGTGAGGAGAGAGGGTGGATGTTCCAGCCCTAAGTATGTGGGAATAGTTGAAAATAATGAGAAAGGACCTATGAAGTGACTAGGGATGGGCTGGTGGTGAATAGTGACATGGAATGGGTATGGGAGTGGTTGCTTGTGTCATAGAAATAAGTAAAATCAACACTCCACCTTTGTACTTCATCCACTCTTTTGGATAAGGTTTTATCTTTAAAACATGATTAATTAATAATTAAGGGTCCTTATATGTTAAAATAAAGTTTTGGGTGAAATTCCCGTGTTAAAACAATTAAAAACGGGCTTAAAACGCAAATTTAGTCGAAAACCGGGAGAAAAAGCATTCCCAGCGAGGCCTCTCGGTCCTAGGCCGAGGTTCGGTCCTTGCTGGTGCCGAGCCGGAAGCGAATGCGGACCAGAAGAAGAGGCGAGGGCGAGGGCTCGGTCAAGGGCTCAGGAGCGATGGTTCGGTAGTCATCAGAAGAGAAGGTTCGGTAGGTCATCAGAAGAGAAGTGGTCAGACCCGAAATGTGCCGAACGTTCGGGTTCGGGTGAGGCTTGCGAGGTTCGGGCCCGAGAGGACCTTTCGGGTTCGGTTCAGCAGCCTTCGGCTCAGAAGGGTTCAGTTCCTAAGAGGGCTTTCGAGTCCTAAGAGGGCTTTCGGGTCCTAAGAGGGGTTTCGGCTCCTTAAGTCCGTTTTTCGCGTAGACTTCCGTTTTTGGGCTGTTTTCGCCAAATTCGAGGGTCGGGATGCCCCGAGTGATTATAGAAAGTTGGGAGAGATTTCGAGAGAGATTTGAGAGAGATTCCACATACTCAGAGAGATTTGGGAGAGATTTCACATTCTTAGAGAGATTTGAGAGAGATTTGACATTCTTGGAGAGATTTCTCATTCAGAGAGATATTTTGGAGAGATTTCACATACTTAGAGAGATTTGGGAGAGATTTGACATACTTGGAGAGATTTCACATACAAAGAGATATTTGGGAGAGATTTCACATTCTTAGAGAAATTTGGGAGAGATTTCTCATTCAGAGAGAGATTTGGGAGAGATTTCACATACTTAGAGAGATTTGGGAGAGATTTCACATTCTTGGAGAGATTTCTCATTCAGAGAGAGATTTGGGAGAGATTTCACATTCTTGGAGAGATTTCTCATTTAGAGAGAGATTTGGGAGAGATTTTACATACTTAGAGAGATTTGGGAGAGATTTCACATTCTTGGAGAGGTTTCTCATTCAGAGAGAGATTTGGGAGAGATTTCACATACTTAGAGAGATTTGCGAGAGATCCTTGGAGAGATTTCTGATAAGAAGTGATGGAGTGAAAAGGATTGAGAGTGGTTTTGTGTGTTACGAATGTGAGTGTCCGGCTTCGTTGTGCAGGGTCCGTAAACCCCGTTAAGCCTTGTTTAAGGATCTTACACACTCCCGATGAGTATGCAACATTGTTTTATCGGTTTGGCTCGTCACTTACCATAGATTTGGGTTAAGGAGATCTAGATGTACGCACTTTTCGATTTATGATCTCTCATTAGAATAAAGAGTTGTTTAGAAATTACATAACGTAAACTCTAGTACCTACAGGCAAATTGAGTTGACCGGTTTGACTTGTTGACTTTAGTTGACTTTGATTTGATCGAAAATTGACGGTTATCACACAACTGGGCAAAAACACTCCGAGAAGAGTCATACTTTTGAAATTAAATTTATTTAGTTTTTGTAAAGTAGGAATGCACTCATTTCATACTAATAACAGTTTCATATCGGATCATTTTAGAAGTATTATAAATAAGTTGTGCAGTGCAGGTACGCCTTGGGACATGTAATCGGAACTGGGAAGAATATAGCCTGATCAACTATATTTGTCCGAGAGCCGACTAACGTATTCCAAGGAGTATCTGCAATGGACAACAAATTTAAAACTTACCAAAAGCATATCGTTAAATAATACTAAGGGGGTATTTGAGTATCAGCAACCATTAAACTTAAAGGTAAATTTCATGTGCTCTAGCTTCTAGTAAATTCTTAACCCTATTCTCGTACAGACTCAATGGCTGGATTCCATCACCCCAATTACCCCTACTACCCCAACGAAGGTAATGGAGGATGGATCGAAGAAGATCCTGAAGAAGACGAAGAGCCTATAGACGTTCATGTGAGGAACTTTCAAGGACCCACTCCTGTGTGGGGGAGTCAGCTCCACCATTGGAGCCAACAACAAAGCTTACGACCTCCCTACGGCATGTGCCGAGATTTCTATGATGTCAGAGGCGGGGGTTCGGCAGACCGAGCACTCCTGGTCATGGTTGGCAAAATAGCCAACCGGTGCTATCAATCCGGAGTTCAAGCCAACCGGATCTGCGAGGTCAATGTGGAAGTGCAAGTGCACACTTCCGACATCCGCTGTTTGGACAAGTTGCAAGGGTATGGCCTAGACCGCACTAAGGGAACAACAAGTCGCGTTTGATAGGCGCCTCATGGAGTCAAAGCAGTCCGGCACAGAGTCAAGCTCCAAGCGCAAACCACATCGCAAGTAGTACATGCCGACTTTCAAATTTTGTTATAAATTAGGACTTCGGATAAAAGTATTATTTTCTTTAAACTTTCTGTAATCGGAGACCTTTAGAAAGATCAAAAACTTTTGTCTAAACTCGGATGTAACACAACTATATGTTTAATATATATAGGGCATATCTCTTTCGTGTGTTAATTATGTGCAGTTCATAAGTATATCTATTCAAACTCCATTTGTAAATCAAGCTCAAGACCCTGTGTTGGTCAAACTAAATTCTTGATCTATTAAAGAAAGTTAACTCAATATCATTCAACTCTCAACTACCAAAAATTATAATCTCTCATTTTCTTTTGGCAGCGCGATGCCTCCTTGTCCAAACCTAAGACCCAGACCGGGCACGACACCACCACCACCTCCACCACCAACGTATGATCCGACCATGGTCCAGGCTGTTATCACAGCAGCTCTCTCGCAAATAAACTCCAATGGAAATGGAGGTACAGGAAGCAACACGAATCATTCCAATCGTGGCACTGGTCATGGTCAAGTAAGGGAATGTACTTACAAGGAGTTCTCCAACTCAAAGCCAAAGACTTTTAATGGCATTGGAGGAGTCATTGCACTAATTCAATGGTTCGAAAAGACCAAAACAGTCTTCGAGATCTGCTCATGCCAATAAACAAGCAAGGTTAAGTTCGCTGCTTGCACCTTCATAGATCGAGCCCTCACTTGGTGGAAAAGCCATGTGAATTCGGTGACACTCACTGTCGCCAACACCATAAGTTGGGAGGATCTGAAGGTTCTACTACTGGAAGAATACTGCCCAAGGGGCAAAGTCCAAAATCTTGAGTAAGAGCTCTGGAATCTGAAGATGACTGGGTCTGATCTAGTCGCCTACATAGCTAGGTTCAATGACCTTGGTGCATTATGCCCTACCATGGTCAACCCAGAATCAAAGAAGGTTGAAAGGTACATTTAGGGGTTGTCACCCCAGATTCAAGGGCATGTCCTAGCTTCCAACCCTATTACCTACAACAATGCTAAACACCTGGCTCAGCGACTCATCAACCACGGGGTAAAACAGGGTACCATTGCAGCTACCACAAATCCATCTTAGGAGGCATAGGGCCAGAGTAGGCCTTGAAACAAGAGAAGGGGACAAACCCTACAGGAGAACCCCAAGAAACAACAAGTAGTAGTAACCCACGCTGTTACTGTACCTACCAACACTGCCCCCACAAGCTCATACAATGGGAAACTTCCGAAATGTAACCAATGTGACTTCCACCACCACGGTCTCTGCCGTGATCTTCAATGCACTAGGTGTAATCAGAAGGGGCATACAGCCCGCTACTGCAAAGAGCCAAGTCAACAATCCCCCCCTACTGCCAATACCGGAGTAAGCCGTGCCTGCTTTGAGTGCGAAGACACGGGGCACTACCGCAGGGACTGCCCGAAGGCAAACAACAGGAATACCGGCGGAAGGGGCCAAGTATTCGCAATGGGACAAGATGAAGCCGTTGCGGACCCCACTGCTGTTACGGGTACATTTCTTCTCGATAACTCGTATGCATGCATTTTGTTTGATAGTGGAGCAGAAAGGAGTTTTGTGAGTCACGACTTTAAAGGCATGCTAAAACCAATACCACAATCATTAAGTGAACCGTTCATAGTAGAAATGGCCAACGGGAAAACCGAAGGAACTAAGGAGATATACTTAAACTGTACCCTAACTCTAAACGATAATCCCTTTCCAATCAACCTCATGCTAGTCTCGATTAAGAGTTTCGATGTCATCATTGGCATGGATTGGCTGAGTTCTCATCATGCGGACATTTTATGTTACGATAAGGCCGTTCGCCTTAATCTGCCAACCGACGAAACTTTCATTGTCTTGGGCGACAAACCTAGTACAACTCTTCGTATCATCTCAAGTATCCAAGCTCAGAAGTGCCTACGCAAGGAGTATCATGCGTTTTTGGCACATGTCGTGGATGTGAAACGCAAAGTCCAGGATGTCAAGAATGTACCTGACGTATGTGATTTTCCCGAGGACGTTCCAGGAATACCACCCATGAGACAAGTCGAGTTCAGAATCGATCTGGTTCCGGGAGCTACCCCAGTAGCCAAAGCGCCCTATCGATTAGCCCCGGAGGAGATGCAGGAGCTATCCAGCCAACTGAATGAGCTACTTGGAAAAGGATTCATCAGGCCGAGCTTCTCACCATGGGGAGCACCCGTGTTATTCGTGAAAAAGAAGGATGGATCATTCAGGATGTGCATCGACTACCGAGAACCCAACAAACTTACCATCAAGAACCAATATCCCCTAACCCGAATCGACGACTTATTCGACCAACTCCAAGGAGCCAACTTCTTCTCCAAGATCGACCTGAGATCGGGATATCACCAGCTACGAGTCCTGGAGAGCGATGTTCCCAAGACGGCTTTCCGAACAAGATACGGACATTACGAGTTTGTAGTGATGTCGTTCGGACTAACCAATGCCCCGACCGTATTCATGGATCTAATGAATCGGGTGTGTCGTCCATTCTTGGATAAATTTGTGATAGTATTCATAGACGACATACTCATTTATTCAAAGAATAAAGAAGAGCATAGTCAACATCTGAGACAAGTCTTAGAGACGTTACGAACTAAGAGACTTTATGCAAAGTTCTCAAAATGCGAGTTTTAGATTAGAAAGGTGGACTTCCTCGGTCACGTGGTCAGCAAGGAAGGAATCCACGTGGACCCATAAAAAATCAAGGCTATCAAAAATTGGTCTGCACCAATTACACCAACAGAGATTTGCCAATTTCTAGGTCTTGCTGGTTATTATCGAAGGTTCATTCAGAACTTCTCCAGCATCGCAAAGCCTCTTACCGTGTTAACTCAGAAAGGTGTGACCTACAACTAGGGAGAAAAACAAGATGCTGCATTTTAGACTCTGAAACAGGCCCTTTGCAGTGCGCTTATTCTTTCTCTTCACGAGGGGACCGAAGATTTTGTGGTGTATTGCGACGCTTCGAAGCAAGGGCTGGGCTATGTACTAATGCAGAGAGGAAAGGTTATTGCATATGCCTCACGACAACTGAAAACGCATAAAGTCAACTACACCACTTATGACCTAGAACTTGGAGCGGTGGTCTTCGCTCTGAAAATATGGAGGCACTACCTATACGGGACCAAGTGCACCATCTTTACAGACCACAAGAGCCTTCAACACATCTTCGACTAGAAGGAGTTAAACATGAGACAGCGACGTTGGGTCGAATTGCTCAATGACAACAAATGTGAGATTCGCTATCATCCGGGAAAGGCAAACGTCGTGGCCGATGCCCTTAGTCGTAAGGAGTACTCTGGCCAAAGAGTGAAGTCATTAGCCATGTCGATCCATTCGCACCTATCAGCACAAGTCAAGGAAGCTCAAATAGAGGCCTTGAAACTCAAAAACGTGACAAGTGAGACCCTTAGGGGAATGGACAAGAACTTAGAAATCAAGAGTGACAGAGTACGCTACCTCATGAACCGAATCTGTACACCCAAGTTTGGTGGGTTCAGAGAGGTAGTTCTGAGCGAAGCACACAAGACTCCATACTCTGTGCACCCAGGGTCATATAAGATGTATCTAGACCTAAAGCAACTCTACTGGTGGCCAAACATGAAAGCAGAGATTGCTACCTATGTGAGCAAGTGCTTGACTTGCGCCAAGATAAAAATAGAACACCAGAAACCCTCAGGTCTACTCCAGCAACCTGAAATATCAGAGTGGAAATGGGAACAAATTTCCATGGACTTCATAACAAAACTGCCCAAAACTCAGGGTGGCCAAGATACTATTTGGGTTATCGTCGACAGACTAACCAAGTCCGCTCATTTCTTACCGATCAAGGAAACTGATATGATGGAAAAACTATCGAGAACCTACATCCGAGAGATCGTACGACTTCATGGAGTGCCAATGTCTATCATCTCGGACAGAGATAGCAGATTCACTTCCAGATTCTGGCAATCATTGCAAAAATCCATGGGAACAAGGTTGGATATGAGTATAGCCTATCACCCACAAACTGACGGACGGAGTGATAGAACGATCCGAACCTTGAAAGACATGTTGCGAGCATGTGTAATCGACTTTGGTAAAGCATGGGATGTTCACTTACCTTTAGTCGAGTTCTCTTATGACAATAGTTATCATACTAGTATCAAGACTGCTCCATTTGAAGCCCTTTACGGCCGCAAGTGTAAATCACCTCTGTGCTGGACGGAAGTAGGCGACATGCAGTTGGCAAAAGGTCTAGTCCCTGATAGCACCCTCACTGGTCTGGAGATCATCAGAGAAACGAATGAAAAGATCGTGCAAATACGAGAGCGACTGAAATCCTCAAGGGATAGGCAAAAGAGTTATGCCGACAAAAGATAGAAACCCTTGGAATTTTTGATTGGTGACCGTGTACTGCTAATGGTCTCACCCTGGAAGGGCATGATACGCTTTGGAAAGCGTGGGAAGCTAAATCCTAGGTACATTGGACCCTTCGAAATCATTTCAAGAATTGGTCCAGTGGCTTACAAACTCCAACTTCCAATCGAGCTTAACAAAGTACATCCAGTATTCCACATATCGAACCTGAAAAAGTGTTTGTCCGACGAAACACTTGTAATTCCACTCGACGAAATCGAACTTAACGAAAATCTTAACTTTGTGGAAGAACCCGTCGAGATCATGGATAGGGAAGTTAAGCGAAATAAACAGATTCGCATACGAATAGTAAAGGTCCGTTGGAATGCTAAGAGGGGACCTGAGTTCATGTGGGAACGAGAAGATCAGATGCAACAGAAGTATCCGCATCTTTTCCTTAGCCCCTCAAACTTTTCTCTTGTATTTAATTTTGGGACAAAATTCCCTCTAACGGGGGGATGATGTAACAATCCGTTATTTCAGGTCATAAAAATCGAGTATTGTAACCTCTTTGAAAAGTAATTAGAATATCATCGAAAAATGAAATATTCAAAAGCTCTGTTTGGGGTACACTATGTAGTAGATATTGTCTTATGGTTTCCAAACATATAAAGAACACTAAAATCCGAGTTATAACGAAGAAGTTATGACCATTCTAAGTTTTCCGACAAAAAACCGGCAATACGGATATACGTAAAAACGCGAAGTTTCGATAAAATACTTTTTGACCTTAGGTGTCTAAATGAAAGTCATAGATATCGCTAAACTGCAAACGTACATAAAAAGAACGCCCAAATCTGACATCGTATGAAAAAGTTATGAATTATTAACGAATTTTCATACCCCGACCTTTTAAAAATAAATAATAAAAATAATTTCGGAATTTGCCAACGGAATCTAAACGAAAGTTTTAGATCATAGTCTTACCTACGCGTGGATATAAAGAACGTTGAAAACGGATTTCGTATAAAAGAGATATGAATTTTTGAAGTTTGATAAATAATTAATATATAAATTTAATTCAAAATTTGGTATTATCCGAAGGGTGAGTCACCGGGTCCATCCGAGTTATGCCCGACGTACCCTCGTACGCCCAGCATACTCAAGGACTAGGCTCCGGTTCGTCCACGTCGCCCCTATGCGAGGCTATGCCTCGTCCCATCCGAAGCTGAGGCAGTCGAGGATTCGGTCACGCATGACGCACGAGTACGCCCCGCGTACACTCGTACGCCTAGCATACCGAGGCCTCTCAGCCCCTATAAAAGGGATGCGAGGGTTCCGGGGAAACTTGCTCATTTTCTCTCGTTTTTCTTGCATTTTGCCTCGTTTTCCGTGCAATATTTATCCCGAAGCCCCGGTTCTCATACTCAAGCCCCGAAGGAAGTTTTACGCTCCCAAGATTCCCTAGAATCCCGAGAAAATCCGCTTTTTCAAGTCAAAGTTTTGCTCGGTTTTCGTCACACCTTCTTCAATCTATCAAGTGAGCTCATACCCCTACAAACACACTTTAAATACGCTTTTAAATGCTTTTTATACTCTTTTAGGAGGGGGGGGGATACAAGTAAACATATGGTTATTATCGTGTATTTCATAAAGTTTCACTCTACTCGTTTTTATCAAATGAATCACTTGTGATTCATTACTACTATGGGAAACTCTTGTCATACTTTGCATGCACTAGATTTATACAAAGTATTTAGTAATTTCAAAGTATCTTTCGTTGCTAAACCGTTTTGTACATTCTAAGAACTTATGATTTATGCTTTGTCAAATATTGTGAAAAAGAATAAACTTTGCATACAAAACTATTATTTTAATTCAGACTTAATTGAGAATCCGTGAGACGTGTACATCTTCAAATACTGCCTTTTGCTAAAAAAGGTATCGCTACAAGTCCTGTCTATAACCAGAGTCTCCCGTTCGGAGAACGTGTCAAATGTGTATAGATCTATACGGGAAGTCATGATCCCGCGCCCTGACTGTTAGCTACAGTCCATCCTTTGGGGTGACAGTTTGTCATAACGCTACGACGCCTGAAGAACGTCGCTACAGACATATTATGTTTAGTATGGTTATAAAACTCATCGGATATACAATTATTATAGTACTTCTGATTGATGAATGAGTAGCTATTAAAACTATTCTTTATCTAACAACTGAAATCTTCTTATAGGTTTTATTATATAAATCTATGTTTCAATTTTCTAAAGCATGTTGATTGCTTTCGGTTTTTAGTCTTGAACATTAGACAAACTATTACTTTAGGAAAATATGGGATTTGCCTGTATACAAACCAAACAACTAATAGGAAAATAAGGGATTTTCTTGATTCAACTATCCACATTTTACCACATCAATATTCTCCTGCATTTCATACTTTTATAAGAAAATAAGGGATTTTCTTGGAAAACATACACTCATTTTGGAATGGCATTCAATTTTTCTAAACCACTTATGAACTCACCAACTTAATTGTTGACACTTTCTCTTTGAAGTAACTTGTATTCTCAGGGAACCGCTAAGCAGGTTGGAAACCAACTTTTGGGGATTAACGCGCTGGCGTTAATTATTTCTTTTGAAAGATGTTTATGTATTTATCTTTTGAACATGTAATGAATACCATTATGTAAACATTTTTAAAACCTTTATATATGTATGGTGGTGTGTACTTTCCTTTATATGAACTGTTATGATACTGAATATGACGTCCTCCGCCCCCGAACGTTTCCGCCGTTCTGGTTTGGGGGTGTGACAAAAGGAGAGAGGTGGAAGGATGATAGGTTGTGGTGGTGTAACGACACAAAAATCAAGGGTAAAAGTTTCATTTTTACTGTAGTTAAAACACAGATATCGCTTAATCCAAACATTCCAACAACATTGCTAATTAAAAACATTTATCAGAGTTCTTCCCAAAATCACACACTATGGAAAACACGAGTGTGTGCGCTGCGATCAAGCCAGACTTTTTCTTTCCAAACCGATGATACCTAGAACCATAAACAAAACTATAAGCACGAAGCTTAGTGAGTTCCCCAGAGCACACCCCACATAATCACATAAATCATATAATCACATAAGCCATGCATATAAACATATAAGGAAGCCATGGAAACCCTCCAAGGTCTTAATCTGGGTGCCATGGGAACCCCACATGCTCTGAGCCCAACTACCATATAAACCATACATACAAACATATAAGGATGCCCTGGAAACCCTCCAGGGTCTTACTCTGGGTGTCATGGGAACCCCCACAAAGTCTTAGCCCAATGCATCGAGAACCCCCCGAGGTATTAACTAAGGATTCCATGGAAACCCTCCAAGGTATTACACCCTAGTGCCTTGGGAACCCCCCGAGGTCTTTACTTAGGATGCCATGGAAACCCTCCAAGGTCTTACACCCAAGTGTCTTGGGAACCCTCTGAGGCCTTTCATCCAAGTATCACAAATACAACAAGCATACCACATACCACATAATCAACTAGCATACCACATAGCAAATAATGGGCCGACGTTGGTGCCTTTGACCCATTGGTATGGTGATGAGACTTACCTCGAATGAAGAAGCTCCCCGAATGAAATCCTTAGCTGCTGCCCCGTCGGCTTCCCGAGCTATGAATACCACTCAATATACCCAGTTAGCAATAAGGTCCCATACTATAACCCTTAATCCATACATGGGGTAAAATGACCATTCTACCCCTGTCCAAGTACGATCCAAAACTAAGGCCCAAACCCAAAACAAAAGCCCAACACTATAATATCCATAAATCCATTAATGGCCCAAATTTCCAAATTGGGCCCATACCTCTACACGGGTCTTGCCATGAGGCCCAATCCTTCTTTACAATTCAGCACACTTATATTCTGATGTCCTACTAATAGTCCAAACACTTAAGCCCAAAATGCTAAAAACCACTCGTGGCCCAATCCATGGCTCAATTTTCCAAATTAGGCTCAAGTCCTTCCGGGACCTTTTCATCATCACTAACAGCCCAAAACCAGATGGCCCAACATGGCCAAAGACAAACAAGCCCAAGAGCTGGCCCACACCAAAGCCCAATACTCATAACTCTAGCTGACTTAGTATGCAGGGCGTACTTAGCTGTACACTAAGCGTACAAGCTGTTTGGCTTGTAGGCCCAATGTACTACTCCTTTAAGCCAAAGTCTCATTAAGCTCTTAATGCTCGATCCAACAAGTCCAAATCACAAATCTACTTCTAAATGAACAACTAGAACCATAAAGTCACTAACTTGGTGACTTTACATGCCCCAAAAAGTCCAAATAGCATTCTACTTTCATGGAAATGACTCAAACTCCAACGTAGATGGTCTTAAATTTTAAAGGTACCAACTTTATGGACCTTAAACCTCAGAAACACTAAGAGGGGCACCTCAAAGCTCCTGGAATCTAGACCACCAGATCTCATCCTTGGGACCAAAATGAACTAAAACTCACAAATGAGAGATCTAAGATATCAATGATAAAGTTCATAGCTTTATACCTTCATCAAGCTGACAATGAGTCCCAAAAGACAGATCTATAAGCTTCTCCTCGATCCCCATTCTTTGCATCAAACTCCACCTTCTTGAAAATAGACCAAACACTCCAAAAATGGACTTCATAATCTCAAAATTCCACCACGAATGATTAAGGACGATTTCTAGGGTTTTAGAGGGTGAAGGCTGACTTAGAATGAAGAAGGAGGCTTAACATTATGCTTATATAGGGTACAACCCTTGAATTAGTTTTTTCAACCTGACGCTTGTACGCCCAACGTACCTTCTCGTACCTCTCGCGCACGAGGCCACACAACCCGATCCAATCCTTGCATATACGCTACTTATTCCTCCAGCTACACCCCGCATAGTTCCTTCTCTTCGGTACGCCCTACGTACCACTTCGGTATGCCTTGCGTACTAGGGCTTTTCCTAAAATGCTAATTCTTCCGAAGGCTATAACTTACTGGATACAACTCCGATTCCAACCATTCACATATCCATAGAAAGGTATCGAGTGTTGGGTTTTGAGCATTCTAACACTTCCTAAGTGTACATGCAACCCTAATAAACCTTGGATCTATATATGTCTAAAATACATGCAAAATTTGTTTTCAAAAGTTTATGACTTATCTAGCATGGCATGGGGAACTTTTAAACATAAAAGAACTAGATGAATTACATACCTTTTGATGAGTGTTGATTCCTTGGAGTTTGAGAGCCAAGCACCAATAATGTGAATGTCTCAAATGGAAATTACAAATCACCACAAGCTTGGAAAACCTTATGAAAGTGTATACTTTGCACTAGAAATCGGCCACCACTTCTCACACCCACTAGGGTGTCAATTCATGCAACATAAGCTTGTTTATATAGTGTAGATGATTAGGGTAAACCCTAATAACCCATTTCTTTTCCTATTCCAAGGATCCATGGGTTAAAAGCTCCATGGATCATCCATGGACTTCCATATAAGCTAAGCCCATTCCCAAATGAGTGTTGGCCGACACCATATAAATATAATAGTCCATGATTGAATTAGTCTTCCTTTTAATCACTAAATCAATTCATAATTAATTTAAGATTAAAACATAATTAAATAACATGACTTTATATTAATATATTATAACTTATAATATATTAATAAAACATAAGTATACAATTCTTATAATATTATCCATAAATCGTTTGGGTGAAGTGCAACCCAAATGGACCATGTTGGGTCGGGTCAATTATATGCCAAATAAGTTATGGACTTAGACACATTATCCAACAGACTCCCACTTGGATAAGTCTAATAGCTGTATTTGACTATACTACTTCAAGAACCAACCGACAATCGTAGCTCTCGAAAACTCTGTTGAACTATGAAGCGCCATTTTAGATAAGTGATCATATAATCCTCTGTTCTCATGATATCAGTCAGACAAATACATGGAACAATGTCTTACTTATTATCTGGCAGTTGTTTCCCGATTTCCGATTTGTTTGACAAAGAACTTAACTGAACACATCAATTTAGTTCTGACCAGGATGAATACATGGGCCAACACAAAATCATCGAGGGGCCTAGATATCGCTTCTATTTCTAGAAGGAACAGATAAACTTCGACTCATATGCTTGTTCTACTACTTGTTGAATTGCACACAAAGGCACGTTTTATAACATCATGTTACTGATGTGTTTTCGTGCAATCAATGCACAACCAACTCATAGGTAACAACTCATATCTCTAGGTTTGAAGACTTATATGATATTATCGTCTAACGATCACTCGAGATAAATTCGATGAAGTGATACAAGTGAGCGTGGGTTTATTCCAATACTCATAACTTATGAGCACTCATGAACGTTGTAGTAACCATTGCTATGTCTAAACACCTTTAGCCATCTACAAACCCAATTCATGACAATCTTGATTCATACCTACTTCCGACGTATGACCGATTGTGGAGGTTTGAATAAATTAATTATTATGGAAGTCAAAACATGCAAAACTGAAACAATAGTAAATAATTGACAATGATAGCAACACTTTACTCATAAATAAATCACAAATTTTATTCATCATCAAACGTCGATTACATTTTACAAGTTTCAGAAAAGGCTATCTAATTTGTAAAACTAGTATTGTCCCTCAGCCTGATGCGTCTCGCATGCTGCAAATGCTTAACCCTCATCAGTCCCTTCGTAAGGGGATCTGCAGGGTTCTCATCTGACGATAACCTCTTTGCCATGAGGAGTCCTTCTTCTATCGTGTGTCTTATGAAGTGATATTTTCTGTCAATGTGTTGGGATCTGCCATGATCTCTCGGTTACTTGGCTAAGGCAACTGCACTATTGTTGTCACAGAAAATCTCCATAGGCTCCTTAATAGCTGGTACAACTCCAAGGTCTCCGATGAAGCTCTTCAGCCATATCGCCCCCTTCGCTGCTTCACTCGCTGATATATACTCTAATTCACAAGTCGAATCAGCCACCGTCTCCTGATTGGAACTCTTCCAAGAGATTTCCCCTCCATTTAGGGTAAAGACCCAGCCCGACTGAGAGCGGAAGTTATCCCTATCAGTCTGAAAACTAGCATCACTATACCCTAATACTCTCAAGTCATCACTCCCACCAAGGGTAAGGATCCAATCCTTAGTCCTCCGCAGGTACTTGAAAATGTTCTTTACCGCGGTCCAATGAGCCTTGCCAGGGTTCCCCTGATATCTGCTGACCATGCTTAAATCAAAGGCCACATCAAGGCGGGTACAAGTTATAGCATACATGATCGAGCCTACAATAGAAGCATACGGTAATCGACTCATCTCTGCTATCTCAGCCTCTATACTCGGACTCTGAGTCTTACTCAGTTTGGCATTGCTTTGGATCGGTAAATCTCCTTTCTTGGAATTCTGCATGTTTATCCTTTTCAACACCTTATCCAAGCTGGTACTCTGACTAAGTCCAATTAGTCTTTTACTCCTTTCTCTTAATATCCTTATCCCCAGATATAGGCAGCTTCCCCGAAGTCCTTCATAGCAAAGCACTTCCCAAGCCAGGACTAAACCTCCTGTAAGGTTAGGATGTCATTTCCTATAAGTAGTATGTCATCTACATACAGTACCAAGAAGCTAACTATACTCCCACTAGCTCTGACATACACGCAAGACTCATATTCACTTCTCGAGAAACCAAACTCTTTGGCCTTCTCATCGAAACAAAGATTCCAGCTACGAGATGCTTGTTTTAATCCATAAATGAATTTCTCAAGCTTTCACACTCTATTAGGCTATTCTACACTGACAAAACCATTTGGTTGATTCATGTATACATCCTCAGCCAAATTTCCATAAAGAAAAGCGGTTTTGACATCCATTTTCCATATTTCATAATCATGAAATGCGGCAATGGCTAGCATAACCCTAATAGACTTAATCTTTGCTACCGGTGAGAAGGTTTCATCATAATCAATACCCTAAGTCGGAGTAAAACCCTTCGCAACCAGTCGAGCCTTATAAGTGTGCACTTTTCCTTCCATGTCAGTCTTCTTCTTGAAGATCCATTTGCACCCGACTATTTTACGGCCTGGTACATTGTCAACCAAGTTCCAAACTTGATTGTCATACATGGACTGTATCTCGCTGTCCATAGCCTCCTTCCATTTAGCAGACTTCGGGCCTGCCATGGCTTCCTTAACACTGCTAGGTTCATCCAAATTTACCAGTGTACTATTGCTGATAAATGTATCACCTTCCGTAATAATATGAAAACCATAATAAAACTCAGGTGTGTTCCTAACCCGTGTGGAACGCCTCGGAGGTATAGACTCATCAGCTGGCTCAACAGGAGTTTCCTCCTCAGGTTGATTGCTTTGTTTGAGGTTCCTTCACCAATTGATTCTTGAATTTCTTCAAGGTCAATTTGCCTCCTACTGTCTCCTTGGCTAATAAACTCTCTCTCACGAAAGACCCCTCTTCTTGCTACAAAGACCACATTCTCACTGGGTCTGTAGAAAAGGTAACCAAAGGATTTCTATGGGTAGCCGATGAAAATACACCTTTCACTTCGGGGTTCGAGCTTATCATTAGTATCATGCCTCACAAAAGCTTCGGAACCCCAAATATTGATATGGTCCAAATTGGGAACCTTCCCAGTCCACATCTCATGAGGTGTTTTGGCAACCTTTTTTGTAGGGACTAGATTAAGGATATTGGCGGTAGTATCTAAGGCCTACCCCCAGAAAGAGATTGGTAGCGAAGCTCGACTCATCATAGAGCGAACCATGTCTAACAAGGTCCGATTACGCCTCTCATCTACAACATTTAGCTGTGGTGTCCTGGGAGGAGTCAATTGTGAGACAATCCCACACTCCTTACGATAGTCAAGGAACTCGGTACTAAGATACTCACCACCTCGATCGGATCGAAGCATCTTAATGTTCCTGCCCAATTGATTTTCTACTTCATGTTTAAATTCTTTAAACCTTTCAAGGGTTTCTGACTTATGTTTGATTAAGTAGACATAACCATATCTACTAAAATCATCAATTAAAGTCACATAATACTGATTAGCATCTCTTGTGGTGGTTTTGAATGGTCCACATACATCAGTATGTATTAGGTCCAACAAACCCTCACCCCGTTCACAAGTACCAGTGAAGGGTGATTTTGTCATCTTTCCAAGTAGACAAGATTCACAACTATCATCCGACTTAAGGTCAAATGATTCCAAGACTCCATCCTTTTGGAGTTGGCCTATGCGTTTCTTGTTTACATGTCCAAGACGACAATGCCACAATGATGCTTTATCTAGGCTAGTAGAAGAATCAATATACAATACACTATTTCCTAAGTTGTCTACAACCAACACAGTTTCTTACATACCATCAGAAGGTAATGCTTTAAAATAAAACACATTATTAAAGAAAGCATTAATACCACCACATTCATTATCAAATGAAAAGGTAAAGCCTTGTTTGTACAAACCATGAAAAGAAATAATATTTCTCGCCATTTTAGACGAGTACACACATTTATTCAAATCTAACTTTAACCCACTACTTAGCAACAAGGTATAAACTCCAATCTTGGAAACAGGTGAAGCCTTCCTATTTCCCATAATCAGGTTTATCTTCCCGTGCTCCACATCCTCACTTTTTCTTAGGCCCTTCAAATTTGAACATATGTGAATAGCACATCCTGTATCAAGCACCCAAGAGTTAGAATATGGTGCGTTATTAGACAATATTGTGTAAATACCTACGTGGGTGGGTTTCACTTTCCCATCCTTTAGATCCTGCAAGTACTTAGGGCAGTTTCACTTCCAGTGCCCCTTGTCCTGGATATAGCAGCAATCAGCATCCTTGGGAATGGTAGAAGGAGTGACAGAACCGCTCTTGGTCCTTGATGAGGAGCCTTCAAGAGACTTTCCCTTGGTACCCTTCGAAGGGGACTTCCTCTTTTTCTCTTTGCCTTGCCCGATAGCCAAAACAGGGGTAGTGTTGGATTAATGTCTAAGTCCATAACTATAATTGGTAAGACTTGCCCCGACCCGGCATGGTCCATTTGGGTTGCATGGCATCATGCACTTGGATAGACTATAATGAGAGAAATAAGACACTTATGGTTATTAATATATTATAAGTTCTAGTATATTAATAATAAGAATAATGAGATTATTTAATTAGTATTGATCAAGATATAATCTAGGATTAATTAAGTGATCAAAAGAAGACTAATTAAATATATGGGTTGATTGTGTAAATCATCCATACTTGTATAGTGGGCTAAGCTCCATGGATAATCAAGTTGGGCTAAAACCCATAGGATGGTCCATGGATGCTCCATGGTGTATTTGTACCCATGGATCCAAGGAAATCGAAAGTCATGACAATTAAGGGTTTACCCTAGTTGTAACACTATATAAAGATCACATTCTTGGAAAAAAAATGGGTGACTAGTATCACACTAGAGAAAGTAAGAAAGGGCTAGCCAATTTCATGAGTGTAGAATTCTCTCAAGTCATTCCATTTGTATTTGGTGTTGTGTGAACCATTTTAGGTGTCACACTTGGAGCACTAGGCACTCAAGCTTCATGAAGACTTTCTACATCAAAGAGGTATGTATTCTATCTTGTTACATTCATTGATTTGTATGCTAGATTAGGATAATACCTTGGAAGTTCTTATTTGCATGTATAATAGAGAAAACATAGATCCAAGGTATTTAGGATTGCATGTACACTTAGGAGTGTTAGAATGCTCAAAAGCCAACAGTGGTATCAAAGCCTAGGCTTGTTTTCTTGTTATACTTGCAAAACTGCTTAAAAAATCGAAACTGTTGCTGTCTGATCTTCAGACTCGGCGAGTCCATGCCTAAAAACTGATCAAATCGATCCAACTCGCCGAGTTGGTTCATGCACTCGACGAGTTGGACCCCCAGACAACATATTTTCGAGGTTTTTGGCTAGAAAGGACTAGGAACATTACCCTAAGTTGTTTTTGAACTTATAAACTTGTTTTTGAAGTGGTAATGTTCATGCTAATCCATTTTCAAAGATAATTGTCAATAGATTCATGTTTTGTATTAGTTTAAGGTTTAAACTAATTACATGAAAAAGTTTGATTTGAATTATCTTATTCTTATGAGTTGCAAAGATTAATAGAAAAGTTGAGTGAAATAGTTGTTTTCAATCCAAAATAATCTAAGAGTTGATTCTAAAATGTGTTTTTGTAACTTGTCCTCAAGTTATTTGAAAAGTCACATTTAAGTTTCATAAAACTCATAAAAGTTGGCAATGGTTACAAAAGATGAAGAGTCTTGTCCTTAAGTTATGGAGGTTCAAGAGTCACTTCATTAAGTAATAAAATATGTAACCTTAATTAATTCCATAAGTTATAAAATAAAGAAAAGTTAATTCTTTTATTAGTTTAAAGTCTTCCATAACTTGTCCTCAACTTATGGAACTTGAAGAGTTTTTGGATTAAAACTACTTTAAACACATAAGTTATGAAATTAATTAGTTTTGAATAGTTTCAAAACTTGCCCTCAGGTTTTGGAATTTGAAAAGTTATCTCTTATGAATACTTTAATTCCAAGTTAGCCCTTAGAATTTTAAAAGTTAAAATTCAACCCTTATACTTTATAATATTATAAGTTAATAATATATATATATATATATATATATATATATATATATATATATATATATATATATATATATATATATATATATGTATAAGAGTAAACTCAGTCTTACCGCTAGTACGCCTCATTCACGAAGTCGGTCTATAAGGTGGGTATAAGGTTGTTGCCTATAAAATGGCAACTTAATGGGTGTCCACTCTCACCCACCGCTTGCTTGACTGGTGGAGGGTCGTTAACCGAACGGGTTTGACAGGACTATAATTCTCCCTTCATTAAAAGTATTAATGATAAATACTAAGTAACTAAATTCTTAATAATACCCAATCTTAGTTACTTAGGAAAATGTGAATAATGTGCTAATCCATGAAATTACACTTTACACTTTGTCTAAGTCGTTAGTGGAGCGTGTGTGGTTAACCGGCACACTAACTTGGACTTAACAAGGTAGGTAAAGGGTGACTTAATATTTATCATAGTATCGATGGAGCGTGTGTGGTTAACCGGCACATCGATTGAGGGGTAATTTATTAAGGGTACCAAGTAATTTGCATGGTTACTTCACACCTTGTTTTGTGATCCTCGGCGTCCCAGTCACAAAACCTGAAGGGCACACTCAAGATTGAAACATGCCATTGAACAGTTCAATGAATCTCAAAGATCTAGGAGTTTCAAATCCAATTAAAAACCTAATTATACATTTCGTTTATCTTGGTAGAAATTGGTGAATCGTCATTCACCTACCTTCAAATATTTTATAGCTTGGATTACGGCATCCCTCTTCTAAGTTATAAAATAGTTTGTTGGGTCCTAGCCTTAATATTTCATATTGGGTGTCATATTAAGGACTTTAGATCAACTATCTTGAATATCTCCCAAAACATGTCTAGTTTAGACATTTATGATCTTCCCAAATCTCTTGAAACAAGCTTTCCTAAATGAAGATGATGTCCCTTGGAAATCATACTTCTTTCACCTCCTCCAATTATTCTCCCTAACCCACAAGTTATTGAAAAGTTTAAGGTCACTCAAGCCCTATTGGCAAGTAAAGGTCTATGTGTGATCACATCTTGGAGATGTAGTCACATATTGACAAGTCGGGAGAATTGGGTGTCAAAGTCTTGAGAAATTTGGTGGTTCAACTACTTTCTAAGTCACATAGTGAGTTCTTTTGGAACACCTATGAAACAGACTATGACAAGACCCTTAATGATCTTATCTATTTGCTAAGATCAACTTCCTAAAACTTTATGGACATTGACAATGATGACATTGGATATCTAGTAAATCTCTCTCTTCCCAATGGAAAGGGATCGGCCATAGTCAACTCGGTTGACCAAATGGTAAAGAGAAAATCTAAGTCTGTGATAGTCCCGTGTACCTTTATCAAAGGGTCCATATGTTTAAATTGCTAAAGAAAGGGGCATTGGATGCGAAGCTGCAAATTTACCTAAGGATGTTAATGTCAATAAGTTTGACTCTACTTCATGTAAAGTCCACTATCTAACTCTGTTAAGTTTCTATTATGAGATTCTTGATACATGATGTGACTGGGTCACATGGTGATGTTTTAAGAATCAAAGAAAAGTGAAGAAACTTAAAGAAAGAATATGTTGAATCTGATCGCATAGATGGATTTCTATCGCGTAGTTTGAAGATCGGATTCTTGAGCTACTTCTTAGGAGTTATGAGATATTGCTTAGGAATAGATAACAACAAGTTTTCATATGGATTGTAAGGATAAGTTTTTCCGCAAAGTTTTAAAATAAAAGAAAATTTTTGATTTTATTTATTTTAAAATATCCTTACAATGGCATTTGAGGAAAAATTGTTGCTTATATGATTCCATTAAGAGCAAGAGTGGAAATATGAAATTGATTCTTTCAGTTGTGGTAATGTCTAGATTTACCAAATAAGGAAAGATTCTCATCACCCAAGTTTCAATTGGACCGGAACTTGGAATCATGCAAGTTGTATAGCATGATGAATGAGAACTTTCAAGTATTGGAAAATTAAGACTAAGTACTTGTTCACATGGATGTGTGTGTCAAGTGAAGGACTAAGGGATCGAGTACACATTCTTGTGCACTGGTCAAGTCCACCACAAAAGATTGATAAAACTATTCGTCATAGTTTACTAAACCTCAGTAAATATGATTATACTTACAAGCTTAAGTGTAATTCTGAGACATTCGAAAAAGGTTCCAATGTATGGCAGAGTGAATAAGAAGAATCAAATTAGGCAGAAGGATAAAAGTTTCTCAAATCTGAAAAGATGGGAGAGTACTTTAGTATCAGTTTTTGTAATTATCTTAATGATTAAGAACCATAGCACAATTAGTTCTCTAAGGAAATCTTAGTGCATTCTTATGACTAAGAAGAGGAATCTTGAATTGTTGAAATGGTTAAATCAAGAAGATGAGTCATACTTAATTCCAATACAAGTCTTAGAGTCATACTCCAAGATTGTAATTTAAGTGAGATGTCTTAAAGAAGGTTTAAAACACTTGTCAAATGTAAGAGTAAAAGTTTCCTACTCTTGTACATTTGAAATTGGTAAGTTGTGATGTTTTGGATAAAACAAAGACGAACTAAGGCCAATTTTGTGAAGTGTTTGTCTTGATTAGAATCCACACTATCTCTTGAATATCTGACAAGAGAGTCTTATAAGTCAAGAGGACAGTGGGAGTCTTAAAGGTCTTAAACGTATCAAGAACTAATCAAGAATAAAACCTGAAGTTCTTCACTAGCACACGACTTGTGGTTTATAACCTATCATGTTGACATATTCTGTGCCCATTCCAGTTATAGTTGGCTTTGCATATGAGTTCTTAGAGTTCTCAATTTTTTGCACAACAACTTGGAAGCAATGGTAGGCCCTTGAGCTGCCAGGTGGCAAGAAATTAAGATTGAGTTCAGTCCATATGAGTTTGGATTTGTCATTATCCTTGTCTTGTGACTATGGTTTTGACAATTCACATGGATAAGAACACATACACCATTAAATCTAAGTGTCATAAGGTTTCTCTCCGATTCATGAAAATGATGGTGAGGAAACACTTTCACTAAGTAGATTTTAGCTAGATAGCAATTGTGATATTTGCATTCTCAAAGTCGTTAGTGGAGCGTGTGTGGTTTACCGGCACACTAACCTGGACTTGTGAGAAGTAGCAAAAAGGTCTAACCATTATGATTACGGCATCCCTCTTCATAATTGTTTAGACACACAAGTGTGCTATCTAAGGGAAGGTGTATGCTTTTAATAAAGTTCTATCAAAACAATCTAGTATCAGAAATCTAAACTTTGGTAAGAAAGTCATTGAAGTATTGATTTCTAGAAGTCCAGCTGATTTCTGAGTACATGTCAAAGCTAGTGGGAGCATAAGTGTTATGCTAATAATCATCATGTTAGTGGGAGCATGATAATTATGATAAAGATTGAAAGTTAGTAATGTTAATTATAGAAAACAAAGTTTCAATTGGGAAAGAGTTGTTTTGCTATAATTAAGGGAGAGGAAATTATACTTCATCTCAAATCTATAAGCTTAGATCGTGAGGTTTTAATCATCTAGTCAAGAATATATATATATATATATATATATATATATATATATATATATATATATATATATATATATAGAATTTCCTTATGTTGAGCCATTCCAACATGAAATTCATATATATATATATATATATATATATATATATATATATATATATATATATATATATATATATATATGAATTTCATGTTGGAATGGCTCAACATAAGGAAATTCTATATATGGGTCCATTATTTGCGTTCTAAAATTCGATTATGATTACGGTATCCCTTTTCATAATCTGAATTATGAGAACTTGGAAAATAGAAATGGAAATGATATAGCAAAAGACTGGTTTAGTCTTTATGTGAGACATCATGAATCGTGTCCCATATGCTTCGGATATAGGATCGATTACATGTGCTATATTCAACCTTTCTAAAATTTTCCAAATGCCTAAGGCATTAAGAAAGGAAAAGGTTTAGAACTGGATATGACTAAAAGGATTAAACAATTGTCGAGGACAATCTAAGGTGTACCAAAGATTGGTTGCTCAAGGACAGTTGGAAGTATAGTGATAATTCTGGAAGGATCATATTGACATAATCTGTAAGGAGGCCACTCTTGTTCAGAAGTGATAGTCAAAATGGAGTCTGGAAATGTTTCAAAGTTAGAAATTATTTAATCTTTGTAAGATTAGGAAACTTAATGCAAGAAGGATGTTTCCAAGGAGTTGATCTCCTTTGGAATACTCCGTAATGATTAGTGCCAAGTCTTTGTGAATTTGTGCATAATCATTACAAGACGATCAATGCATATAAGTTTAGAATCTAACAGATTGCTGTAAATGGCATGAATTTGGAATTCTTGCATTTGCAGTAAGAATTTGGGACTGTGAAAAGAGGATCATTGGAGTTATGTTCAATTGATCAAGTTCACAAAGTAAAGATCATAGACAAACATAGTATGCATATTTGGTGTATGGCATGACTAGTGTTTAGAAAACATAGTGTACATGCTTGGAGCATGGGACAGCTATTGTTTTAAATTCAAGAATAAAGTTGATATCTGAAACAGTATACAATGAATAATGTGTAATCATATGACGATAAATAAAAGGTGTTTTATTTATATTCATAAGTTCTGAGACCATATTGGATTCAATTATTATTGGATTTCACTTTGCATGTTTTGACTTCCCGAATAAACTAGGTTATTCTTCCGGAATGACTAAGTTATTCAAACCATCCACAGTCGGTCATATGTTGGAAGTAGATATGAATTAAGACTGTCATGGGTTGGCTTGTAGAGGTCTAAGGTGTTGGACAAAGGGCTACAACACTCATGAGTGCTCATAAGTTCTGAGTATTCGATTCAACCCGCGCTCATTGGAATCACTTCATGGATTTTATCACGAGTGATCATGAGACGATAATATCTTATATTCTTCAAACCTAGAGATATGAGTTGTTACTATGAGTTGGTTGTACATTGATTGCACGAAAACGCATTTGGTAACTCGGTGCTATAAAACGTGCCTTTGGGTATGATTCAACAAGTAGTAGAACAAGCCATATGATTCGAAGTTTATCCATTCCTTTTACCTTCGAGATAAAAGCGATATCTGTGGGCCCGTCGATGATTTGATGATGACAAATGGAAGTGCTCGGCCGGGCCAGGACTGATTTGATTTGTTCAATTAGTCAGTCGTCATAAATCGGAAATCGGGAAACAACAAATGGATAGAGAGAATGATTATAATCCATGTCTCAGTCCATATGATATCTAGAATGGAGGAATATATGATCCCTTATCTAATGGACAAGTCACTAACAAAGGTCAGAGTTCATCTACAAGGTCAGAGTTCGACAGAAGCTTTTGAGAGCTACGATTGCTAGTCGGTTCCTGAAGTCATACGCAATATTAGTTTTAGACTTATCCAAGTGGGAGACTGTTGGATTAATGTCTAAGTCCATAACTATAATTGGTAAGACATGACCCGACCCGGCATGGTCCATTTGGGTTGCATGGCATCATGCACTTGGATAGACTGTAATGAGAGAAATAAGACACTTATGGTTATTAATATATTATAAGTTCTAGTATATTAATAATAAGAATAATGAGATTATTTAATTAGTATTGATCAAGAATTAATCTAGGATTAATTAAGTGATCAAAAGAAGACTAATTAAATATATGGGTTGATTGTGTAAATCATCCATACTTGTATAGTGGGCTAAGCTCCATGGATAATCAAGTTGGGCTAAAACCCATAGGATGGTCCATGGATGCTCCATGGTGTATTTGTACCCATGGATCCAAGGAAATCGAAAGTCATGACAATTAAGGGTTTACCCTAGTTGTAACACTATATAAAGATCACATTCTTGGAAAAAAAATGGGTGACTAGTATCACACTAGAGAAAGTAAGAAAGGGCTAGCCAATTTCATGAGTGTAGAATTCTCTCAAGTCATTCCATTTGTATTTGGTGTTGTGTGAACCATTTTAGGTGTCACACTTGGAGCACTAGGCACTCAAGCTTCATGAAGACTTTCTACATCAAAGAGGTATGTATTCTATCTTGTTACATTCATTGATTTGTATGCTAGATTAGGATAATACCTTGGAAGTTCTTATTTGCATGTATAATAGAGAAAACATAGATCCAAGGTATTTAGGGTTGCATGTACACTTAGGAGTGTTAGAATGCTCAAAACCCAATAGGTAGATGTTGGAGTAGGAGTAGTAGAGGTAACAACCGACTTGCCCTTAAGACCGGTTTCAGCGGTCTTTAAGAGTCCTTGAAGTTTGCTAAGAGTAACTTCCTCCTTGTTCATATGATATGTCATACGAAATTGGTCATAACAAGAAGGTAATGAGTGCAAAATAATGTCAATTGCCAACTCCTCAGGGAAGTTCACGTTTAGCTTGAGTAAACGGTCCACATACCTTTGCATATTTTGCATGTGGCCCGTGATGGATTCACCATCCTTTATGCGGTTTGTTATCATGGGGGAGATTATTTCATACTGCTCCTGAAGAGCACTCTGATGGTACCTTTCCATCAGGTCTTGGTGCATCTAAAAAGGGTAAAAGTCCTCATAGGACTTTTGGAGCTCGACTGTCATCATGGCCATCATGATGCATGCTACCTTAGTAGCATCTCTATCATGCATCCTGAATTCAGCGACCTCCTCAGGAGTAGCAGTGGACTCATCAAGCTCCTTTAATTCCTTATCGAGGATGTATTCCTTTTCCTCATAACGAGTAACCATCCTGATGTTCCTAATCCATTCCATGAAGTTGGAACCATCAAAGATGACTCTCCCACAAAGATTCATGAGAGAGAAAGAGCCAATGGGGTTAGAGCCCGAAGCATTGTTGTTGGAAGACATCTGAAAGAAGAAAGCAAGTTTAGATTAGATATATATAGAGTCTTAATAAGACACCCAAATGTAATATTAAGGCTAGGATCCAATCACAATATATTATACTTAGAAGAGGGATGTCGTAATCTAAGTAATAACATATTTGAAAGGTAGGTGAATGACGATTCACCAATTTCCACCATGATAAACAAAATGAATTATTAGGTTTTAATTGGTTTTGAAATTCCTAGATTCTTTTGAGATTCATTGAACTTTTCAATGGCATGTTTCAATCTCGATTGTGCCCTTCAATTTTTGTGACCGGGATATCGAGGATCACAAAACAAGGTGTGAATAACCATGCTAATTCACTTGGTACCTTAATATTATCACCTAATCAGTGTGCCGGTTAACCACACACGCTTCATTAATCTATGAAAAACATTAAGTCACCCTTCATGATCTTTACTAGTCCAAGTAGTGTGTCGGTTAACCACACACGCTCCACCAACGACTCGGTAAAGTACAAAGTGTGAATTCCATTTACTAGCACCATGTTCACATTTTTCCTAAAGTAACTAAGATTGGGAATTAAAATATTTAGTTACTTTATAATAATCATTATACTTTTAAAGAGAATTTAAATTCATTGTCCTACTCGTTCGGCTAACGACCCTCCACCGATCAAGGAAGCGATGGGTGAGAGTGGACACCCATTAAGCTGTCATTTTATAGGTAACAACCTTATACCCCCCCTTATAGACCGGCTTCGTGAATGAGGCCTACTAACGGTAAAACGACTTATTCTTATACATATATATAATAATTAACCATTAATGTTATAAATAGCATAAGTGTTGAATTTTAACTATTAAAACTCTAAGGGTTGGAATTAAAGTTAATTAAAGTGTGTGAAACTTAACAAATTCCAAAACTTGGGGGCAAGTTTTGTAACTATTCAAAACTTATCATTTCATAACTTATGAATTAAAGGTTCATAAAATGAAGACTCTTCATTTTTATGTAACTTATGTGTTTTAAATGTGTGTTTAAAAGAAGTGACCTTTGGATATCCATAACTTGAGGACAAATTATGGACTTCATTAAAACACATAAATGATCAAGAATTAATCCTAAAAAATTAAGCAAATAATTCCTATCATCTTCTAAATTCATAAGAACATGAACATGATCATCAAAGTTTCAAGGATTATATGAACACATACAAAGCATGAAATTTTGATATAAGATATTGTAAATGGATTAGAACAACCATTATACCAACTAAAACAAGTTTTAAAACACCAAAAAAGTTTAGGGTAATGTTTCTAGTCCATTTCCAGCAACAAAAGTTGAAAATCTGCATTTTCAGGCTTCTACTCATCGAGTGCACGAACCTACTCAACGAGTAGGATGAATTCAGTCATGGACTCGGCGAGTCCCCCCATGGACTCGACGAGTTCATCATGCAGACAGTAAGAAAATTGACTTTTTTCACTATTTTGCATCAAGTATCAAACAAACAAGCCTAGGCTCTGATACCACTGTTAGGTTTTGAGCATTCTAACACTTCCTAAGTGTAAATGGAACCCTAATAAACCTTGGATCTATGTTTGTCTAAAATACATGCAAAATTTGTTTTCCAAGGTTTATGACTTATCTAGCATGGCATGGGGAACTTTTAAACATAAAAGAACTAGATGAATTACATACCTTTTGATGAGTGTTGATTCCTTGGAGTTTTAGAGCCAAGCACCAATAATATGAATGCCTCAAAAGGAAATCACAAATCACCACAAACTTGGAAAACCTTATGAAAGTGTATACTTTGCACTAGAAATCGGCCACCACTTCTCACACCCACTAGGGTGTCAATTCATGCAACATAGGCTTATTTATATAGTGTAGATGATTAAGGTAAACCCTAATAACCCATGTCTTTTCCTCTTCTAAGGATCCATGGGTTAAAAGCTCCATGGGTCATCCATGGACTTCCATATAAGCTAAGCCCATTCCCAAATGAGTGTTGTCCCACATCATATAAATATAATAGTCCATGATTTAATTAGTCTTCCTTTTAATCACTAAATCAACTCATAATTAATTTAAGATTAAAACATAATTAAATAACATGACTATATATTAATATATTATAACTTATAATATATTAATAAAACATAAGTATAAAATTCTCATAATATTATCCACAAATCATTTGGGTGAAGTGCAACCCAAATGGACCATGCCGGGTCGGGTCAAGTATATACCAAATAAGTTATGGACTTAGACACCTTATCCAACATCAAGATGCTAAACGTTGTTATCAATTCCTGCCTACCATAAATATTCCGAACTAAGATCCACTTTCCACAAAGGTCCGAACTCTTTAGTGGCATGTTTAATCTCGATTATGCCCTTCAAATTTGTGACTGGCATACCGACGATCACAAATAAGGTGTGAATAACCATGAAAATTAGCTTGGTACTCTCGATGTCATTTACCACTTAATCAATGTGTCGGTTAACCACACGCGCTCCATTGATCAGTGATAATTTACGAGTGACCCATTGTCACCCTTTGTTAGTCCAAGTTAGTGTGCCAGGTAACCACACACGCTCCACTAACAACTAGCCAAAGTGCAATGTGCAATTTCATGGATTAACATAAAATTCACATTTTCCTAAAGTAACTAAGATTGAGAATTTTATAAAAACATTTTGTTACTTTATATTTATCATTATACTTATTAATGAGGATTTAATGTCTTATCCTACCCGTTCAGATAACGACCCTCCACTAGTCAAGAGTGAGGTGGGTAAGAGTGGATACCTAATGGCTGTCATTTTATAAGTCGCTTCCTTAAACACCCGTTATACACCAGCTTCGTGAATGAGGCATACTAACAGTAAGACTGACTTTTCTTATATATATATATATATATATATATATATATATATATATATATATATATATATATATATATATATATATATATATATATATATATATATATATATATATTAAACTTTTAATTTTATAATAGTATAAGGGTGTATTTTAAGCTTTTAAAATACTAGGGTTCTAGAATTTAAGATTTCAAAATTAAACTTTTAATTAAATTTTAAATTCTTAAACCAAAGGGGTATTATTGAAACTTTTCAAAAAAATACAAGATCAAAATTTTAAATAACTAAATTAATCAAATAATTTTTTCATTATCTTAAAATTTGACCAAATCTCTTAATTTGATAAGGATATACATATATCTTTCCAAAAATTCAATTTTAGGCATTAAAAACGAATTGTGGTAATAACCCTAATCAAACTGAGATATGGAAATCAAAAAAACAGGGATCTAACAGCCTGACTCGTCAAGTTATTGCAATGAACTCGTTGAGTAGGCTCAACTCGTCGAGTCCCATGAGGAACTCATCGAGTCTGATGAATAGAGCGACGGATCTGTTCCATCCTCCTTTGGACAATTTACAGAAGCATCAAATACAACTGAAAAACATCCTAGGCTCTAATACCACTGAAGGGTTTTGAGCATAACTATGTGTTCATGCAACCCTAATTGCTTTAGATCTAAGTTTTTCACTGGTTGAACATGTAATTGAATATCAAAGCAATATAGCCTAGATCTAGCATACAATTTCGAAAAATCATATAACAAAAGGGTTTTTGATGATTACCTTAACTTGTTATGTAGATCTTTGACTACTGAAAGCTTAGCGCCTCAAATGTTGCACCTCTAATGAATTATAAACACCACTAGCAAAAGGATGAGAGGAGATAGGAGGGAAGGCTCTTAGATCTTCAGCTAGGGTTTCCTATTACCAAGCATTGGCCGAAAATCCCACCCCTAGGGCTTCCTTATATAGCTGAGGGTTGCTAGGGTTTCTGGAGGAAACCCTAATTTGTTGCTGAGGACTAAAGCAACCCATAGACCCTTTCCAATAGGCCTTGGACGAAATCTATAGGGCCACCCTATACGATTTCATCCATTCCTAATTAAGGAGTGCATCAACCCAGTTTCACAACAATAAACGATTTGCAAAATATCCTCTGTTCCTTTAATCAGTTCTTTGAATCCCAAAATTAGTTCTAAATTAATTTCTGATTAAATACTAATTAAATAACATGATTTCTAATTAATATATTATTTTGATAATACATTAATAAATCAATTTATTAATCCAAATAATAAATTTAACCTTTCTCTCCAAAAATCATTCTGTCAAGTTGTTAAGGTGAAGGTAACCTAAAAGGACCATTCTACTATCAAATCAAGTACATACCAAATATAGTTATAGTCTTAGACGCCTAATCCAACAACAACTGCCTTGGAACCTGCCTCGCAGGACCATATCGAAAGGAATGATCCTCTCGCAACCTGTAACAAAAAAACAAATCATATATAAGGGGATCGGTAAAGCCCTGACTTCACCCTATCGAGATTTATGTACAAGGGGGGGGGGGGGAGGAGGATATGCAGACTCATAATCCTTCTCCACAAAGAACTGAGTCATCATCTTTAACACTGTAAATTTTCAACCAAAGTTTTCATTTTTAAAATCTCATAAATCCCATCAAACACAAGTTAACAAAAATCAAAATGTCAAGTTATCAAAACATGGGATCATAATTTATTTAAACACCCTCCAAGATCCCCAACATAACTGTGTTGCGTGTGTACAATCAAGCCGATGCCTTCCCGTGATCCCGAGAAGTACATGAAACACATAACACGGTAAGCACGAGGCTTAGTGAGTTCCCCAAAATACCTCACTTAACTCATTAGCCTCTCATGGCCATGATCGAACAAGACCCTCCGGTCAATGTGTCTCAGTGGGACCATTTGGTCCATTCCCACAACTCGGGTGGACCTTCTGGTCCTAACTCAACAGGCTTAGAATAATACATAGCATAAATTACAAGACATAAAGCAGGATATCACAAAACTCAATATAACACATATGACCCTTAGGTCACACAATTATTACCACTCTAGGTAAGTATATTGAGAAGACTCACATTGTAAGCATGCTAGCAAATAAACCTGAACACGAATCCCGAACTAGCCTCCGCCTAACACATAGGGTAAATATCTCTAGTTAATACTCTATTCACAAATTTAAACAAACCCAGGTTATTCTCTATATCTCTCTAATTCTCGAAGTGTGTAAAAGACCATTTTACCTTCATGGTCTCCATTCCTAATATTTGACCAAACCCTAAAGTTAATAGCAGTCAAGCTCGAGTCAACAGTCAAAAATATCCTCACTCGTCGAGTGCACTCATGCAACTCGTCGAGTCCCCTCGTTTCCTCAGAAGTCTCATGAACTTCCAGCTCAACTCGTTGAGTTCATCTCCCAACTCGTCGAGTTATCGCATAAACAAGCTTATCTGGACAAACCCTAACCGACTCGTCGAGTCAGTTCATCGACTCGTCGAGTCCTTTCAGAGTCTTTCTTATTCAGACGTTTTTAAGGCAGAAAGCAACCCCAAACTCTAGATCTAATCTCTCAATACTCAATTATCACGTAAAGCCACAAGCTTTATGTCCATGCATGGCACTTAGGACTTAGAATGCCAAAAAACATGATCCAATAAGGGTTTTCACTAATGAGCTCTATTATGGCTGAATAAAGTTAGGACTTTTGGACTCTTGGGACCTCACAAGGTCCAAATCTAAAGTCCAAACCTCTAGATGAATCAAAAACACTCCATGCCCCAAAATAATGCATGGAAAAAGCCCTAAACTCCTTAAACATGAGATCTATCCAACATAATGAGAAAGGTGTCGACTTAGTGCCTCTCATAGAAGCTCTGGATGAAATAGCAACATATATGAAATCCCCTTCTCGTTCTTTTCTTGAAATCCTTCCCTTCTCTTCAAAAGATGCACTAAAACACCCAAGGTTTAGCCCAATAACTCTCTTAGCTCACTACTAACGATTAGGGTTTCTCTTAAGGGTGAAGGGTGACTGGTGAGGCAGAAATGAGGGTATAAGGCTCCATAAATAGGCCCCAATGTAACACCCATTTATTTATTAAATTAATTAATTAATGTATAGTAGCCCTAAAACCAATAATTATATGTAGGGTGTTTGTTTCGAGGAGTTAATTGGCACAATTTTAGAAGTCGGGGATTAAAAGTATAAGTTTTGGATGGGTTCCATAAAGAATTATGAGGGCAGGGATTACTTGGTAATTATTGGGACTTCATTTGAAAAGAATTTGTAGAGGAGAGGCTATTTTAGTAAAAATCGGACCTGGATTGTAAAGGATTTAATGTTGAGGGTTTATATGGTAAATATTGGATTACATTTGAATAAAAAGGGGCATGGAGGGACTGTTGTTGCCATTATGGAAAACTCTGGAGTGGAGTCGGGTATAAAGGTTTAACCAAACCCTAACCCTACTGAAGATGTGAAACCGTCACCCTTTCCCCTCTTATGCCTCCCACCGCCGGTTTTCTCACTTGTCTCTCCGACCAACTAAGCTCAGCAAGGCCATCGCTACCCCTCCTCCCATCGGAGTCCGCTGCCACCATTCTTCCATCGATGAAGTTTTTTTTTATTGCCGTTGTGTGGACGAGCCTACTGTCGCCGCTCCTTCTCCATTGATGCCACGACGTCGCTGCTGGGGTTTCCTGTCGGAGGTTGCGCACCTTCCTCATCTTCGGGATTCTACTTGTGTTGGTTTTCGGGAGCTGTTGTTAAAGGTCGTATGATGCTGGTGGGGTTTTTGGTCGAGTGTAACTGTGAAGAACCACCATGGCAGCCGGCCATGGAGGCTGCTACTGCGACTCGTGAGTATGCTACCGTCACCGGACACCACTTGATCGATGGTTGGATCATATGTGGATGTCAGAACCGTGTAGGAGTATGTGTTTGGTGTTGTGTTCCTGAAGCGTGTGTGTTTGTTTGTTGATCGGAAGCGCAAAAGGAGAAACTGCCATGGCCGCCATGGTGGCTTCCGCCACCCACCATCATCGGCAACCAAGGTGGTTATTTGTATGTATGTTTAGCTTAGTTAGTGGGTGTGTTACTTTGGTATTTTCATTGTAATTGTAACAAAAAGATGGTATAATGAAAAGAACTTGAAAACCACTACCTTAGGGTGGTGGCTGGCGCCTCCTGCCGCCACCGACCGCCGTGTCGGGTGGTGGTGTGCTTTGCCCCGTGGTGTTGATTCGTTTAGGGTACTTGAAACCCTAATGGGCCTTGTAAGCCCTAATGGGCCCAATGAAGCTTAATAGACCTAATTGACCTAAATAAAACCCTAATTGGCTTAATGATATTCTTATGGGCTTAATAGGCCCAATAAAGCCCTAATTGACCTAAAAGCCTAACAAACTGATAAATGGGCTAATATTTGGATTAGAAAGCCCAAATGCCAATAAAACCCTAATTTGGGGAATTATCCGGGACACGCGGGAATTATTTAATAACTTGAGATATTAAATAATAATCATTGGCAAAGATTAATCTAAGCGATATTGGACTTAATGGATTAAGTCCTTAGAGGATTAAGTCCTTAATGGGTTAAGTAGGAAACTTAACCCTAACCATCATTTTATGTGAAACCCTAATTTCACTTAGGTTTATTGTTGGGTCTCTCTTTTGGGCCTTGATGGTTGGGTTATTAATGGACCATCCAAACTCAAGCAATTAGACTAGAATAATTTAATGGGCCTAGGGTAAGGCCCATGTAAGGGGTTTGGGCTCAATTTGGAAAATTGGGCCATAGTTTGGGCCTTAATGATTATATGAGGTTGGGCCTTAGAATAAGACCATGTGTAGGATCGAAGGGTAGGTCAGTACCCCAGATATGTCTGGCTGTATGATTATATTATGTTATTATATGATAGTGGTAGGGGTGAAATAGTCCCCGGTTACCGGTTGAAAGATACCAATGGCAGATACCGGTTAAAAGATACCGATGGCAGATACCGGTTGAAAGATACCGATGACAGTTACCAGTTGAAAGATACCAAAGGGGTAAACAGAACCCATGCAATGCTTACCTGTCTGGTTATGATATGTCAGTATGTGATCAACATGTTTATGATATGTTAGTATGTGATCAACATGGTTATGATATGTTAGTATGTGATCAACATGTTTATGATATGTTAGTATGTGATCAACATGTTTATGATATGTTAGTATGTGTCACACCCCTAAGCCAGAACAGCGGAAACGTTCGGGTCAAAGGACGTCATGTCAAATATAATAACAGATGAATAGTAAAGAAAGTACACACCACCATAAAATAAATGTATTTGAAAAGGTTACATGATTGTATGTGTTACATGTTTGCAAAAGAAATCAAATACAATATGGTGATCCAAAATATGTTACTAACGCCAGCGCGTTAGTCTTCAAAAGTAGTTGCTAGCTAGTTAAACGGTTTCCTGAGAATACAAGTTATTTCAAAGAAAAACTGTCAACAATAAAGTTGGTGAGTTCATAAGTAGTGTTTTGAGAAAATGAATGCCATTCGAAAGTTCGTGTATGTTTTCCATAAAATCCCTTATTTTCTATTAAATGTATGAGATGAGTATGAAAGATCGTTGTATAAACTGTATAGATTTGAAACAGGAAAATCCATTATTTTCTTAAAAGTGAAATATATCTCAAATGACCAAGACAGTAAGTTGTAAGCAACTATCACATGCTTAAAAGGATGATGCATAGTCTTATTATGAAACCAAACTATAAGAAGATCATATTTCTAAATGAAAAGTGACTGTAATAGTCCCTTTCCCTGTGAAAACATAATACCAAAATAATTGTCTATCTAGTGAGTTTTTATAACCGTACTATCATAGTTTTCTTGTAGCGACGTTCTTTATGTTGGATTAATGTCTAATTCCATATCTATAATTGGTAACACTTGACCCGACCCGGCATGGTTCATTTGGGTTGCATGGCATCATGCACTTGGATAGATTATAATGAGAGAAATAAGACACTTATGGTTATTAATATATTATAAGTTCTAGTATATTAATAATAAGAATAATGAGATTATTTAATTAGTATTGATCAAGAATTAATCTAGGATTAATTAAGTGATCAAAAGAAGACTAATTAAATATATGGGTTGATTGTGTAAATCATCCATACTTGTATAGTGGGCTAAGCTCCATGGATAATCAAGTTGGGCTAAAACTCATAGGATGGTCCATGGATGCTCCATGGCGTATTTGTACCCATGGATCCAAGGAAATGGAAAGTCATGACAATTAAGGGTTTACCCTAATTGTAACACTATATAAAGATGACATTCTTGGAAAAAATGGGCGACTAGTATCACACTAGAGAAAGTAAGAAAGGGCTAGCCAATTTCATGAGTGTAGAATTCTCTCAAGTCATTCCATTTGTATTTGGTGTTGTGTGAACCATTTGAGGTGTCACACTTGGGGCACTAGGCACTCAAGCTTCATGAAGACTTTCTACATAGGATGGTCCATGGATGCTCCATGGCGTATTTGTACCCATGGATCCAAGGAAATGGAAAGTCATGACAATTAAGGGTTTACCCAAATTGTAACAATATATAAAGATGACATTCTTGGAAAAAATGGGCGACCAGTATCACACTAGAGAAAGTAAGAAAGGGCTAGCCAATTTCATGAGTGTAGAATTCTCTCAAGTCATTCCATTTGTATTTGGTGTTGTGTGAACCATTTGAGGTGTCACACTTGGGGCACTAGGTACTCAAGCTTCATGAAGACTTTCTACATCAAAGAGGTATGTATTCTATCTTGTTACATTCATTGATTTGTATGCTAGATTAGGATAATACCTTGGAAGTTCTTATTTGCATGTATAATAGAGAAAACATAGATCCAAGGTATTTAGGGTTGCATGTACACTTAGGAGTGTTAGAATGCTCAGAAGCCAACAGTAGTATCAGAGCCTAGGCTTGTTTTCTTGTTATACTTGGAAAACTGCTTAAAAATCGAAACTGTTGATGTCTGATCATCAGACTCGGCAAGTGCATCAGGAGACTCGGCGAGTCCATGCCTAAAAAGTGATCAAATCGATCCAACTCGCCAAGTTGGTTCATGCACTCGACGAGTTGGACCCCCAGACAGCATATTTTCGAGGTTTTTGGCTAGAAATGGACTAGGAACATTACCTTAAATGTTTTTGAACTTATAAACTTGTTTTTGAAGTGGTAATGTTCATGCTAATCCATTTTCAAAGATAATTGTCAATAGATTCATGTTTTGTATTAGTTTAAGGTTTAAACTAATTACATGAAAAAGTTTGATTTGAATTATCTTGTTCTTATGAGTTGCAAAGATTAATAGAAAAGTTGAGTGAAATAGTTGTTTTCAATCCAAATTAATCTAAGAGTTGATTCTAAAATGTGTTTTTGTAACTTGTCCTCAAGTTATTTGAAAAGTCACATTTAACTTTCATAAAACTCATAAAAGTTGGCAATGGTTACAAAAGATGAAGAGTCTTGTCCTTAAGTTATGGAGGTTCAAGAGTCACTTCATTAAGTAATAAAATATGTAACCATAATTAATTCCATAAGTTATAAAATAAAGAAAAGTTAATTCTTTCATTAGTTTAAAGTCTTCCATAACTTGTCCTCAAGTTATGGAACTTGAAGAGTTTTTGGATTAAAACTACTTTAAACATATAAGTGATGGAATTAATTAGTTTTGAATAGTTTCAAAACTTGCCCTCAAGTTTTGGAATTTGAAAAGTTTTCTCTTATGAATACTTTAATTCCAAGTTAGCCCTTAGAATTTTAAAAGTTAAAATTCAACCCTTATACTTTATAATATTATAAGTTAATAATATATATATATATATATATATATATATATATATATATATATGTGTGTGTGTGTGTGTGTGTATAAGAGTAAAGTCAGTCTTACCGCTAGTACGCCTCATTCACGAAGTCGGTCTATAAGGTGGGTATAAGTTTGCTGCCTATAAAATGGCAACTTAATGGGTGTCCACTCTCACCTACCGCTTGCTTGACTGGTGGAGGGTCGTTAGCCGAACGGGTTTGACAGGACTATAATTCTCCCTTCATTAAAAGTATTAATGATAAATACTAAGTAACTAAATTCTTAATAATACCCAATCTTAGTTACTTAGGAAAATGTGAATAAGGTGCTAATCCATGAAATTACACTTTACACTTTGTCTAAGTCGTTAGTGGAGCGTGTGTGGTTAACCGGCACACTAACTTGGACTTAACATGGTAGGTAAAGGGTGACTTAATATTTATCATAGTATCGATGGAGCGTGTGTGGTTAACCAGCACATCGATTAAGGGGTAATTTATTAAGGGTACCAAGTAATTTGCATGGTTACTTCACACCTTGTTTTGTGATCCTCAGCATCCCAGTCACAAAACCTGAAGGGCACACTCGAGATTGAAACATGTCATTGAACAATTCAATGAATCTCAAAGATCTAGGAGTTTCAAATCCAATTAAAAACCTAATTATACATTTCTTTTATCTTGGTGGAAATTGGTGAATCGTCATTCACCTACCTTCAAATATTTTATAGCTTGGATTACGACATCCCTCTTCTAAGTTATAAAATAGTTTGTTGGGTCCTAGCCTTAATATTTCATATTGGGTGTCATATTAAGGACTTTAGATCAACTATCTTGAATATCTCCCAAAACATGTCTGGTTTAGACATTTATGATCTTCCCAAATCTCTTGAAACAAGCTTTCCTAAATGAAGATGATGTCCCTTGGAAATCATACTTCTTTCACCTCCTCCAATTATTCTCCATAACCCACAAGTTCTTGAAAAGTTTATGGTCACTCAAGCCCTATTGGCAAGTAAAGGTCTATGTGTGATCACATCTTGGAGATGTAGTCACATATTGACAAGTCGGGAGAGTTGGGTGTCAAAGTCTTGAGAAAGATGGTGGTTCAACAACTTTCTAAGTCACATAGTGAGTTCTTTTGGAACACCTATGAAACAGACTATGACAAGACCCTTAATGATCTTATCTATTTGCTAAGATCAACTTCCTAAAACTTTATGGACATTGACAATGATGACATTGGATATCTAGTAAAGCTCTCTCTTCCTAATGGAAAGGGATCGGCCATAGTCAACTTGGTTGACCAAATGGTAAAAAGAAAAGCTAAGTATGTGATAGTCCCGTGTACCTTTATCAAAGGGTCCATATGTTTATATTGCTAAAGAAAGGGGCATTGGATGCGAAGCTGCAAATTTACCTAAGGATGTTAAAGTCAATAAGTTTGACTCTACTTCAGGTAAAGTCCACTATCTAACTCTGTTAAGTTTCTATTCTGAGATTCTTGATACATGATGTGACTGGGTCACATGGTGATGTTTTAAGAATCAAAGAAAAGTGAAGAAACTTAAGTATAGGTCTGGATCATTGGAGAAGTTTCAATGATGGACATAATGAGTAAGAAAAATCAAATAAGGCAGAAAGATAAAAGTTTCTCTAATCTGAAGAGATGGGAGAGTACTTGAGTATCTTGTTTTATGATTATCTTAGTGATTATGAAACCATGTCACAATTGATCCTCTAAGGACACCTTAGTTCATTTTGTTTGGCTAAGGAGAGGAATCGTGAATTGTTGAAATGGCTAGTTCAAAAGATAAGTTATACTTCGTTCCAAAATTAAATCTTAGAGTTATACTCCAAGATTAAGCCTTGAGCGACATAATCTTAAGATAGGTTTAAAACACTTGTTAAATGTAGAGTAGAATGTGTTCTTACTCTTGTACATTTTAAATTGGTAAGTTGTGATGTTTTGGATAAAACAAAGACCAACTAAGACCAATTGTGAGAAGTGTTTAACTTGATAAGAATCTGCACTAACTCTTGAATATTCTCTTTTTTTCAAGGAATGGTTCTTGACAAAGAGAATCTTATATGTCAAGAGATCAGTGGGAGTCTTAAAAGGATCTTAAGATAGATTCAAGAACTAATCAAGAGTTTTGTGAATCACTAGACCACGACTTGAGGTTTGTAACCTATCGTGTTGACATATTCTGTGCCCATTCCAGTTAAAGTTGGTTTTGCATTGGAGTTCTAAGAGTTCTCAACTGGTTGCATAACAACTTGGAAGCAATGGCAGGCCCTTGAGCTGCCAGATGGCAAGAAATTAGATTGAGTTCAGTCCATATGAGTTTGGATTTGTCATTATCCTTGTCTTGTGACTATGGTTTTGACAATTCACATGGATAAGAACACATACACCATTAAATCTAAGTGTCATAAGGTTTCTCTCCGATTCATGAAAATGATAGTGAGGGAACTCTTTCACTAAGTAGATTTAAGTGGATAGCAAGTGTGAAGTTTGCATTCTGGTGTCGTTAGTGGAGCGTGCGTGGTTAACCGGCACACTAACTAATGAGAATAGCAAAGGTTTAGACTCACATGTGAGCTATCTAAGGAAAGGTTTAGACTCCAGGTGTATGATTTGATAAAGTCTTATCAAGGCGATCTAGGATCAGAAATCTGACTGATTTCTAGGTACATGTCAAAGCTAGTGGGAGCATAAAGTGTTATGCATGCTAGTTAGATAATAATCATTATGCTAGTGGGAGCATGATGATTATGTTGCAAGTTAGCAATGTTAATTATAGAAAACAAAAGTTTCAACTCGCTTTGAAAAAGTTGTTTTGCTATAATTAAGGGATAGAAATTTATACTTCATTTCAATTCTACAAGCTTAGATTGAGATTTTAATCAACTTTAGTCAAGAATATATATGAATGTTATGTTGAAATGGTTCAACATAAGGAATTTCTATAGATGTTGCTTTCTCAAAATTCGATTATGATTACGGCATCCCTCTTCATAGTTCGAATTATGAGAACATGGCAAATAAAATATTATAGCATGAATCATATCCCATATGCTTCGGATATAGGATCGGTTGCATGTGTTATAATATTCATCCATTCTAAATTTTCCTAATGCTTAGGGCGTTAAGAAGGGAAAATGGATTAGAACTAGATATGACTAAGATGATTAAACAATAGCCAAGAACAATTTGGGGTTTTTCAAAGTTTGGTTACTCATGGACAATTGGAAGTATAGAGTAAGGATCGTATTGACATATTTTGGAAAGAGGAAACTCTTGTTCAAAAGTGATGGTCAAGATGGGAATACGGAATTGTTTCCATAGGTGGAAGTTATTCTTTGAATCTGTGTAAATGCAAAGAAGGATGTTCAAAGGAATGTACTTTGAATTTGAGACTTCATCTCCATGGAATTGCTTTCCATTGGAATACTTTGTAATGTTTGTTGCCAAGTCTTTGTGACTTGTGTGAATATCATTACAAGAGGATCATTGCATAGATTACGGTAAATGACAAGAACTTGGTATTCTTACATTTACAATAAGGATTGGGATTGTGAAATGAGAATCACTGAAGTCATGTTCAATTGATATACATTTCACAAAGAGATGACCATATGTAAACATAGTGTGCATACTTGGAGTATGGCATAGCTATTGTTTAGAGAAACATAGTATGAATGCTTGGAGCATGGAATCACTACTGTTTCAATTCAAGTATTAAGTTGATTAATCGAAACATGAATAATGAGTGATCAATATGGTGCTTAGATAAAAGGTGTTTTATTTACGCTCAAACTGTTGAGGCCATATAGGACTAGTATTATTTTGTGTTTCACTTTGCATGTTTTGACTTCCAGAATAACTAGGTCATTCTCCCGAATGACCAAGTCATTCAAACCATCCACAGTCGGTCATATGTTGGAAGTAGATATGAATCAAGACTGTCATGAATTTGGCTTGTATGATTTGTCTAAAGTGCTTTAGACAATGCAATAGTTGCTACAACGTTCATGATTACTCATAAGGGCTGAGTATTGGATTCAACCCACGCTCATTTGGATTCACTTCATGGATTTGATCACGAGTGAATCATGAGACGATAATATCTTATATTCTTCAAACCTAGAGATATAAGTTGTTGACTATGAGTTGGTTATACATTGGTTGCACGTAAACGCATTGGTAACTCGATGTTATAAAACGTGCCTTTGTGTATGATTCAACAAATAGTTAGTACAAGCATATGAGTCGAAGTTTATCCATTCCTTTTACCTTCAGGATAAAAGTGATATCTGTGGGCCCCTCGATGATTTAGTGATGACAAAAGTAAGTGCTCGGTCGGGCCTGGACTGATTTGATTTGTTCAATTAGTTAGTCGTCATAAATCGGAAATCAGGAAACAACAAATGGACAGAGAGAATGATTATAATCCATGTCTCAGTCCATATGATATCTAGAATGGAGGAGTATATGATCACTTATCTAATGGACAAGTCATTGACAAAGGTCAGAGTTCATCTACAAGGTCAGAGTTCGACAGAAGCTTTTGAGAGCTACGATTGCTAGTCGGGTTTTGAAGTCATACTTGCAATAATAGTTTTAGACTTATACAAGTGGGAGACTGTTGGATTAATTTCTAAGTCCATAACTATAATTGGTAAGACTTGATCCGACCTGGCATGGTCCATTTGGGTTGCATGGCATCATGCACTTGGATAGACTAAAATGAGAGAAATATCACTTAAGGTTTATTAATATATTATAAGTTCTAATATATTAATAAGGTTATTTAATTATTATTGATCAAGAATTAATTTGGAATTAATTAAGTGATCAAAAGGAGACTAATTAAATATATTGGTTGATTGTGTAAATCATTCATTCTTATATATGTGCGCTTGTGATCCAAGATTCCTTATGTTAGACTATGTCCATGGGGTGACCCATGGATGCTCCATGGAGGTTAAAATCCAGGGAGCATAAGGAATGGGTAAAGTCATGAGTTACATGGTGTAACCCTAATAGCCAACATATAAAAGAAACCCATGGCTCAAGAAATCGTACGCTATGGGTGTGTGTGTAAGGGCTAAACGATTTCATGGAGTGTTCAAATTTCTCTCTAAGTTATTCCAAGTGCTTATGGTGTTGTGTGAACCATTTGAGGTGTCACACTTGGGGCACTAGGCACTCAAGCTTCATGAAGACAAGCACCAACAAAAGGTATGTTATTCTAAATTGTGTTATTCAAAGTTTTGTATGCTAGAATAGAACAATACCTTGAAAGTTGATATTTGCATGTATAATAGAGAAAACATAGATGCAAGGAATTTAGGGTTGCATGTACACTTAGGAGTGTTAGATTGCTCAAAACCCAACACTTGTAACATCCATAAATTTTACACCGGTTTAAAACTTTTTCAACCATAAATGAAAGTCAAATTGCATTGTTTACAAAAACGTTTTCAAATAAATATCCATCAGAGTGTCCCAAAATCATAACATAAGGATGAGGAGCGGTACGGTCACGCCTTCGCCTTTGCATGATCTCCTGAAGTACCTGAAACAATAAACTGAAAACTGTAAGCCCGAGGGATTAGTGAGCTACCCCCGAAATACCAATACCACACTGACAATACCATATCAGTAACAATGTATCAATCAATCAACATACATACTAGCCATCAGCCTGACTGGACCGCCCTACTGGGCCTATAGTCTATCCGAATCTATCCCGAGCCTTCGGCATGACTGGTCCGCCTCGTGGACCTACAGTCTCCCCGGACCGCTCATAGGGTATGTTGGCCTACAGCACAAAGGAGGACCGCCTCAACCCAACCAACAAGCAAATACTATGTGCGTATAACTGTCATATACTGGCATATATAAACATCAAGCATAACTATCACTGGTCATCAATCATAGAATTCTCTCGTAACTAGAGTACCGACCTAGCAGGTCACGAGCATACCAATCCCTACGGATCATAAGAGCATAGCATACGGTCTACCCTGATTCCGATCTAACAGATCATAACCACATATAGCATACCATAACAATAACAACTAAAGGGCCGACCTTGGTGCCGTAGACCCTATCGATATAGTGAGGATAACTCACCTTGCAAATGTCGACTCGAAAGATACACTCCAACTCTCGGATCACCCGACACCGGCTTCACCACCTATGATCATAGTACAATATACTCATAAGTCCTTAACCTTATAAGGTACCCTATAACCCACTAGTCAACCCCTGATCAAAGTCAAAGTCCTCAGTCAAGGTCAACTATCCATGTTGACCTTGACTCGCCGAGTACCCTCGGCTACTCGTTGAGTTCCCTGGAGTACATTCCAACTCGCCGAGTCATCGGAGTGACTCATCGAGTTCCTTCGATTCTCGATCAAACTTTAAGGCCACCCATCAACTTCCCTCCTTGCAACTCGATGGATACACACTCATACATATCCAAGAGAAAACTCATCCGACTCGCCGAGTTGTTCTTCAACTCGTCGAATCTTATGACGATCTTCATCGGACTCGCCGAGTTGTTCATCCAACTCGTCGAGTCTTATGACGATCTTCATCGGACTCACCGAGTTGTTCATCTAACTCGTCGAGTTCATGGCCATCTTCATGTGACTTATTGAGTCAACTTTTCGACTCGCCGAGTACATTCAGTCCTCTTTCCATACAGACTTGTTTTGAGCCATGCAGCGGCTCCAAATCACAGATCCAAGCTTCTAGGGCATGCTTATCACGTAAAGTTGCAAAATCTACGTGCATGCATGGCCTTGAAGGCACCAAATGCCAAATCTAAGTTCTTAATGGGGCTTCATGCCCAAGAGGGACCTCAATCACAACCAAAACTGTGACTTTATGCTCCTAGAATCCAAGGAGGGTCCAGATCTGAAGTTACAACTTCAGATCTAGCCCATAGCTCATCATACCAACTTGAAAATCCATAAAAAGCCCTACAAACTCAACAAAAGGGAAAAAGGAAAGTAAGGATGGCACTTTGATACCTCCAAAGGATGCTAGCTGAGGTAAATCCTACTTTCCATGCCTTCCTTGCTTCAATTCCTTTGCACTCTCAACTTTCTTCCTCCAGGATTCTCTTTCCAAGCTTCAAACACCACACCAAAGCACCCACACACATATAAGGACTCTCAGGACTCTCTAGAACTGTAAAGAGACCCAAGGGAGGCTAGGGTCCTTTTAAATAGGGGTGCAAACCCCGAGATTCAGGGTTTCATCTGCCAACTCCTACTCGCCGAGTCCCAATATGGACTCGTCGAGTAGGTCACTTAACACGCGATCCCATCCCGCTGCTACTCGATGAGTAGGTCAACCAACTCGTCGAGTAGAGCTTAACCCAATAAATCTTATTTAAGCAATACCTGAGAATCGAGGCGTTACAATTTGGACAGTGATTGTTTTTGCATGTAGAATACTTGAATCTGCCATATAAACTGCTTTTTTTCTCTTTCTTTTGTTCTATTGATGGTTTTCCGTTTTCTCAAGGAGGAGGGAGTCATTCCCTCCCAACCCACTGAACCTACTGCCACATCAACTTTTTTCTTTAATTTTTCTTCATCTTTCCCAACCCACAACACATGGAAATCCTATCTTTCTCAACCCATTCAATTAAAAAAAAATACAAAATGATTAAGGTAAAATCTTAATTAGCAATAGAGTTACCGTCGGTCCCATTCCCGCTTTAACGGGTTGTTTAATTGGTTTCACTAACCCACTTCATCCACACTCTCTCTCTCTCTCTCTCATTTTCTCTTCTACCATGTGTTTTAAGACGTGCACTTTAGTTGTTTAGTATTTTTTTTAATTGAATGGGTTGAGTGGGTTGAGAAAGATAGGATTTCCATGTGTTGTGGGTTGGGAAAGATGAAGAAAAATGAAAGTGAAAAGTTAATGTGGCAGTGGATTCAATGGGTTGGGACGGAATGACTCCCTCCTCCCTCAGTGGTTCATATTGACATAGAGAATGTAAATGTTGAAGCAAATCCATGATATGATTGACTTTTCAATCTTGAGAATTGGGTTAGCATTCATGATCTGGCAGATCTGCTATGACTTCATGTATGGATTTTTTTTTTCTGGAATTTTAGTTCCAATGGCTACTTGTATCTACTTCTTTGCAAACATGATCATATTAACTTATCCTAAATGAAGTGAGGACATGTTATTTATTTTTTTTATTTTTTCCTTATTAAATTTTGCATGGATAAATGATGTGACAGGAATAAGTGTCGTATTTTTCTTAATGAGAGTAAATGACCACTTTTCCCTTGAGTAATCATATTTCCTTTTCTTTATGCCCTTCAAGAAAACTTATGTTGCGGATCTTGATGACATATTTGGCCACTCTGTTTCTAGTGCTAGAATTTTTGTTTGTTGGACACAACTCAATAGATCGTCTGAACGAGAGTAAATGACCATTTTACCCTAGACTAAATCACATTTTCTCTTCTTTATGATGGATCTGATGGGTTTTAGCCATAAGAACTTTCCTATGTGCGCATGCAAAACCCTAATGCTTGGATCTAGGCTTTCTAATAAACATGCTTTTGAATCCAAGACTTCTAATAACTAATTAGGTCAAATAACAAAATTGAAACAGATCTTGAATCATACCTTTGAATCCCTTGTTGATCTTGTTTGTCTTGGAGCTTCTAGAGTCACAATTGTCACTCCTCTAATGGCTTACAAACACCAATAGCAAGCAAGATGATTTAGGAGAGAGGAGAGGGGAGGAATTCGGCTAGAGTATCCTTGCTTAAGGTTGTGTGTCGAATTCCCTCACCCATAGGGTCTATTTATACTTGTAGACTCCTTAAGGGTTTCACCCTAAACCCTAATTGGATAATCTTCTCTTAAGGCTATCCAAATCCATTCCATAGATAACCATATGGACGATTTGAGCTATCCTAAATCTCTTAGAATCCGTCCAAGGTCCATCTTAATGGATTTACAGTCTAAAGTCTAACTATCAAACAATTGACAGTTTATACCCTCTTATTTAATTAATCTCTTTAAGTCACCAAATTAATACCAATTAATTTATGACTTATATTAATCAAATAGCTAAATATTATTTCTTATAATATTTACTCTCTCTTAACAAATCATCCTTCAAGTTGCTATGGTGAAGGCAACCCAAAAGGACCATGCACAACCGAATATAGTTACAGCCTTAGACACTATTCCAACAGTCTCCCACTTGGATAAGTCTAGTAACTATACAAGTACAATTCGGTTTGCAATCGTAGCTCTCAAAGACGCTGTCAACTCTGATCTAATCAATCTTGTCCTTTAGATAAGGGATCTTACAGTCCTCTGTTAGATATCATGCTGACAATCCTATGGAATGGTTAGTCAAGCATTTAGATTTCTCGATCTCCGATTTATTAGACATAGAACTTAATCGAACACATCAATTCAGTTCTGACCGGGCCCGGCACATAAGTCAAATCAAATCATCGAGTGGCCAAGATATCTCTTCTACCCTCTTAGGATAAAATTTACAGATAAACTTCGACTTATATGCATTTACTTATTCATTAACCAACTATACACAACAATGCGTTTTATAACATCAAGTTACTGATGCGTTTTCGCATTATCAATGCACAATCAATTAACAAATAATAAACCATATATCTAGGTTTTAAGACTATATGATATTATCGTCCTGCGATCACCTTTTATACCGTATTCCATAAGGTGATTCCAGCAAGCGCGGGTTTATTCCAATGCTCAAAACCAGTTCATAAGCACTCATGAACGTTGCAGCAACCCTTGCTATGTCTAACACCATTTAGACATTCTACACACCAATTCATGACAATCTTCATTCATATCTACTCCCAACATATGAACGATTGTGGACCATTTGAATAATTCAATTATTCCTAATAAATTCAATTATTCTGGAAGTCAAAACATGCAAAGTGAAACAATAGTTAAACAACTAACATGTGACAGTAACTTTACTCATAAATAAAACTCCTTTATTTAATCATCAAATGTTAATTACATTTATCTATTATACGTTTCTAATACTATCTAATCTATACTAATATCATCCTTCAGCCCAATACTCCTAGCATGCTGCAAGTGCTTAACCCTACTCAGTCCCTTCGTAAGCGGATCTGCTGGGTTATCTTCTGATGATATCCTCTTCACTACGAGTTGTCCTTCTTCTACACGATGTCTAATGAAGTGATATTTTCTGTCGATATGTCGAGATCTACCATGATCCCTCGGTTCCTTGGTCAAGGCAACCGCACCTTCATTATCACAGAAAATCTCCATGGGCTCCTTTATGGCTGGCACAACTCCAAGATCACCGATGAAGTTCTTTAGCCATATTGCCTCCTTCGACGCTTCACTCGCTGCGATGTACTCTGATTCGCACGTTGAATCAGCTACGGTTTCCTGCTTGGAACTTTTCCATGTCACTGCTCCTCCATTTAAAGTAAAGACCCAGCCTGACTGCGAACGGTAGTTGTCTCTGTCGGTTTGAAAGCTGGCGTCACTATACCCTCGCACCTTCAAGTCATCACTCCCTCCAAGGACTAAGAACCATTCTTTCATCCTCCGAAGGTACTTAAGGATGTTCTTCACCGCAATCCAATGTGCTTTGCCAGGGTTCCCTTGATATCTGCTAACCATGCTCAAAGCGAAAGCTACATCAGGGCGAGTACAAGTCATAGCGTACATGATTGAACCAACTGCAGAAGCGTATGGTACTCGGCTCATTTCTGCTATCTCGGCTTCGGTACTCGGACTTTGAGTCTTACTCAACTTGGCATTTCCTTGTATCGGTAGTTCTCCCTTCTTTGAGTTTTCCATACTAAAACGTTTTAGTACCTTCTCCAAGTAAGTATTCTGACTAAGTCCAATTAGTCTCTTACTTCTTTCTCTTACTATCCTTATTCCCAAAATGTAAGAAGCCTCTCCGAGGTCCTTCATAGCGAAACACTTCCCGAGCCAGGACTTAACCTCCTGCAGCGTCGGGATGTCGTTCCCTATGAGTAATATGTCATCGACATATAGAACGAGGAAGCTTACTATACTCCCACTGGCTTTGACATATACACAAGATTCATCTTCGCTTCGTACAAATCCAAACTCTTTGACTTTCTCATCGAAGCAAAGATTCCATCTGCGAGACGCTTGCTTAAGTCCATAAATGGACTTCTCAAGCTTACACACTCTATTCGGATGCTTCGGATCCACAAACCCCTCTGGCTGAGCCATGTAAACATCCTCAGCCAACTTTCCGTTAAGGAAAGCGGTCTTGACATCCATTTGCCAAATCTCATAATCATGAAATGCGGCAATTGCTAGCATCACTCTAATAGATTTAATCTTTGCAACTGGTGAGAAGGTCTCATCATAGTCAACTCCGGGAGTTTGAGTAAAGCCCTTTGCAACCAATCGCGCTTTATATGTGTGTACGTTCCCATCCACATCGGTCTTCTTCTTGAAGATCCACTTGCACCCTACGGTCTTACGTTCGGGCACGTAATCAACCAAATTCCAAACTTGGTTATCGTACATGGATTGGATCTCACCATCCATCGCCTCTTTCCATTTCGTAGACTCCGGGCCTGCCATGGCTTCCTTGTAGCTATTAGGTTCATCAAGATTTACTAGTGTACCATCACTAATATACGTGTCCCCTTCGGTAGTAATATGAAAACCATAAAACTGGGGTTGAACTCTAACTCTATCGGAACATCTAAGAGGTAAGGATTCGTCAATCAGTTCAACCGGAGTTTCCTCCTCGGGTTGAATGCCAGCGGTAGAGGTTCCATCATCTATCGATTCGTGAATCTCTTCAAGCTCGACTTGCCTCCCACTGTCTCCTTGGCTTATGAGTTCTCGCTCTCGGAAAACTCCTCTCCTCGCAACAAAGATCACATCATCTTTCGGTCTATAGAAGAGATATCCAAAGGAAGTTTGCGGGTAGCCGATGAAAATACATCGCTCACTTCGAGGTTCAAGCTTGTCGTGAGTATCTCGTCTTACGAAAGCCTCGCAACCCCAAACCTTGATATGTGCCAACGAGGGAGCTTTCCCCGTCCACATCTCGTGAGGTGTTTTGGCAACCTTCTTAGTAGGGACTCGGTTAAGGATATGGGCGGCAGTCTCTAAGGCATACCCCCAAAAGAAGAAAGGTAGTGAAGCACGACTCATCATAGAGCGAACCATATCCAATAAGGTTCGATTACGCCTTTCTGCCACACCATTCAACTGCGGTGTCCTAGGAGGCGTCAATTGCGAAACTATTCCACACTCCTTGAGATACTCGTGGAATTCAAGACTTAGGTACTCTCCTCCTCGATCGGATCGAAGCATCTTGATTTTCCTGCCCAATTGATTCTCCACTTCATTCTTGAACTCTTTGAACTTTTCAAAAGTTTCTGACTTTTGCTTGATTAAGTAGATATACCCATATCTACTATAGTCATCGGTAAAAGTCACATAGAAGCGGTTCCCATCCTTCGTGGTTGATCTAAAGGGTCCACATACATCGGTATGTATTAGGTCCAATAGCCCTTCACCCCTTTCACAAGTACTCGTGAAGGGTGACTTAGTCATCTTTCCAAGTAAACAAGACTCGCATGTGTCATCTTCCCTAAGGTCGAATGACTCCAACACTCCATCCTTTTGGAGTTGGGCTATGCGTTTCTTGTTGACATGTCCAAGACGACAATGCCACAAGGATGCTTTATCCATACTAGTGGAAGAATCAATATTCAAAACATCATTGCCTAAGTTATCAACAATCATAACAGTTTCATATATTCCATTACATGGTATAGCTTCAAAATAAAAGACACCATTTAGATAAGCCAAAATAGAACCATTCTTATTATTAAAAGAAAATCTAAATCCTTGTCTATATAAACCATGAAATGAAATGATGTTTCTAGCCATTTCTGGCGAATAGCAACAATTGTTCAAATCTAAAACTAAACTATTCTTAAGCACTAAAGAATACACTCCAATCTTGGTCACGGGCGACGATCTTCTGTTCCCCATGATTAGATTGATCCTTCCTTGCTCCACATCCCTACTTCTTCTTAGTCCCTGCACATTAGAACAAATGTGATAACCACAACCGGTATCAAGAACCCAAGAAATAGCATGATTAGAATCATTAGATTTGATTGCATATATACCTGCGAAAGATGGCTTGATCTTTCCTTCCTTGATGGCTTGCAGGTAGTCCGGGCAGCTTCGCTTCCAATGTCCTATCTTGTGGCAGTGGTGGCACTCTGCCTCCTTCGGGTTAGAGCAGGGCTTAGAGGGATCAACTTTGGTCCCACTAGAAGAGGAACCATCTCAGGCTTTCACCTTGCGATAGTTATTTGAAGAAGCTTTCCTCTTCTTTCCCTTCCCTTGACCAATAGCCAAGACAGGAGCAGCGGATGGATTGGGAGTTGGTGCAACAGACTTGTCCTTGAAATTGCTCTCAGCAACCCTCAAGAGACCTTGGAGTTTACTTAGAGTGACCTCCTCTTTGTTCATGTGGTAGGTCATCCTAAATTGGTTGTACATCGGAGGCAACGAGTGAAGCACCATGTCGATCGCCAAGTCTTCGCCAAAGTCAACGTTTAACTTGCGAAGGCGGTCGACATACCTTTGCATCTTTTGCAAGTGCACGGTAAGAGATTCTCCATGACCCATCTTAGCGGAAATCATGTTAGTGAAAATCTCATAACGCTCTTGCCTCGCGTTTTGGTGGTACCTCTCCAACAAGTCTTGATGCATCTCGTATGGATACATGTCCTCGTAGGACTTTTGGAATTCGGAGTTCATGGTGGCGATCATGATGCAATGTACCTTCGTTGCATCTCGCTCATGGGTTTCGAAGGCGGTGATTTCTTCGGGAGTAGCAACTTCGGGGTTGATTTTCTCGAGCTTCTCATCGAGGACATACTCTTTATCCTCATAGAGAGCAATAGTGCGAATGTATCTTATCCATTCGCTAAAGTTCGTTCCATCGAAGGTGACCTTTTGGCAAAGGCTCATCAACGTGAAAGAACTAGCAGCAGCGTTGTTTGCGTTTGACATCTATAGAAAGGACAAAGATAGATTAGAATAAGAATCCCTAATTATCACCCAATAAGAAAATTAGGGCTAGGATCCGACGATAACATTTACATACTAGAAAAGGGATGTCGTAATCTAACATGCAAATAAATTGAAGGTAAGTGAATGACGATTCACTAATTCTCCATCACAAAAACTTAAACTATTAGTCCTAAGTGTCTTTGAGAATTCCTAGGTTCGGATGAGATTCATTGAACTATTTAATGGCATGTTTAAATCTCGATATGCCCCTCTTGTTTGTGACTGGGATGCCGAGGATCACAAAGCGGGTGTGAATTACCATGCAAATTCACATGGTGCCTTCATTGTAACGATCACCTATTCGATGTGCCGGTAAACCACACATGCTCCATCGAACTATGATAAACAATGAATCACCCTTTGCCACCTTCGCTTAGAACCAATTAGTGTGCCGGTAAACCACACACGCTCCACTAACATCTTAGCAAGGTGCAAAGTGTAATTTCATGGGATTGCATCAATTCACTTTTCCTAAAGTAACTAAGATTGGGAAATTTTTAAAAAAAGTTTTAGTTACTTCGTATTTCTTATTATACTTTTAATGAGAGGATGAGGTTGCCCTATCCTACCCGTTCGGCTAACGACCCTCCACCAATCAAGCAAGCGGTGGGTGTGAGTGTACACCCATTAAGCGCCATTTTATAGGCCGCAACCTTATACCCACCTTATAGATCGGCTTCGTGAATGAGGCCTACTAGCGGTAAGACTAGCATTTAGTTATACATATATATATTATTCTAGTAATATCATATAAGTATAGGGTTGCATTTTAAACTTTTCAAAATCTAGGGTTTGAAATTTAAGTTGTCTAAATTAAAACTTTTAATCATAAATATAAATTTCAAAACTATAGGGTAGGTTTTAAACATTTAAAAACATGGAGGATCAAATAACAAATAATTCCAATTAACAATTTAATATTCTAATTATCTTTATTTGATTTATCTTGATTTTTTTTTTTGAAGATAATTACAAAAATAATTAATCATTATCATATAAGGAAATTAAATATTTTATAAGATGATAAATATCTTTAATTAGATCAAGATAACAATCATATTTATCAAAAAATCGGATTTGGATTGATCTAATATGATTAAGGTAAGTTTCCATAAGATAATTATGAAAAAATCCCGAATCTGGCCCTTCCTGACGCTTGGACTCGCCGAGTGCACAAGGGGACTCGACGAGTCAGGCCTACTCGACGAGTTCACCTTGGAACTCGACGAGTCAGTGACTCAAAACCCAAAAATTCGAATTTTGCAGGTTTGTTTCAGTTAATCAAGCAACAATTTAAAGAAAACCAACCTGGCTTTGATACCACTGATGGGTTTTAGCCATAAGAACTTTCCTATGTGCGCATGCAAAACCCTAATGCTTGGATCTAGGCTTTCTAATAAACATGCTTTTGAATCCAAGACTTCTAATAACTAATTAGGTCAAATAACAAAATTGAAACAGATCTTGAATCATACCTTTGAATCCCTTGTTGATCTTGTTTGTCTTGGAGCTTCTAGAGTCACAATTGTCACTCCTCTAATGGCTTACAAACACCAATAGCAAGCAAGATGATTTAGGAGAGAGGAGAGGGGAGGAATTCGGCTAGAGTATCCTTGCTTAAGGTTGTGTGTCGAATTCCCTCACCCATAGGGTCTATTTATACTTGTAGACTCCTTAAGGGTTTCACCCTAAACCCTAATTGGATAATCTTCTCTTAAGGCTATCCAAATCCATTCCATAGATAACCATATGGACGATTTGAGCTATCCTAAATCTCTTAGAATCCGTCCAAGGTCCATCTTAATGGATTTACAGTCTAAAGTCTAACTATCAAACAATTGACAGTTTATACCCTCTTATTTAATTAATCTCTTTAAGTCACCAAATTAATACCAATTAATTTATGACTTATATTAATCAAATAGCTAAATACTATTTCTTATAATATTTACTCTCTCTTAACAAATCATCCTTCAAGTTGCTATGGTGAAGGCAACCCAAAAGGACCATGCACAACCGAATATAGTTACAGCCTTAGACACTATTCCAACAGGATCTTGATGACATATTTGGCCAGTCTGTTCGGAGTGTTGGATGAACAAATATTGTTCCTTTCTAGGCACCGGTAAACCATTTGAATGAGTGTAAATGACTATTTTACCCATTGACTAAATCACATTTTCTCATGTTTACACCCTTCTAGAAAACCATGGATCTTTACGACATATTTGGTCAATCTCTAAATTTAGAAGACACCCACTTAAATGAAGGCTTCCAAAAAGACTATGACATCGTTTTTGCCTCTGGAAAAGACGATGGGCGTGAAGCTGGATTAAAAACAGGGTTCATAAATGGTTTAGAATTACGGTTTTATAGAGGGTGCATCTGTGACAACCCGAAGTTATTCCGTCGCCGTAACTCGTTTCGTCCGTAAAACCCGTCTTTAGCGATTCGTTCTGATTTCGTTTTTGGGCTAAGTTATTTAAATTTATATGTTTATTATAATCTCATGAGTGTCCAAACTCCTTAGAAACTCATGTAAACGGCCCAAATTATTAATTTGGAAATTTTTAGAATCAGTCCCGCTGGGTTACGACAACTTAATCGGGTGTGACCAAAAGCCCCATTTAATGTCGGTATCGGGTAGAATTCCACCGTGTACGAAACCCAAACTATATATAAAGTTGATTAAGCCTCATCTTATTCTTTTTCACTCTCTCTCTAACCTCTCTCCTCAAATCCAATCTAAGGGTCCAAAATTATCAAATTAAGGCTCCAAATCATCAAGGTAACTACCCTAACTCTTAGATTAGCATCCTTAACCTTCAATTTCGAGTTCAAATCATGGAATAGCACCATACACTTGTGTTTACGTCCCTGGAACATTCTTGGGCCGTGAACACATATAAGTGGGGTTTTTGAGCATTAAAACCCTTCCAAACCACCTTTGGAGCTTAGATATGGCTTATAGACTTTGTGGAATGGACTTAAAACACCTTGAACTCAAATTTTGGGGAGTAAACATGAGTTTACTGCCCAAGAACATGTTTGGGCCGTAAACTCATTATCATGGACAGTAAACTCCTTTTAAGGTGTTAAAATGCCATTTAAACACCTCCTAAGCCTTGGATTAAAGTCTAGAAACAACCACAATCGATTTAGGGGCCTTAAACTTGATTAAAACCACTCCTATAGGAGATTACGGCTATAAACCCCCCAAGGATAGGTTCCTGGGCCGTAAACTCCTATACCTTAGCCAAATGATACCCTGAATCCATTCTATAGCTTGTAAAATAAGTTCAAATCACATATGATTAATCTAGGGCCACCAGATCATGAAAAGAAATGGTACCTAGGAGCTTACGGCCGTAGACTCCTAGTTCACGACCGAAAAACTCCCATTGATGGTCCTTTGGTGGTTAACTCCATTCCTATGCCTTAGATTAAATCTTAGCAACATTTCCCATGTGATATTTAACCATTTAGCACCTTAAAACCCATCAACCATGAGTTCACGGCCGTGAACTCATGTAGACATGGTCTTAGGGCCGTAAACTCCCTAAGGAGTTTACTCTTGAAGAGCAAACTCATTATATAAGCCCTATTCGTCCATAAACGCCACCCGGGTCACTCCAAACACTTGATTTGAAGTGTTTTCGCGTCATGGAGTGTAAAATCATATCTAATTAGTGAATTAAAGTCTAACTAGATACATTTGTATATCATTCCATATTACATAGGAACCTCGCGCGTTATCAAGCCCCGAACTGACGTCTAGCATCCAAATCGACTCGTTCTTCGACTGGTGAGTTCATACCCCCACACCTTTTTCTGTGTTTTTCAAAGTTTTCAGGGGGGAATAAAATCAAAACAATAAATGTTTTCAAAACCTAAAACTGATGTATTTCTATAAATATCTGGCTAACTTGTATATATCTTTACCCCTTATGTATTATGCGGAGCATAAGGGATGTTTATATGACTATAAGTACATGGATTTCAATTACAGTATAAGTAACAATCAAATTATTATACCAATCTGTCACACGCCGAAACCGACGTCTAGCATCCAAATCGACTCGTTCTTCGACTGGTGAGTTCATACCCCTACACCTTTTTCCGTGTTTTTCAATGTTTTCAGGGGGGGGGGGGGAATACAAGCAAAACAATAAATGTTTTCAAAACCTAAAACTTATGTATTTCTACAAATATTTGGCCAACTTTTATATATCTTTACCCCTTATGTATTATGCGGAGCATAAGGGATGTTTATTTGAATATAAGTACATGGATTTCAGTTACAATATAAGTAACAATCAAATTATTATGGGAATAATTTGGGATCTTTAGTTCATGTTTAACGAGCACAGATTTATGTAAAGTTATTAGATAAACTATGTCTGATTCAGTTTATCTATGTTTAATTTAGAGTAAATTGCCAGATAATTTCATTATATTTAACTCTTTTCAGTGTATTATGTTTCAAAACGATTAGTATTTTTGATAACGTCTGAAAACACCGTGAATAATTTAATACTAGCTTGTGAGATTCGTCATTACCCTTTTGGGTTATCAGTAAATCCTCCCCGGAAGTGTAACCAGAGTCTCCTGGAGGGAGAGCGTGGAATTTGTGAATAGATCTATTCGGGACTGACAATCCCACACCTAAACTGCTAGCTACAGTTAGGTGGGCACGCCTGGGGTGACAAATTCTGGATACCGTCCGACGTCTGACGAACATCAAGGAGGTCTCGGTGTCGCATCAGCATGGTTACCCGACTCACAATACGTATTAATATAAGTTTATTCACTAATTTTATTTTATATCTATCTTTCAATATAGTTCTTATATCTAGTACGGGATGGTAGTCCCATGGTTTTGAATCTATATCTAGTACAGGATGGTAATCCCATGGTTTTGAATATATATCTAGTACGGGATGGTAATCCCATGGTTTTGAATCTATATCTAGTACGGGATGGTATTCCCATGGTTTTCAATCTATATCTAGTACGGGATAGTATTCCCATGACTTTCAATCTATATTTTTGTGTATTAAAAACTATTTTATATCTTGTACGGGATAGTATTCCTATGGTTTTCAATCATTATTTCTATGTATTAAAAATATCTATTGTTGTACTGGATGGAAATTCCCAGTGGTTTTCAATATATAGTTTTATGTATTAAACTATACACTGTGGTATTTAACTAAACTTTACTTTTAGGAAAATAAGGGTTTTTCCTGGGATAATTGAACTGTACATAATCGGATCGTATAATAAACAAATAACTAAACTATACTTATAAGAAAATATGGGATTTTCTTGGATAACAAACTTTTTCAGAAAATCAAAGGAAACATGTTCATTTTTAGAAAACAAAACACTTGTGAACTCACCAGCTTTATGCTGATTTTCAAACTGCTTGTATTCTCAGGTCCAAATTAGACAGGTACCCAACGATCCTTTTGGCGAAGACGGAGTACGTAGAAGACACGTCATTACTTTTGTTCATATGATATATATCTATAACACATGTAACTCTTGTTTTCAGACACTGTAAAGGAATGTATGTAATGTAAAGTTTTGTGTTTACTATGCTTACTATGTACATTGGTTGTGATATTCATGACGTCCTCCGCCCCGGAATGTTTCCGCCTTCGGTTTCGAGGTGTGACAGATTGGTATCAGAGCGCTTGTGTATAGCGAACTAGTATACCAATCCTTACATGGTATAAAACTATAAACACTAAGGGGCCTAAGTGCTCTGAACTAAAAGTATACTTTAAAATATAAGTATTTTCAAAAACTATATAAGTATACCTGACTGTCAAGATCCGTAACTACAAGTAGAACAAAACATAAATAAATGGGTATTGTACGCCGCGGTTAAACCTAGGAAGTTATGTAGTCGTGTCTAGGATCAATATAGCCTGGCCAACTATATTCATTCGAGACACGGCTAACATGTGCTTAGGAGTGACTGTGGTATGCGGCATGCCTAAAACTTACCCAATACCAAAACAAAGAGCCGTCGTTGCAGCGAATCATGAAATACTATGGGAGTATTTCTCGAGCCAAATCCGTTATAGAGATCCTCATTCCAACGTTTCTCCTTAATCATTCCTTTAGCGATAATTTATCTGCTTTGATAATTCATTCCTGCTTTATCATTTAATAGAATCCTATGTCTGTCATAAAGAGATATCCCTTGTTCCATGTCTCTTGATTCAATTCAGAGGACTTATGATCCTCTCTTTCCTGATCTTTTTAGACCAAGATGCCTCCAAGAAAGAGAACCAGCTCAAAGAACAACAACAACCCTCCACCACCACCTCCTCCCTAATTTGATCATGTGATGTTCCAGGCAGCTGTTATTGCCGCAGTGGCAGCCGCCATGTCTTAAATGAACCCCAGTGGTTCAGGAGGTGGTCCCCAGCCCCAAAACCAAGATGATAGCCAAGGACACCGGAAAGAGTGTTCCTATAAAGATTTTATGAATGCGAAACCCACATCCTTTGATGGCACTGGAGGTGTCATTTCCCTCACCCGATGGTTCGAGAAAATCGAATCAATCTTTGAAATTTGTGCTTGTCCGGAGTCTGATAAGGTGAAGTTTGCCGCTTGTACGTTCACTGATAAATCCTTGACTTGGTGGAATGGCCGAGTCAAATCCTTAACTCTACCTGTAGCTAATGCTATAGGTTGGGAGGCCATGAAGGATCTGCTTCTTGCTAAGTACTGCCCACGGGGCGAGATGCAGAAATTGGAACATGAACTATGGAATCTAAAAATGAAGGGTTCCGATATCGTCGCCTATACCTCTAGATTCGATGACATGGCGCTACTCTGTCAAGGAATGGTTACCCCGGAGAGTAAAAAGATTAAGAGGTTCATCTGGGGGTTGACTCAGCCAACCAAAGGAAATGTCTTGGCTGCAAATCCAGACACCTATGATAGCGCCAAATGTCTGGCGCAAACCCTGATTGATCACGAAGATAACCCTGATGAGGAGACCACCAATCCTGAGCTGGTTAAGAGTAGTGGTGGAAGTAAAAAGGAATTCTGGAACGAGCAGAAGGCCTAAAGTACACAAGGATCCTCTAAGAAACAGCAAATGGTAGCAGTCCACGCTGCTACTGCCCCTGCTGCTGTTTCTGCTGTTGGATCCACTGCTCAGACTCCTACCAGCGGATATACCGGTACCCTTCCTTGGTGCAACAAGTGAAGCTACCATCACCGTACTCCCCGGCCATGTCGTGAACGTCTCTGCAACAACTGTGGCAAGAAGGGCCACCTTGCTCGAAGCTGTAGAAAACCAACCCAATCAACTAATCAATCTTCTAGAGCAGGTGTCGGTCAGGCCTGCTATAATTGTGGTGAAGTTGGGCACTTCAAGCGAAAATGCCCTAAGGCAGCAACATCTGGCAACACCGGGAGAGTCCTAGCTATAGGACAAAATGAGGCAGCCACCGACCCCACCGTTGTCATAGGTATATTCCTCCTCGATGAATCTTATGCCTATGATCCTTTTCGATTCTAGTGTTGAAAGAAATTTGCTAACTATCCATTCAAACACCTTTCTAAACTTAATCCTTCGTTAGCAACCGATACGTGTACCGTCAAGATGGCTAACCAGTGAGAAACAGAACGCTAACATCATACCCATAGGTTGCATCCTTAATTCGGACGATTATTCTTTTCCATTCGATCAAATAGCAAACTTTTCATGAAATGCTTTGATGCTATCATTGGCATGTAATGACCGGGTCTCATTCATGTAGTTATTCTTGGTTTCGAAAAGGTCGTCCATCTAAATCTTTTCTCTGACCCAATTCTCATGATCTTCAGTAACAAGCCTAAATCCAACCTTCGCATCACTTTGTGCATCAATACTTAAAAATTTTCCCCGAAAGTAGTGCTATGCATTCCTCATCCATGTGATCATCAGGAAACGGGAAGTCTTCAACTCTTTCCCTAATGTCCTTCCCGATGATATCCCGAGAATTCCTTCCGAACGTCTAGTCAAGTCTCGTATCGACCTAATCCATGGAACTACCTCGTAGCCAAACCTCCGTGAGGATGATGTGTCCAAGACAGCGGTCAGGGCTCGATATGGTCACTAAGAGTTAGTAGTGGTGCCCTTCGGTCAAACCACTTACCCTGGTCATGTAGTAAGCAAAGCAGCCATACCCGCGGACCTTTCCGAAAATCAAAGCGATAGAGACTTAGTCGGCACCGAAGATACCCATAGAAACACGTCAATTCTTGGGTCCCACCGGCTATTATCGCAGACCCACCCAGAAATTTCTTTCAGAATCATCAAACCCTTAACTATCCTGCCACATGAAGATGTACCCTCTTGTTGGAGCTTATGACCTGTTGAAGGCCTTATCCCAGAAAGGCATGATATGCTTTGGGAAGCGCGGAAAACTTCACCCGTGATACATCGGACTTTTCGAAATCCCCGCCAGAATCGGAACCGTGAACTACAAACTTCGACTATCTCAAGGACTTAGTGGTATCCATCCTGTCTTCCTCGTCTTGAATCTTTATAAGTGCCTGCCCAACGAAACCCTTGTAATTCCGAAATCAACGAAAGTCTAAATCCCTATGGAAGAACAAATTGAGATCATGGATAGAGAGATCAAACGTACGAACCAAAGCCGCATCCTGATAGTGAGGGTTCGCTGGAATGTCAAGCGGAGACCCGATTCCACTTGGGAGCTTAAAGACCCAAATCAGTAGATTCATCCACATCTATTTTCACTTCATGATTAGTATCTTAATCTTTGAATTTCGAGACAAAATTCCCTCTAATGGGGGGATAATGTGACAACTCGAAGTTATTCCGTCGTCGTAACTCGTTCCGTCCGTAAAACCCGTCTTTAGCGATTCGTTCCGATTTCGTTTTTGGGCTAAGTTATTTAAATTTATATGTTTATTATAATCTCATGAGTGTCCAAACTCCTTAGAAAATCATGTAAATGGCGCAAATTATTAATTTGGAAATTTTTAGAATCGGTCCCACCGGGTTACGACAACTTAATCGGGTGCGACCAAAAGCCCTGTTTAACGTCGGTATCGAGTAGAATTCCACCGTGTCCCAAACCCGAACTATATATAAGGTTGTTTAAGCCTCATTTGAAGCGTTTTTACTCTCTCTCTCTAACCTCTCTCCTCAAATCCAATATAAGGGTCCAAAATCATCAAATTAAGGCTCCAAATCATCAAGGTAACTACCCTAACTCTTAGATTAGCATCCTTAACCTTCAATTTCGAGTTCAAATCATGGAATAGCACCATACACTTGTGTTTACGGCCCTGGAACATTCTTGGGCCGTGAACACATATAAGTGGGGTTTTTTAGCATTAAAACCCTTCCAAACCACCTTTGGAGCTTAGATATGGCTTATAGACTTTGTGGAATGGACTTAAAACACCTTGAACTCCACTTTTGGGGAGTAAACATAAGTTTAATGCCCAAGAACATGCTTGGGCCATAAACTCATTATCATGGACAGTAAACTCCTTTTAAGGTGTTAAAATGCCATTTAAACACCTCCTAAGCCTTGGATTAAAGTCTAGAAACAACCACAATCGATTTAGGGGCCTTAAACTTGATTAAAACCACTCCTATAGGAGCTTATGTCCATAAACCCCCCAAGGATAGGTTCCTGGGCCGTAAACTCCTATACCTTAGCCAAATGATACCCTAAATCCATTCTATAGCATGTAAAATAAGTTCAAATCACATATGATTAATCTAGGGCCACCAAATCATGAAAAGAAATGATACCTAGAAGCTTACGGCTGTAGACTCCTAGTTCACGGCCGAAAAACTCCCATTGATGGTCCTTTGGTGGTTAACTCCATTCCTATGCCTTAGATTAAATCTTAGCAACATTTCCCATGTGATATTTGACCATTTAGCACCTTAAAACCCATCAACCATGAGTTCACGGCCATGAACTCATGTAGACATGGTCTTAGGGCCCTAAACTCCCTAAGGAGTTTACTCTTGAAGAGCAAACTCATTATATAAGCCCTATTTGTCCATAAACGCCACCCGGGTCACTCCAAACACTTGATTTGAAGTGTTTTCGCGTCATGGAGTGTAAAATCATATCTAATTAGTGAATTAAAGTCTAACTAGATACATTTGTATATCATTCCATATTACATAGGAACCTCGCGCGTTATCAAGCCCCGAACTGACGTCTAGCATCCAAATCGACTCGTTCTTCGACTGGTGAGTTCATACCCCCACACCTTTTTCTGTGTTTTTCAAAGTTTTCAGGGGGGAATAAAATCAAAACAATAAATGTTTTCAAAACCTAAAACTGATGTATTTCTATAAATATCTGGCTAACTTGTATATATCTTTACCCCTTATGTATTATGCGGAGCATAAGGGATGTTTATTTGAATATAAGTACATGGATTTCAGTTACAATATAAGTAACAATCAAATTATTATGGGAATAATTTGGGATCTTTAGTTCATGTTTAACGAGCACAGATTTATGTAAAGTTATTAGATAAACTATGTCTGATTCAGTTTATCTATGTTTAATTTAGAGTATATTGCCAGATAATTTCATTATATTTAACTGTTTTCAGTGTATTATGTTTCAAAAGGATTAGTATTTTTGATAATGTCTGAAAACACCGTGAATAATTTAATACTAGCTTGTGAGATTCGTCATTACCCTTTTGGGTTATCAGTAAATCCTCCCCGGAAGTGTAACCAGAGTCTCCTGGAGGGAGAGCGTGGAATTTGTGAATAGATCTATTCGGGACTAACAATCCCACACCTAAACTGCTAGCTACAGTTAGGCGGGCACGCCTGGGGTGACAAATTCTAGATATCGTCCGACGTCTCACGAACATCAAGGAGGTCTCGGTGTCGCATCAGCATGGTTACCCGACTCACAATACGTATTAATATAAGTTTATTCACTGATTTTATTTTATATCTATCTTTCAATATAGTTCTTATATCTAGTACGGGATGGTAGTCCCATGGTTTTGAATCTATATCTAGTACAGGATGGTAATCCCATGGTTTTGAATATATATCTAGTATGGGATGGTAATCCCATGGTTTTGAATCTATATCTAGTACGGGATGGTATTCCCATGGTTTTCAATCTATATCTAGTACGGGATAGTATTCCCATGACTTTCAATCTATATTTTTGTGTATTAAAAACTATTTTATATCTTGTACGGGATAGTATTCCTATGGTTTTCAATCAATATTTCTATGTATTAAAAATATCTACTGTTGTACTGGATGGAAATTCCCAGTGGTTTTCAATATATAGTTTTATGTATTAAACTATACACTGTGGTATTTAACTAAACTTTACTTTTAGGAAAATAAGGGTTTTTCCTGGGATAATTGAACTGTACATAATCGGATCGTATAATAAACAAATAACTAAACTATACTTATAAGAAAATATGGGATTTTCTTAGATAACAAACTTTTTCGGAAAATCAAAGGAAACATGTTCATTTTCAGAAAACAAAACACTTATGAACTCACCAGCTTTATGCTGATTTTGAAACTGCTTGTATTTTCAGGTCCACATTAGAGAGGTACCCAGCGATCCTTTTGGCGAAGACGGAGTACGTAGAAGACACGTCATTACTTTTGTTCATATGATATGATATGATATGATATATATATATATACATATATATATATATATATATATATATATATATATATATATATATATATATATATAACACATGTAACTCTTGTTTTAAGATAATGTAAAGGAATCTATGTAATGTAAAGTTTAGTGTTTACTATACTTACTATGTACATTGGTTGTGATATTCATGACGTCCTCCGCCCCGGAACGTTTCCGCCTTCGGTTTCGGGGTGTGACAGCATCGATGTTTGGATCTCTATGATTCGAGTTAAACCCACACACTTCTCGAAAAGGATTCAAAAGAAGATTAAAGAGATGCATGAATTGGTGTCGAAGTATCCGATTTTGGACCCTGAAAACGAGAATGTCACACATATTATGGGCTTGGTTCAAAAAAGTGCCGACTAGGCACGCTTAATGCGCTAGGCGCCCAAGCGATGACCGAAAGCGCATCAAGTAATGAGATGTGATGTGATTCCCTGGTCGCCTTTTCTGCTTTTTCCCGCATTTTACCGCATTGCGCTTCAGCGCTTAATACCACTTACGGTAATTAATAGAAAATGGGCTTTTAATTAAGTTAGACGAGCCAATAGGTTTATATAAATAAAGGAAAGGGATGTAGAAGCAATATTGTTAGAGGCGGTAAACACGATTACACAAACAGAGCAAATCGTATCATCGCTCCAACTCATCTTCTCCAAGTAATCAGAAATCAACTCTGCTAATGTTTTCTACTTCCATTCCATTATACTAATCTACATGTTCTGTTCTCTTCTCAAGTCTAAAATTCTAAAGTCTGATAGTCTGAAGTATGAAATTTGGTCATTATATTTATACGTTTTCTGTTAAGTTGTTTGCTATTAACGTGTGTTACCCAGTTATTAAGTCATACACATAACTCATAAGTTATTTGTTATCATGCATGATAGTTTAGATAATTTCTAGTATCAGTACTTAGGATTTAATATGATACTACTATGATTTTACGAGATTTTTGAGTATTTATAAGTATTTCCATATATTTTATATTTTTTTTTTTTTTGCAATTTGGGGCGCATCGTGTGCTCTAGGTGAGCGCTTTCGCTTAACGCTTAGTGCATCGGTCCCAAAAGCCTTAGCGCTCTAGGGCGCTTTATGCTTTTTAAAACCAAGATTATGGGATTATTGAGGGTGAAATTCTGGTCTATATGTGCCACATTAAATATGAAGTTGCAGTATATAGGGTACCCGAAAGCATTGGAATCGAATGATATTCAGTTTTGAGGTATCTAAAATGATAATTAAGGAGGCGTTTGGTTTGCAGAATGCTTTTTGGATGTGATGGAATCTACCCATGTTGTAAAAATCGGTCTAGGCAGCCGATTAATCGAGGATTAATCGCTAGGCGGTCTTCAACCGAATAGGATTAAGGCTAATCTGTCGGCTTAATCGGTTTTGGTCAAAGGGGGTCAAAGTCGGAGCTAAACGGTTCTAATTGGCCCTAGGTGGTCTAATCAGCTAAATTTTCAATTTTTCAAATTTTTAAATAATAAGCCAAAATTTTCAAAATTTCAAAGGTTCATAGTATTTTAATGTTCAACTAATATATAAAAAAAAAATTAAAATAATAAATTTTAAAGTTTTTCTCCAAAATTTCTATGTTTTTAAATATACAAATACCCAAATTTACTTCTTTTCTTAAGATATATTAAAATTTGAATAACTTTTCTTATTAATTGGATGATAAATTGTTGTGCTTGTTAAACTTATTATTAAACTTTTATGCTTATTTATTTATATTCTTACAATTAAAGTTATATTCATAAATTTTTGAATAATTTTCTTAATAATTAATGGTCCCCGAATAATCCACCGATTAATCCCTAGACCCCAGTCTACCGACTAGCTAACGTCTAACGTCTGCAACCTTGGAATCTACCAAAGGAATTGGAATCTGTTATAAACCATACTTGATAAGTTTGCAAGTTAATTGATAGTAAGTATTTTATATTCTAGGAAGTTATCTTGTTTCCGTTTCTAATTTTGGTAATTAGGATCTTTTTTTATTTGAGTCTATTTTAGAGTCTTTGTTTCTTGATTTGAGTCTTTTGTTTATCCCTATTTAAAGGTTAGTCATTCATTAAATAAGATATGCTAGAATTTGAAAACAATTAATAGAGTAATATTAGGTTAATAGCTTAGTTTAGTCTCCTGCAAATAGGAGCCTAGGTTACAGGGAAGTTCACGGCTTCTTCAAGCACTAGCATTGGTCCTGTCACGAGGTCTAGATCCCGGGTCATAACAAATTTGGTATCAAAGCCGCTTGTGATGTCAACACAACAGGAAAAGCTGATGAAGAAATTAGAAGCGTTCATGATCCAACAAACACAAAACAAAAATGATTTGAAGACAAGTACAAATGATTTAAAGGCGGCTATGACAGCCTTGTAGACCAAGTAAGTAACGATGGAAGGGAGATAGCAAACCCTAACCCAAAACAAATCCAACAGACAAGAAGAAGAAGATGAGAGCGTGGACAAGATGTTCGAGTCTGATAGATTTGATGACCCATCGGAACATGTGTGTGGAAGAGGACGTGGCGCCACCTTTGTTGCCAATCCAAACTGTAAGTTTTCATACCAACGAGGCTTGGCTGGAAGATGTAAGGGTTTGATCCAGGAAGGAGCAGGAAGTGGATCAATCAAGGCTTTTGAATCATGGCAGACAAGTGAACCCCAACCTTTTAAACAATCCTTCAAACCGGAAGGGTCAGACAGAAGGGATCAGGGGGCACCAAAAGACTGGGAAAAGACGGAAGATACGGGATAACGTGGGGAAGAGTACCAAGATGGAGTTTCCCACATCTGATGGGAAGGGTAATCCAGTCGAGTGGCTTCAAAGATGTGAAGACTTCTTTGAAGAATAACAGACCCTCGCTGAAGCTTGGGTTAGGCAGGCCACCTTTTCACTACAAGGTCGGGCTAGTGGGTGGTATCATAACCTGCGAAGAATAAAGACCCGCTTGAATTGGTTTGAGTTCTCATAAGATTGCAAAATCATATTTGGACCCCCGATGAACATGAACCCGTTAGGCGAGTTAACTCGATTAAGGCAAATAGGTACGGTGGAGGACTATTGTGAAGGCTTCGAGTTGCTGTTGGGGCGAACGACGGGTGTGACTCCAGAGCAAAGTGTTTGGCATTTTTGTGCAGGTTTGACTAATGCTATCCGTTACGAAATAGAGTTTGCTAGACCCACCACACTATACTATGCTATGAACCTAGCCAGACAGATTGTTTTCAAACTCACTAGGAGGGACGACCAAGGAGTTTTGGAGCACCTCTATTAACTGGGAATCAACCCACGGCAGAAAGCAAAAACCGAGAGTTAGCAGGTGGTGGAGCCGGAATAGTGAAATCTTATATGCGGAACTCGGCTTTGAAACGGCTTATGGCTACAGAGATGGCGGAAAGGCGAGCAAAAGGATTATGCTTTAATTATGATGAGATGTTCTCGATCGGCCATAAGTGTGTGAAACTGGTTGGTATCATGTTGGAGGATGAAGAAGATGTTACTTGGGATGATCGTGTTGTTTTTCCCAACGCATACCCAGGTTTTGAGCTTGCATACAAGCTCAATGCAAAGGAAGGGAGTAATGCTATGAATCATACTTGATAAGTCTGCAAGTTAATAGATAATAAGTATTTTATATTGTAGGAAGTTATCTTGTTTCCGTTTTTAATTTTGGTAATTAGGTTCTTTTATTATTTTAGTCGATTTTAGAGTCTTTGTTTCTTGATTTGAGTCTTTTGTTTATCCCTATTTAAAGGGTAGTCATTCATGAAATAAGATATGCTGCAATTTGAAAACAATTAATAGAGTAATATGAGGTTAATAGCTTAGTTTAGTCTCCTGCAAACAGGAGGCCAGGAGGCTAGGTTACAGGGAAGTTCACGACTTCTTCAAGCACTAACACTGGTCCTGTCATGAGGTCTGGATCCCGGGTGATAACAGAATCCAAGGGAGTTCAAGAAGGAAAGGAACTGTTATGTTTAGTCCTAAATCTTTTTAAAAACCAATCCTCTTTTCAAGATTCTTTTAGAAAGTCATTTTTTATTTTGTTTGCAATCATTTTGAATCAGAAATAACAACCCATATTTTTTTTTTCTATTAAGTATGTCTGAATAAATAATGTTTAAATTATTTGAAAAGATGATGAGAATGAAGTGAAATTTATAATAAAAGTTAATAATTTGCTGAGGAAATCTCATGTCTATGATTCTAACTGTTAATTAATTCCATGAAATTAGCGGATGAGATCCAACTGCAGCTGTTTTGTTGGATGAAGCACAGGGTTCAGATCCTCTCAAAGCCTGTTCTTTTTAACCTGCAGTGCAATCATCAGCAGGGGGAGAGTTTTCATTTCATTTATATATTAGAGTTGTTTCTTTTTAATCTGGTATCAAGGACCTATCTTTACCTGTTTTGTTTCTCTGTTTTTTCTTTCTTAATTATATTTATGTTGTTACACTTTGGATAGTATGGATAAACAAGTAGGAGGTCTAGTTGATTTGTACACCTACTCATGTACCAGTTTATCAACATTAGCAATTTGATTTTGGGTTTTGGTGAACCGCATAGAGTTATTTTAGGTTTTGAAGTTGGTGATTTCGTGTTTGTAACAGGAAGCAGAGAAGCCTTGGTGTAGTGGGCTTCCCACCATTTGATTATAATGCCTCAGCAAAGGAAGCAAAGGAAGGCAGGTGAGTGAATAAGTAGCTGCCCACCCTTTATTTGATGCATATTGGGTATCTGATTTTATGTTTTAATGAACATATATGAGAAAATGAGAATCAATTCTTATTTAGATAATGTAGACTAATTAAATTTGTTATTAATTTTGGATTTAAATTAGCATATGACCGAAAGAGAAACATTTTTTTTTTCGTATTACTTAAAATGACTTGAGACACTATTTTCATCCTCAAACCTCATCGTAACTCAACCTCAAGCAAATTCTTATTACTTGCATCCCATATATACCTAATAGACCCTACACATCATGGTTATAGAAACATCATTCTTAACCTCTTTTAATAACATTATCCATAGATTCATCTTTCACCTTTAGTGTTCTTGAGTTCGAAACAACTCGGATCCAATAATCACCATAAATGTATACATAAACGCTTGAAAACAAGTGCAATACCAAACACACTATAAACCCTCCCTCTTTTATACAAAAAAATGTCATATTCGACCACTTGCACTTGATACAAAAAAATTTAGGTGAAGAACTGAATACATCAAATCAGAGAAGCAAAATCTATGAGAATTGTTTTGTAATTCAAATCCTGTGAATTTATTGATCCTCAATGCATGATGAGCTTAGCTCAAATAGTTCGATTTATTATAATAAAATTTTAGTCCAATTTGTCGATCAACATTGTTATGGTATACTTTTGTATTTCTCAACTTAAACCTAGTTGTTCACAGTTTGAAATGTATTCAAATCTTTTGAATTTACTTTTCCAAAGTTACTGAGCTGACCTCATTTTCTTATATAGCCATGAAAACTTTTTTTACAGTTACTTGTGGCCTTTATATGAAATTTTGTACGTCTCTTCTCTTGGTTGGTAAAAAATAGAAATAACACTAAAAGTTTAATCAGATTTTTTCAAGTAAGAAATGGAAACTATAAGTAGCTGAAGATGGGAACAAACTCTGCTTCAAGTTACTTTCATGATATGTGCTTCCAAGATACCCAAACAGTATGTTGCATTTATTATTTCCATTGAAAATCTCAATCCTACTTTTGCATATATTTTTCACAAGTCATTCCTAATTTTTCATACTTGAGTCCAAAATTTACCAACAACATAATTTAGGTCAAGTTACTCATTATCCCATTAAAGCTATCAATAAACCCATATAGTGATACCAACAAATTTGAAATATTAAAATCAACATCCTCAACCAACAAACTTAAATCAGTGATTAGCTTGCTATTTGATTCATATGTTTTCCTAACATCTTCATAGCATCCGTGTTCTTCTTTAATGTCCTTCATATGATGAACAATTCTTTCCTTGAATATTCTTCCCGACATATAGTCCTTTGGTCGTCAACATTCAACCAAACAATCAATGGGGTATTAGAACATTCACATCATCATGAAGAATACATCGAAAAATCATGAACTAAAAGGACATTAATTAATAGGCAACCAGGAAACATGAAAACATAAATTACCTTTAATATTTACTCCACATTAATCAGAGTCTTGTTTGAAATCCTGCATAAAGTACATAAATATAAAGTTGAAAATATAGGTTGCGGCTTTTGACAATAACAAAAAACTTACATGAAACTTTTCAAATGTAGTTTAAGAATTATTAAAGCAACAAAGATCTGATTTACCTGTTGTTTGATCTTTATAATAGAGGAGTTGATGTCTTCCCCTGCATAAAACGAGCCAAAACTTGTTTCTATTTCTTTTAGCTGTGTTGTAGCAGAATTTCCCTTGGTGAAAGTCGTTATTGCTGGGCAGTAGTTGATTATCAAAGTATCCAATAATGGGAATGAAAAATCCTCCTTCCCCAAGCTAAACCCCTTAAGACATGGAAGTTCCTCTAATTTCAAGGACTTTAGACTAGGTAACACAAGTATCTCCTTATTTGTCTTATCATCAGATTCTTTCTCTTTGTCTTCTTCTACAGAAACATCTGCATCCTTAACAATCACCTCCTCCATACATTTGCAGTCATCTATGTATAGCTCTTGGAGTTGCAATAGACTACCAACCATGGAACTAGTAAATACATGCACTAATCTTTCACATTTATAGATATGAACTCTTGTTAGGTTTGGAAACTCAAATGCTGTCCACTGATTGCTCTTCCATATATACCTCAGACCACGTAGATACTTCAAATCCACTTGTGTGAGGTTTGGAAGATTGACAAGAGTAGTAGTTGTAGTAGTAGTAGTTTGTGACGGTTCATCAAAACCACTTCCACATCCACTATTTCCATTTCTCCCTGCTGCTTCCAATGCAATTTCAAATACCTCCTCTACCTTTTTACACCAGCTTACATTAATCTTTTCCAGCTTTTGCAGTTGGAGCAACTCCCTGGATGGAATAATCTTTTTAACATCATCATTATATTCCACATGTAATTCGATCAAGTTATGAAAAGACCAAGGTATCCCTTCTGAAGTAGCAGGGCAGGAGGTTACACCGTGTAAACTCGGGAATGGGGTCTGCAAGTCCAATAAAGAACGCCAGAGGCACATAAATGTCAAACAAAAACATTTGAAATATATATATATATATATATATATATATATATATATATATATATATATATATATATATATATATGTTGTACTAATTTTAATAAAATACAAGAGACTATATTTTTTAATCACAATAATACTTATAACTCCAAAAAAAGATTATCTATAGGGTTACTATTTTTGATCTAATAAAGAAAGTTATATATGTAAAGTTATTTTGGACGCTTTTCCCTTTTTTAAAATGGAAAAAGTCTGATTCCAAGTGACAACATAAACTTAGATTGAAACTAGTGTCAATTTGTTTAAAGTAAATTTACTTGGCATGATATCCTTCTTAACTAGATGATGCCAATTAAAGAAATATATATACCTGATGAAAGAAGTTAAGGCCAGATTCTTGATCAAGAGTATGTTTGCCTAATTCTGTGTGTATATACTTTAGGTTGGGAGATGTTGACCCACCAGCTGCAAACACTCTCATTTGGGGGCATTTCTTGATGGTAACCTTGTCCAATGAAGGCAACCGGAACTCATTCATCCCCAAGAAGAAACCCTCCAGCTCTGGTAGATCTTTTAGTTCAATGGACTTGAGACGAGGAAAGACCACAACCATCTTAGAAGAAGATGATGCATCTTCTTCTTTCTTCTTCACAATCACTTTCATTCCGTAGCAACTCACTATCCTTAACTTTTGGAGCTGTCTCAGACTTTCAAGTGCAGAGAATGTCAATATATGTTCCAAAAGGGGACAACCTAAGATTTTCAATATCTTTAGATTGGGAAGCATAATAACATTGTTATTTACTCTTGGAATTCCTTCATCACAACCACTCTTGTTGCTGTCGTTGTTCATCCCTAATTGAGTTTCAAATACCTCCTTCATCCCATCGCAAGACTCTACACTCAGCACTTGAAGCTTTTGCATTTGTCCTGCTGCATAACATGAAATCACACTTGACAATGCATGGCAGTATTCTATTATTATCTCTCTAGCGTATTGGCATAAGCTCCAAGAAACACCACCTGCTTCAGACACCTGCAACACATGAAAAAGCTAACGTAAAATTAAACTATAGACACAACCTTTGTATAAGAAATTTAATTCAAAATCTAGTTTTTTTATTATACTAAATGACACGACTGCTCTCCACATTAAAAATGCAGTTTTTTTTTTCTTTTGTTTATATAATTAATGTCGGGATTTATTGAAGAGACAATAAAATACATACCATTGTACAAACTAAAATATGTGTGTGCAAATTCAATGAAATCAAGAAAGCATATGTTTACAAAAAATGATTAGAAAAATTAATTTTGGGTAATATTATAAATTATTGAATTCTATCCTACAATACTTGTTGCCTAATGGTCCCTATTATATAAACTTAACTAAGTACTTACTGCCTTTTTTGTTTCTTACTATTTACATTAGAGCACATATATATGACAGATGACTCTTGCATCATAGTATCATAGATCATTTATGTAGTTTACAACAGGTTAAGAAGTTATGTGTTACATGCATGACACTCAGATTTTAATGACTAGCCTTTAGTCATAGTTGTAGCCATTAAATTGATTACAACAGGTTAAGAAGTTAAGAAGTTATGTGTTCCAATGAATGGAACCTTTTGTGCCTCCAAATCCCATTCTTGAGTTTGCATGATAGGTAACGGGTTTAAACTCTTTTATATGTGATTTGGTGATTTTCTTAGAATATTACAAAGAAAAATGGATATTAACAAGAAATTATATAAATAATTGAATATGTACAAAAGGTACCTCAAATATATCAGGTAAAGTGGTAATCATAGTGGTATTGTTGAAGGATATTTCATTGCTCCCATCCTTGACACCACCTCCACCAATACACTTCAGATTCTTCAAGTATCTTAGAGTGAGAGAATCAAGATGGGGGAACAAGATGGTGCTTGTGTGGATAGATGTAGATGTAAATGTAGTATTTTCTTCATCTTCATCGTCTCTGTTTGAAAAAACTTCTTCAATACCACCACATACTTTTATCTCGACTTTCTTTAGGTTGGAAAGAATTTTTGCCATGAGAGGTGAAAACAGGTACTTAATGCTTTTACAATTGCTAATATCTATGGTTGTGAGGTTGTGGAATGGGGATTCTGATTGTTGTTTTGGAAGAGTGAAGAATTTATTCCAGTTGCTGCGCTTCCACACATGACTCATGTTGTCTATATGAGTTAGATACAATTCCTGGAGGCAGGGGAGTATAATAGGCCGTTGTTGGTTATGGTGAGTTGTTACCAATTCTCTACTTGTTGGACTCTCACTCTCTATCTCAAACACCACCTCCACTCCTTCATACTTCTTCAAGTGAAGTTTATGGAGGTTATGAAAAGAGGGTATGAGAAAGGATGGGAATGCAACATTAGAAATATTAATATCACTGACTTCTTGTAATGTCTCTTCCTCTGACAGAATATCAGTCTGCACACATATATCACAACAAGAAAATGTAATTAGTAACGCGAGTACATAATTGTGTTAATGATTTATAATTCCACATCCATTCACATTTCTCTCTTATAATTTTGGATTTGAAGAAGTTTATTTGATTTTAGATAATTTCTTCAAGGAACATTTAACGATTTAAAATAGTTGGATCTTTCACCTTCAAATAAATTTTAAAAAGATGCTATGGGCTCCTATGCAAAAATAAAAGACACCTTAATTAAGATGTGGATTATTTTCAATTAGAGACGGAGTTTAGCTTGATATTGAGTTATTAAGAAATGGTAGTTAATTAAAGAGTTCAGTTTACTAAATCTTGTTTCTATTTCTTTTAGATGTGGGGTAGAGGAATTTCCCTTGGTGAAAGTAGTTATTGCTGGGCAGAAGTTGATTCTCAAAGTATCCAATAATGGGAATGAAAAATCCTCCTTCCCCAAGCTAAACCCCTTAAGACATGGAAGCAAACTAAGTGTTATGGACCTTAGACAAGGTAACACAATCTCATTCCTCTTGCCATTAGATTCTTCTTCTGCTTCTACAGCAACATTTGCTTCCTTAACAATGACCCCCTCCATAAGTTTGCAGTCATATATGTATATCTCTTGGAGTTGCAATAGACTACCAACCATGGAAGTAGTAAATACATGTTCTAACCTTGAGCACCCATTCATTGCAACTCTTGTTAGGTTTGGAAACTCAAATGTTGTCCACTGATTGCTCTTCCATATATACCTCAGATCATAGAGATATATTAACTCCACTTGTTTTAGGTTTAGAAGATTGACAAAAGTAGTAGTAGTTTGTGATGATTCATCAAAACCACTTACACTACTATTTCTATTTCTCCCTGCTTCTTTCAATGCAGTTTCAAATACCTCCTCTAACTTAGAACATAAGTGTACAGTTATCTTTTCCAGCTTTTGCAGTTGCAGAAACTCACTGGATGGAATAATCTTTTCAACATCATGATTAAATTTCACATCTAATTCAATCAAGTTATGAAAAGACCAAGGCATCACTTCTGAAGTCGCAGGGGACGAGATTGCACCGTGTAAACTCGGGAATGGGGTCTGCAAGTCCAATAAAGAAAACACCAGAGGCATTTGTCAAACAAAAACATTGGAAATGTCATGTCGTAAGTTTAACAAAATTGAAGAGATATAATTATTAGTGACAATGATACTGTAACTCCAACTAAAAATTATCCAATTAACGGGTTCCTATTTTTGATCTCATAAAGTAAGTTAGATACATATATATATATATATATATATATATATATATATATATATATATATATATATATATATGTAAGGTTATTTTGGAGCTTTTGCCCTTGTTCAAAATGGAAAAGCTTGACTCAAGTGACAATATAAACTTTGACTGAAAGTAGTTTCAATGTGTTTAATATATATATATATATATATATATATATATATATATATATATATATATATATATATATTATTTATACCTGATGATGTGCAACATGAAAGTTAAGGCCAGATTCACCAAGACTATATTTGCCTAATTCTGTGTGTATATACTTGAGTTGGGGAGCTGTGGACCCACCAGGTGCAAACACCATCATTTTGGGGCAATACTTGATGGTAACTTCTTCCAATGAAGGCAACCGGAAATCATTCATCCCCAAGAAGAAACCCTCCAGCTCTGGTAGACCCACTAGTTCAATGGATTTCAGACTAGGAAACACCACAACCTCCTTCGATGATGATGGTGATGCATCTTCTTCCTTCTTCACAATCACTTTCATTGAAAAACAACCATATATCATTAACTCTTGGAGTTGTCTCAGGCTTTCAACAACTGCAGGGAATGTGAATATATGCTCCAAACCCCCACAATATCCAATATGCAATATATTTAGATTGGGAAGCATAACAATGTTATTTGCTCTTGAAATTCCACCATCACAACCACTCTTGTTGCTGTTGTTGTTCATCCCTAATTGAGTTTCAAATACCTCCTTCATCCCATCACAAGATGTTATTTTCAGCACTTGAAGCTTTTGCATTTGTCCTGCTGCATAACATGGAATCACACTTGACAATGCAGGGCAGTTTTCTATTGTTATCTCTCTAGAGTATTGGCATAAGCTCCAAGAAACACCGCCTTCTTGACACAACTGCAACACATGGAAAATTGATGTAATATTAAACAATAGACACAGCTTTTGTATAAGAAGTCTAATTCAAAATCTGGTTTTTTTATTATACTAAATGACACGAGTGCTCTCCACATCAAAAATGCAGTTTTGGTTTTTATTTTTTATAATGAATGTCAGGATTTACTCAAGAGACAGCAAAACGCATACCAATTTACAACCTAAAGTATAGGAATGCAAATTCAATGAAATCAAGAACGCACATGACTAACACAACAAGGTTAGATAAATTAGTTTTGCGTAATATTAGAAATTGTTGAATTCTATCCTAAAAGACCTGTCACCTAATATTTAAACTAACTTACATTTAACTAATTACTTACTGCCTTTTATGTTTCTTACTTTTTAGATTAGAGAACATATCTTGGTTTTTATTTCTAGGAAAGTTTCTGACTCGTACATCATACATTATTACTCAATGTAGTTTACAACGGGTTAACAAGTAATGTGTTGCATGCATGACCCTCAAATTTTAATGACTACCCTTTAGTCGTAGGAGCTGTAACCATTAAATTGGTGATAACATGATTACAGATTTGGTTCAATTAGCTTGTCATTGTTGGTAAAGAAAAAAAATTGTCACAAGAAGATGATTTTAGTACATTTACTTGTGTGTGGAATTCATTGTGTTTGTAAGTTCTTTTAGTTTAAATACATCTTAATGCAGGGACTTGTGGGTTTAGCACTTCAGTCATAGATATGCTAAGATTTGTGGTTAACTGTCATCCATGCCGACAGTGTATATATCAGAAAGGAATTGCAGTAAGTAGTATGTACAATGTACAACACTGGAATTAGTGGAATTAACCCCAAGATACATTTTTGTTGACTTAAAATTATTTGTATTTTCATTTGTGTGTTAAAATAATGATGGTTAATGGTTAATTTTTGTGGTTTATAATGGTTAGCATATTTACTTTGTGAATTTTTTTTTTTTTAATTCAAGATTCAAAGAACCATGGTGTGTGACCAGTTTGGGCAATCTCGTCGGGTACCTACCATTTCTCACCCCTACTTTTTTTGGTTGAAAAATAAATTTGATTGTTTAATGATTTATATATATATATATATATATATATATATATATATATATATATATATATATATATATATATATATATATAATGTGTAATGGATCTATCCTTTAGGTCACTATAATCTTAGTATAGTGTGTACAAAATGCATTAGTATGTACATTAAGACCTGAATTGTATATAATTCGTTGGAATTACAGCTGTAAAAGGAAAAAAATTGTCCAAAATAAACATAATTTTGAAAATGGAAAAATGATCTAAGATGCTTGGTTACATAAACAAGAGAGCATTTCACATAGAATGGAAAACCTAATTAGACGTGTCATTTTCTAATTAGAAAAAATTAATAAAGAAATCTTATCAGTAACTGATATGAGTTATGATAAATAACAAATACAAAGTAATACTTGTTCAAATGAACAGAACTTTTTATGCCTCCAAATCCCATTTTTTGATTTTCTTAGAATATTGCAAGGAAAAATGGATATTAACAAATAAATTAAATATATAATTAAATATGTACAAAACATACCTCATATTGATGGAGAAAAGCAGTAGTTGTAGCGGTATTGTTGAAAGATATATCATTGCTCACCTCATCCTTGGCACCACCTCCACCAATACACTTAAGATTGTTCATGCATCTTAGAGTGAGAGAATCAAGATGAGGGAACAAAGTGGTGCTTGAGCGGGTAGATTTCGTCATTCCTTCATCCTCATCATTTCTGTTTGAAACAACTTCTTCAATACCATCACAATTTTCTATATACACTTTCTTTAGGTTGGAAAGAAGTTCTGCCATGAGAGGTGAAAACAAGTACTTGATGTTTTTGCAATACCTAATATGTATGATTGTGAGGTTGTGGAATGGGGATTCTGATTGTTGTTTTGGAAGAGTGAAGAATTTATTCCAGTTGCACTTCCACAAGTGACTCATGTTGTCCATATAACTTAGATCCAATTCCTCGAGGTTGGGAAGTATAGGCTGTTGTTGGTTACGGTGAGTTGTTACTAATTCTCTACTTGTTGGACTCCCTATCTCAAACACTACCTCCACTCCTTCATATTTATCCAATGAAACTTTACGGAGGCTATGAAAAGAGTGTATGAGACTGGATGGGAATAATACGACATCATTAGAAATATTAGTATCCGTGACTTCTTGTAATGTCTCTTCCTCTAACAGAATTTCAGTCTGTGCAAATATATCCAAACAAGAAATGAAATTAGTAACTTGAGTACTGAATTGTGTTAACGATTTACATTTCTATGTTCATTTCACAATTCTCTCCTATAATTTTGGATTTGACAATGATTATTTTGATTTTAGGTAACTTTTTTCTCTTATAATTTTGGATTTGACAATGATTATTTTAATTTTAGGTAACTTTTCCAGGGAACAATTGCAAATGATGGAAATTTTCAACAAATTAAAACTAGTTGGATCTTTCACCTATAGATAATTATTAGAAGATGTTATAGGTTACAAAGAGATAAAATGACCATTTTACCCCCTTGTTCTATATAAATGAAAATGGGTCCAACTTAAACCATTCTCAACCCCATGCAACCTACTCTGTAAATCCCACACTCCTAATCTCCAGCTGTAAATTATCTACCCATGTCCCATGGAACCGATCATACCCACCAACAATCCACTCCCTAACATCCTTTGCGTATCTCCACCCTAGTGTTAACCAATCAAAGAAGAAAGCAAATATGAGCACGACGCCAAAAGAAATTTCAAAACGAAGATGTGTTGTGTGTTTGAAATCAGCTCTCCCTTCCATCTTCATCTACCAGACCCATTTGTTTTTAAGCTAATCTCTCTATAATATGTATGGTGTTTATCAATTTGAAGTTGAAATCATTCCACTTGCTATCAAGATCAAGATAAAATATAAATGGAATTTATACAGGAAATTAGCTTCAGCTCTCATCTATCTTATTATTTTAGTAGAGTTTTAAGCTAAATTGATTCCAGAACTTAAGATTTCTTGTTGGAAAATGGCATTTTTAGTTGATAATTTATTAACTTTGTTATTTTCTACTAAACAGTAATTAGTGACATGTATATTGTTTTATTAACTAAACTTAGGTGATGAAGAATTAGTCGTTTTTATACATGATCTCTGATGAAAAATCACGTTTTGTAGTCATTTTATATATATTAAAAAAGAAAAAGAAAAAAAGTTAGTCACATCTATACATGAATTGTATTGCAACATTAAGTCAAGAAATGGTTTATTGCTTAATGGGTAGTAACGTTTCCTTCCAACTATGATGCCCAAGTGTAGTCATCCCACCATTTTTATTCAAAAGGAAGAAGCTTAAGCTTAATTAAGTAAGAAAGTGAAATTGAAATCCATACCTGCTCTTTCTCTTGGCTACTCTCTTCCGATTTGTCGTTTCCCTGGTTTTCTCCGCGCTCAATGAAAATCTCCAAAAGGGCTCCCAGATCAAAATTGGTGGTGGTAGGAGTGAATACATTTCTAAAACTCTCACAGCGTTCAATCTTTATGCTTTCAACTGCTTGAAAGCCACGGACGAGGGGATGAGAGTTATATGCATCTTTTATCCTCCACACCTCTTTTAGCTTCCCTGAGTTCTTCACTTTGATGCTTCTTAAACTGCTCATGTTGTCTTCTTCTCCAATTACACTAGCACAATCCAAGTAGATGTTGAATAATGACTCGATGGAACCGCAATTCATGACTTCAAGCTCTTCAAGATGATGCAACAGAGACATGGGGTTGTATGGAAATAGATTCACAAGTTTATCACAATTTCTCACTTCAATCTCTCTCAACTTAACTTTCTTACCTCTATTAAGTTCATAAGGCCATATTTCCTTTAAATTCTCCATGTCATCAATTTGAAGTGTCTCCAACTTAGGAATCACAAACTGCAAAATAATCACCCATTAATACCCACATCCAAAAAATAGTACATCATGAAAGTCAAATTACATATATATTCTGAAACATTTAGTCGAAATTATCTACCTCTTCCTTCAAGAAACTAGATGTTTCCAACTTGTTCTGCGGATAAATGACAGTGAGACCTGGAATGCTCTTAATTTGCAACTCTATGAGTTGAGGTAGCTCAATTATGTTGACAGTATGGCACAAGCCTAATAGCTTCGGTAGTTCATGCAAAGATAAAAACTTCAGCTTGGGGAACATAATTTTCTCTTTTCCACTACCCCCAGTCCCATTATGTATGAGCTCTTCCATATTATCGCATTCGCAAACTTCCAGACGCTCAAGATTTGACAAAGTGTTTGCAACAGGGAGTTTAAAAAGGTATCTCAAGACTGCACACCTAGAAACGACAAGGACTCTTAAATTGAAGAATGAAGTGGATTGAGGAGGACGTGTCAAATTCACCTCAACATCTTCAAGATCATCCATACCATCTACACTTAAACAAAGCACCTCTGTTTTCACAAACAACTTATTAAGTTTAAAGTCTGATATTTCAGCTTTGTTGGTTACCAATTGCAACGTGTTCTCATATGAGTGGCTACTCTTACTGATATTTCCATCCAAAGAGCGCCCCACTGAGATCTTGAATCGTTCAAGGTTCTCAAATGACATATTCTTCACTTGAGCCTTGTTATTAAAGAACTCAAATTCTAATGCAGAAAGGCGGTTTGAAATCTCCTCCATCTCATTGCAGTTATCATCTGTAAACCCAGACGCATTTCCAATATAAAGTTCTTCCAGTTTGACCAAATTTTTCAAGACACCCTTTTCTATACGAAGACCATGACAACATCTCAGATCAAGTAGCCTTAGCTTCTTTAAATTTCCGATTGTGGAACATAACCATTTAATGCCAGATTTAGCAAAGCTGAGCACTTCCAGATTCAACATATTTCCAATACAAGAGTAATCAAACATCATCAACGAGCATCGATGGAGGTGAAGCACTCGAAGGTTGGTGCAGCATTGAGGTAATGAGGAAAGCAATGGATACTTCATTTCATCGTATGATATAACCCGAAGCTTTTTCATTCCTTCATAAAAGTCTTGAGGAAATATTAGCAACTTATCTCCATGCATAAGTTTCAAAATCGTTAGGTTTGGAAACTTGAGGTCTCTTGGAAACTCTGACATGCTCTTGCATGTTAATGAAATTGTTTTGCAAGAGTCAGTTATATCATTTTCAGTCCACCTAGGCATATTACCATGGTTGACAATTGAAGCATGCTCAACTTCAGAATACATACCCAAAACAAAAGCACGAACCAGATCATGCATCTTGACGTGCACATCATCATCACTTTCACTTAACAAATTTGTCTGCACCAGCCGCTCAATACAGGTGTTGAGCCTATTTCTTGCTTCTCTAATTGTATAAACTCTATCAAATATCTTTAAGCCCCATCCATACCTCATCAACTCCTCGGTAGGAATATTGAAGTCTTCAGGAAACAAACCACACATTAAAAAAATGGATTTAGTCTCCTCGTCTTGGAGATTGTGGTAGCTCGTTTCAAAGACTTTAGGGGCAACACTACGAATGTCATAGTGCTCTATACGTGAAAGTGCATCCTTCCATGCATCCTTTCTTTTATTTCTTAGAGTACACGCCAAGGTTTTGATGGCAATAGGTAGACCGCAACACTTTCTTACGATAACTTCTCCTATCTTACAGAGCTCGGGCTCAGAAGTTTCTACAAATTGCTGGAACAGACTTTGTGCTTCTGCTTCAGTTAGAAGTCCCACATTAATAACTGAATTAGCTTTAACCCCCATCAATGTGCAAATGTGTTCGTCTCGTGAAGTCAACAAGACCTTGAAGTCGACACCTTGATTTGGAAAAGGACTTAAACCAATATCTTCCGGATCAACGGACTGCCAGACATCATCAAGTATTACAAGGAACTTATTCTTACCTTCTCCAGAGTTGGCCTTGAACCATTCACGAAGCTTATCAGCTCTTGCTGGTTTAGTGCTTTCTTTTAACTCTATACGAAGGTAATCTGCTACAGCTTGTTGAATAGCAATGGGGTCTGTTTTTTCCCCGATAACTGCCTCAACAATGTAACTGAACATTCTATTTTCTTTGGCAACCTTTTTCAGCCTTTGCATCATTGTGGTCTTCCCCACTCCGCCCATCCCACATAACGCTATCATATGGGATGTGTTGTTTGGTTCAAGTGCTTTCAGTGCTTGAATAAAAGTTTTTTCTCTTGACTGAAAGTCATCGTGATCACTTGATGGTGTGGAGGAGGAAGCCTTCATGGTATCAACTTTTCCCAAAGGAATGGGCTGATCAGTCCATGTGATCAAAGAGTGTTGTCTTGTGGCACTTTCAATCTTCTCAATTAGCTTGAAGGCTTCCCTTCCAACTGTGTGTCTAATCTTGAGACTGCAACAAGCAACGGCATCACTAGGAACGGTTTGTACTTTTGCATTGATCTTTTCCACTTCTTCCAACCAACTCCTAACCTGAGATGAAATCTCAAGACGAGTTCTAGTGTTCCTGTCCAAGTGGTCTTCTTCGGCATGTCTTGCTGCATTTAACTCCCTCATTTTGCTACTCATATCCCTCACATGTTTTGTACTGTAAATGAGGTAGCCTAGATGCTTCTTAACAGGTTCCATAAGTGTCTCGACAACTGGTTTCAGAATGACACTGACAACATCCATTGCAGGAAAATCTTCTTTGTGGAAGTATCTACATAGTAACCAACAATTTGTCAGGTGAAATTGGATGAAAATTTGTAATGGATTGGGCATTTAAATGCATCCTAGATTCATTGCATTGAGTAAGGTTTGATTAGCTTTGTCCCATAGACCGATGATGTAATCGTAATATAAGTCCATCCCATAATCTACAATGAACTTAAAGATAAAGTTTTTAACAAAATAACGCTAGATTATATAGTAATAGGAATCAGGAAAATGGTTTATCATTGATTAATTATAAAAAATACCAAAATATGATTATTTTAAAATACATGGAAGACTTTAACTGGAAACTTGCAAGTTCAACTTGTGCCCTTTTGCACAAGAAATTCAAACAAAAAAGGGATAAAAAAGAGGCACAAAGATAACAGGAGAGAGGTTATTGTTTAAGTAATCAAAAGGACCTGCTTCATGTCTTCTGTAACTTATTCACAAAGGTACCAACAGGAAGAATTAGAGGCTGCTTCTAATTTACACCTTGTGAACTTAGTTGAATGAAACAGAAGAACATGACAGAAGTGAACGAACAGGGGAAGTAAACAAAGGAACAACTATAACTTGGAGACTAAGTAATTATTGGCTGAAAAACTTGTTCTGGAATGATAAAACAAAGCACGTAATACCCCTACTTATACTAATTCTAAAAGAGTCTTACTCAAACACATAAAACGCATAAAAAGTAAACTTTCCTAAAATGCCCCTGGGCTAAATCTCTCCAGTTTTTTTCTCGATTATCCCAACATTAATAACATATATAAAGGTGGATAGATCTTGAGCGACTGAGGGAAATGGGAAAAAGATCTTTTGTGGGATGATACAACATGTAAAATACAGTGAGTACCTATTATTCTTCAAAAGATATGTAAAACACGTATCAGCTGATAGTGAGCAAGTTGCAAAGCTACTGATTCAGTAACAGAGCCAAGAAAGAAATTTAATTTCGTAGAGGCGATGATACAACAGTGTGGAAAGCAGTATTTCGGGATGAGCAGTGTCAAAAATAATCCAGCTAGATTCAACCCTGATCAAGCTCACCTTTGTTGCAGAATCGGAGTGGAATCTGAATCTAGGAAAGAAAAAAGAGACGTTGGAAGTCGGAACTTGAACTTGGTGTAATTGGAAGTAACGACTGAACGCTAATGAAGTTGACTAGGTCTTCAAATTAGAGTGATACCGATTTCCAGATGTGCGTGCCGCGTGCGTGCATGTTAGAAAGAAAATAAAAAAATCCAGTCCATTTCATATTTGGGCTAAAATAGCCAATGGATTGGCCCAGTTATATTGCTTAAAAATTAACCCAAAATCTGCAACCAAAAGTATCACTATGTCCATATTCAAATTAACCCAAAATTGGCTAAAATACCCAATGGTCTATATATGCGTAGCTTTTGGGACTGCAATTTTGGACCGACATTCCTAACCTATATTATTTCTAGGTCCGATATTTGTCTATTTGATCTCACTGGTATTGACTGCAAAAAAAAAAATTGTGAGGTTCACTAGTTAATGAATTTCCCAATGAGTATCACTTGTTAGCAAGAAGGATTGTTGAAGTTCTTCCCTTAATTCTATTAAGTTAGGGAAAGCCGGAGTTCATTGATGGTGTGAGAAAAAAATGAAACTAGAGAGTCGATGTCTTGTTTTGTGAGAAAAAACAGTAATAAGATAATGGAAAAATTGACGGTCTATGGAGAATTTGAGTGGTGGTAATAGCGAAGGGTATAGGAGACAACGAGGGGGTAGTAGCGAGACCGTGTTGATGATAGCAAGGGGATGTCAAAGATGTGTACAAATTTGGGGAGTTGGCAGCAACATGAACATGATGGTGGCCGGATATGGGTGCGATGACACCAAGATTAAAGAGCACGGGAGCATTGGCAGACTTATGTGGAGCTCGGGGGGTCCCGGGCCACTACCTCAATTTCGGTTGTCAATGTAAAAAAAATGTTTTTCTATTAGATGCAAACTCTTGAAATATAAGTGTTACTATTAATTTAGATTTGTTGGGAATTTTTTTTTTTTTTGTGACACCACTACTTAAACTTTCTGCATCCGCCACTACATGGTAGATAAGTGTTGTACGGATATACAGACATCGTCACCAAGCATTCTACAACTATAAAGATCATCACCAAGCGGTCTACAAGTATAGACATCATCATCTGTAATGGTACGGAAAGAATATATGTGAGATTACAGGTGATGATTTGATTTTTTTATTCTTTTAATAAAAAAAAATAGGTGTACATTAGGTTTGTTATTTGTTTGTAAACAATCTCAAACTGCTAATTAACAAAACTTAGAAAGAAAAAACAAAAACAACTAAACCTATTAAGTTTTTGGGATATTCACTAAACTAACCGTATTTTGATTTAATATTAAAGTAAATTATCCATCTACTTTTTTGTCAATATAACCAACAAGTCCGGAAAACGGCATTTTGGATACCACACAAAATATTTTTTCTGATAAAAGGTAATTTTTTTAATGATATTTTGGATTTAGGTCCGGAATTCCAAATTTCGGGGAAAAAAAAGAAAAAAAAAAAACTAACAAGTCGAAATCCAATTAAAAATTATGGAATTTTGAGAAAATATATTCTAATTTATAAAATCTAACAAAAAGTTTAAGAAATATAGTATATTGAAAACTATATATGATAAAGGGTTTTAAAATCACAAATACAATGATATTAGAAACTTTGAAATAAACACTTCGGAGAAAAATAGAGAGCTTCTGGAAAGTAATTGTGCAAATAAAAACAAATTCCAAAAATTGAAAAACAAGTCCAAAGGCGTTTGGGAGAAATTGATTGTTTTCAAAAACTAAAAAAATGGTTATGTTTTGTAATAAACTCATTAATAGAGGTTGGTTTAGTTAATATCACTAAGCTTTTGCAATAATTAAACAAAAATTAAAGTTTTTTTTTTTTGAAAATAATTCACCACAACAATTTTAATATACGACCGTACTTTTTAAAAATAGCATAGCTACACTTTTGAAGTGTGACGATTTCGTTATAAAGTGTGGTAAATTATCATTGGTAAAATCATCGATTGTTTTCAGCATATTTAAAAATTGTAATGGTTTTCGATGAGACGAATAGTATACATACAGTCACATATAGAAATCTAATATGGCTTAAAGGTAATACATATGGTCACATGAATTGTTTATATAACTATATGTATCGTTTAGCGACACATGTATAAATCTAATGTAGCTAAAAGTAATATCGATAGTCATACAGATTGTTTGTATGACTATATGTATCAAAGTAACAACATATAATAAACATAACAGAGCATGTAGTCTATTATGGTGGCGTTTTTTTAATTGTTTGTGGCCAAATATGACCATATGTATTGTTTAGCCTCGATCGAATAATGTGACCAAATATGACCATCTACCACGTCTTTGTGTTGGCTTTATGTGAAATAATGTGTAATGGGTTCTAATGTAGCTAAAAGGTAATACCTATGGTTACATGAATTGTTTGAAGGACCATATGTATTATTTAGCGACATATAATAAACATAACAAATCAAGTGGTTGTAAGAAATTTATGGTCATGTTATATTATATTATGTGTGGTTAATAATTAGCATTTGTCATGATAAAATAATAAAATATGTGATTGCAAGTATTTTAAGGTGTCATTTTTATTAACTGTTCGTGTGTTCATATGTAGCGTTTAGCTGCTTACTAAACATAACAAAACAAATGACTATAAGTATATTAAGGTGACGTTTTTTTATGAATTGTTTGTGTGTCCATATGCATCCGTAACATCCCAAAAATCCTGACCAAAAATTTCATTTTTAATTCAAATAATTAAACCACAAGTCATCAAATCATTCCATCAAAACATAAGTCACATTGTTTCAAAACACTATTATTAGAGTAAAATATCCCAGGCTAAAAACCAGTGGTATGTGTCATGCGATCATCCCAAGCTCTTCCCTCCGCTACCGAAAGTACCTGAAACCAAAACTGAAAATCGTAAGCAGAAGCTTAGTGAGTTCCCCAACCTACCACATACCACACATATCCACATACTGCAAGCACTGCGCCTCGCCCGCTACATTGGGCCCCGCCCGGCTCCGGATGAGTCCGGCATCAGGCCTCGCCTGCTCTCAGGCCCTGCCTGGCTTCGAGCCAATCTGTTTCTCTTAGGCCTCGTCTGTCTCAAGGCCCCGACCGCTAAACATATACAAAAAAATATAACCGTAGCACATAGCACTTAAAGTAAACATACATTACTGTATTCATGTTCTTAGGCCTCGCCTATCTTGGGCCCTGCCCCTGTCCTGCTACTGGTGAGTCATGGAACCCCGTCCAAACTCATGTTATTTGTGAGATACGGGCCCCCGCCCATACTCACCTTTCTCCTATCTCGGGCCTCGCCCCTACTCTTCTACTAATGAGACATGGAACCCCGTCCACACTCTGCTAGTGGTGACATACGGGACCTCACCCACACTCACCTCCCTACCAGGCACATACAAGTATCAGAAAGACAACACGTATAATCTAACATGCAAACCTTCCTTGGGCACCCGACCGGCATCGGACCTTGGTCCGGAATATCATACTAGCATATAGTGCCTAGGCTAACCCTTGGGTCTTCTTACTCATAACTACATGGGCTAGCATTGTGGCCTTAGACCTATTCACACAGTGAGGAGACTCACCTTGCACTGCTAAAATGCCACTGAAACTCCTCTAGCTGATATCCGACAACTCCCAAATAGCTGCTACTTTAGCTCCCCGAGCTACCAATACCAACACACAACACTTAGTCCAAAACTGCCTTCTTGAAGTCAAGCTAAGTCAACTCTGGTCAAAGTCAAAGTCCTGGTCAAAGTCAACCTTCCAGGTTGACTGTGACATCCCCAAAATCACGGCCAGAAAAGACCAGGTTTTTTTTTTGTTTATACTTTATTTCAAAATCAGAGTACATGTTAATAAAAGAGTTGTGGAATTTGTCTCAAAACAATAATATGATAAAGAGTTATCAAAAGCATTTCCTTAGAAATGTATTTCATTAAAAGACTCAGGATGTCATGTTCGATACAGTACATAAGTATAAACAATACAATATAAGCCTTACTACATTATTTCATATCTACAGGCTTATATCCGTAATCCCTCATCCCAACACATCACAACTATGCTCGAGCGCCTAAACCTTTAAATGAAAATGTTGATGTAAGTATGAAAAGCTCTAGAAAATCCCTTATTTTCTATCAGTGTGAGATGTAGTCTTCTACCAAGACCCGAATGTTTTGTTATGACAATGTAGTCTTCTACCAAGATCCGAATGTTTTGTTATGACAATGTAGTCTTCTACCAAGACCCGAATGTTTTGTTATGACAATGTAGTCTTCTACCAAGACCCGAATGTTTTGTTATGACAATGTAGTCTTCTACCAAGACCCGAATGTTTTGTTATGACAATGTAGTCTTCTACCAAGACCCGAATGTTTTGTTATGACAATGTAGTCTTCTACCAAGACCCAAATGTTTTGTTATACAATGTAGTCTTATACCAAGACCCGAATGTTTTGTTAGTAAAATGATAGTTTTTCCTTCTATTGACTAGTATTAAAGTACTTAGTCTAACTCATCGTTTATGTGAAAGTATCACAAAATAAAGTAAACAGGAAAATGTACTACTGTAAGTGTTGTCACTGGGTACTAGGACCAACACAACATCTCAATAAGCGAAAGATATAACCTTATGAACAATCGAAGATTGTCCACTTGTCCTCTGTAGCAGCAGCAGGTGGGTGGAAGGGTTAGTCCCGTAAAGGTACTCCTAATATAAGTAATAACCGTAGGCATCCGTAGATGTTCATCACCCACTGTTGCTAACAGATGGGTTCCGGAATGGTTAGTCCCGTCCATATATCCCGAGGTACTAGGGATAGGGGCCTATCTAGGTATCCCGAGGTACTAGGGATAGGGTCATGTCTAGATATCCCGAGGTACTAGGGATATGCAGGAAGATTTACACAGAAGGTACTAATAAATCATCCTCGCAATTCGAGATACAAGTATTCATGTTAATATACACAGGTAAGTGTATCTACGTAAAGGTACTCATGTAATGCGTTCATGCATCATGTAAGCATATGTAAAGGTACTCATGTAATGTGTTCTTGTATCATGTAAGCATATGTGAAGGTACTCGTGTATCAGGTAAGGTACTAGTAAAGATTCATGAATGAACTGACTCTTGTGTGATTCCTTGTAATAGGAATAATGTTTTGTTATCCTCTAACTATCCCTATGATAGTTAATTTAAAGGAAATTGGTTGTACAAGTAAGTTTATACACTCTTGCAACTCAAGAGTGTGCGAAACTAAATGAAAGTTGTAAACTATAACATCAATACATATATAAGAATATAAGTGTACATGCATAGTTTAGTTCAAGAATGAAAAATGGTTTTGTAAGACATCTTATGGGTTTTGAACAATAATTAACAATGACTTGATGTCATTTTAATAAACATTTCAAAAAGTAAAACATTTGATAACAATGTATTTTTAAGATTTAAAACCATTTCATGCATCACATTTTGTAATATGTGAAATCTGTTGAATGACAAACACAGTTATAAAATACATATCAATGATTTAATAACATGTTCGTTTCTACTTGTATCCCCCATTTAAAGCATTTAAAATCATTTAAAACATTGATTAGGGGTATGAACTCACCTGAAGTTGGTGATTGGGATGAACTGAACGGTATAGGATTGCTAGGTGTCAAGCGAGAACTTGTACACACACTATGATCCTAATGAACATATAATCACACATATATGCCTTCAATTAGTCTTAAATAACTAATTGATAATGTTAAGACATCCTAGACATAACAAACACTTTATATAAGTGTTTTAAGCCCTAAGGATTGCATCTAAGCTATTGTGGGACAAGGTACTTGTGTTTAGGGCTCCAAAGGATCCCATATGTGAGTTTACTCCCCATATACCATCACACATGGAGTTTACGATTGTAAACTCTTGAGTTTACGGCCGTAAACTCCCAACCATGGGGGTATTGTGTGTTTTGAAGTTCCAAATGATTCCTAGAATAATTCCAACATGGTGGTTAAATTCTTGGAAGGGTTTAAGGTCTAGAAACACTCCATTTAGGTGTTTACGGCCCCAAGGCCATTTCCCTTGGAGTTTACGGTTGTAAACTACTTTGGGGTGTTGTTTTTGTTGTTTTCAAGTCTCTTGCACATGTGGTATTGATTCTAGGCTTTTATTCAAAGCATATGAAGACATTAGGCACACTTTGTTGCCATTCTTTCATGTTTACGGCCCGAGCACAAAGTCTTGGCCGTAAACTCACTTTGATAAGTGATTTTGATGTGTTTATGTCCTTCAATCAAGTGGGAACAATTCCATGTAAAGGTTTAGGGCTTTAGGTGTCTTAAAAACACCCTTTTGTCCATTACAATGGAGTTTACGGCCTAAGATTGCTCTTGGGGCGTGAACTCCCATGTGTTTGTGTTTCTTGATTGTTTTCTTGTCCCTAACACACATACATATGATTCTAAGGTAGTATCATAACACAAGGGACAATCTAGGCTTGGTTTCGGGAGTTTACCGCCCAAGAACACCTTGGGGAGTAAACTCCTAGATCTAATGATTTAGCCATCTAAATCATGTTATAAGCACATAATAAGCTTTCTAACACTACTAGAAAGAGTTACTCACGTTTTGGGATAAAAACCCGAAGATCCGTCAGAGAGAAAATGGCTTTTCTCTAGTTGGAAATATGAATAATGAATGAATTTGGTTCAAAATTCTATTTATAGTCCTGAGATATTTTTGGCAGAAAATATTTTTATTCCTGAAATGATCTCTAATATAATAGAGTGTTGGAATCACAGTGTTGCACAAAACCCTAGTGCACCCACTCTCCTGATATCTCCTGAAGTGTAAACCCCGAATTACTCAAACTTACGCGAAAAGTCTGAAACTTAACTGCGACTGCTATAACTTCTATTGAAGTGATATAGTTTGTACAGAATGGAAATTTCGGGTTGTCATATCATCCCCCCGTTAGAAGGAATTTAGTCCCGAAATTAGAATTTAAGCAAATAAGAAGTTACAAATAACTAAGTGAAAAGGTGAGGGTATTTCAGTTTCATCTGATCCTCACGTTCCCAAGTGAATTCCGGTCCACGCTTTGCATTCCAGCGCACCTTCACTATCGGGATACGGCTCTGCTTTGTTTGCTTGACCTCTCGGTCCATGATCTCTACTGGTTCCTCCACGAAGTTGAGGCTCTCGTTGATCTCGATCTCATCGAGTGGAATAACAAGAGTCTCGTCGGACAGACACTTTTTCAAGTTCGAGACGTGGAAGGTAGGATGTACGTTACTGAGTTCGTGCGGTAGATTGAGTTTGTAAGCCACAGGGCCGATTCTCGCAAGAATCTTGAAAGGTCCTATGTATCTTGGATTGAGCTTCCCACGCTTTCCAAAGTGTATCAAGCCCTTCCAGGGTGAGACCTTCAGTAGGACTCGGTTGCCCACCTGGAATTCCAATGGTTTCCTTCGCTTGTCGGCGTAGCTTTTCTGTCGGTCTCTAGAGGCTTTCAATCGTTCACGAATTTGAACGATCTTCTTTTTCGTTTCCCGAATGATCTCCGGACCCGTGAGAGTGCTTTCGGGAACTCGTCCCTTAGCTAACTGGGTATCACCCACTTCAGCCCAGCACAGAGGGGATCTGCACTTTTGGCCATAGAGGGCCTCGAATGGAGCTGCCTTTATGCTCGTGTGGTAACTGTTGTTGTAGGAAAATCTGACAAGAGGTAAATGGGTATCCCAAGCTTTTCCAAAGTTAATCACACAGGCACGCAACATATCTTCCAAGGTTTGGATAGTTCTCTCACTTTGCCCGTCGGTCTGTGGATGGTAAGCTGTACTCATGTCCAGCCTAGTTCCTAGGGAATTTTGTAATGACTGCCAGAACCTCGAAGTGAATCTACTATCTCTGTCTGAGATGATAGATAAAGGAACACCGTGCAGCCTTACAATCTCCCTAATGTAAGTTCGGGTAAGTTTCTCCATCTTGTCTGTTTCTTTGATCGGTAGGAAGTGTGCAGACTTGGTCAGTCTATCGATGATGACCCATATGGAATCAAGTCCACCCGTCGTCTTGGGCAACTTGGTTATGAAGTCCATAGTGATCCGCTCCCACTTCCATTCTGGTATTTCCGGTTGTTGTAGAAGACCGGAGGGTTTCTGGTATTCGACCTTGTCCTTTGCGCAAGTAAGGCATTTACTCACGAAGGTAGCAATATCTGCTTTCATGTTAGGCCACCAGTATAGCTTTTTAAGATCCAGATACATCTTATCGGAACCTGGGTGGACGGAATAACGAGTATTGTGAGCTTCGGTCATGACCAAGTCTCTGAAGCCACCATGTTTCGGTGTCCAGATCCGATCCATGAGGTATAAGGCTCCGCCACCCTTGACTTCCAAGTTCTTATCCATTCCTCTAAGGGATTCACCAACCATGTTTTCAGGTTTCAAAGCGTCGAGCTGATCCTCTTTAATTTTCGTGGACAAGTGAGAATGGATAGTTAGAGTCAAAGATTTGACTCTACGACCAGTATATTCTTTCCGACTTAGGGCGTCGGCTACTACATTGGCTTTACCCGGATGATAACGAATTTCTCATTCGTAATCACTGAGTAGCTCGACCCACCGTCATTTTCTCATGTTGAGCTCTTTCTGGTCGAAAATGTGTTGTAGACTCTTATGATCCGTAAAGATCGTGCTTTTTGTACCATATAGGTAATGTCGCCAGATCTTCAGAGCAAACACAACTGCTCCTAGTTCAAGATCGTGGGTTGTGTAGTTGACCTCATGTGTCTTCAGCTGTCTCGAGGCATAGGCGATGACTTTACCTCGCTGCATCAGAACATATCCGAGTCCTTGATTGGATTCATCGCAATAGATAATAAAGTCTTCTATCCCTTCGGGGAGGGATAGTATCGGGGCGGTGCACAAGGCTCGTTTGAGCGTTTGGAACGCTCTTTCCTGTTTCTCTTCCCAGTCAAAGGCCACGCCTTTCTGGGCCAGGGTTGTAAGAGGTTTCGCTATGCTGGAGAAGTTCTGAATGAACCTGCGATAGTAGCCAGCGAGACCTAGAAATTGACGAATTTCGGTAGGTGTCTTCGGTGCTGACCAGTTCTCAATGGCTTTGATCTTGGAGGGGTCCACATGTATTCCCTCTTCACTAACAACATGGCCCAAAAATTCGACTCGCCGAATCCAAAATTCGCACTTTGAGAACTTCGCGTAGAGCCTCTCCGATCGCAATGTTTCTAAGATTTTACGGAGATGTTGACTATGTTCCTCCTTAATTCGAGAGTAGATGAGTATGTCATCAATGAAGACTATGACGAACTGATCCAAGTAAGGACGACACACCCTATTCATCAGATCCATGAATACTGTGGGCGCGTTAGTTAATCCGAACGGCATCAGTACAAACTCGTAGTGCCCATAACGAGTTCAAAAGGCTGTCTTGGGAACATCCTCCTCTAACACTCGTAGTTGGTGATATCCGGATCGCAGATCTATCTTCGAGAAGTAGTTGGCTCCTTGAAGTTGATCAAATAAATCGTCAATGCGGGGCAAGGGATAACGATTTTTAATGGTAAGTTTGTTGAGTTCTCTATAGTCGATGCACATGCGAAACGATCCATCTTTCTTCTTGACGAACAAGACCGGTTCTCCCCATGGTGAGAAGCTTGGTCGAATGAATCCCTTCTTGAGAAGTTTGTTAAGTTGACTGGAAAGTTCCTGCATCTCAGCCGGTGCTAGACGATAAGGAGATTTGGCTACTGGGGTAGCTCCTGGCACTAAGTCGATTCTGAACTCGACTTGGCGTTGTGGTGGTAAACCGGGAAGTTCTTCTGGGAATATGTCGGGAAAGTCGCGTAGTTCTGGGATGTTCTGGATGTCTTTCAGTTCTTGATTGGTATCGACGACGTGTGCGAGGAATGCATGATACCCCAGAACTCCTGCTCGAGTTTCTGTACTTCGCCACGAGGGCAGTACTCTTTCATCAGCATGTCTTTCAACTTTTCCCAGCTGATGGAATACGCCACCACCAAAGTCAGATACTTAACATGGCCGTTCCACCATGTTAATGCTCTGTCAGAGAAGGTACAAGCTGCGAACTTGACCTTGTTTCCTTCCAGGCATCCGCAGATTTCGAAGATAGATTCCATCTTCTCAATCCACTGTCTTAACACCATAACCCCACCAGTACCATTGAAGCTGCGGGGTTTGGCGTTAGTGAAGTCCTTGTAGGTGCATTCCAGAGGGTATCCATGGCTTTCGCCGTGGTTCGAGGGAGGTGCACCTATTCCCGATCCACTAGGGATAGGGGCGTTGATTGCTGACACAGCAGCTGCAACTGCTGCTATGAAAGCTGCCTGGAACATGTTGGCATCAAAAGGATTAGGTGGTTGAACAGGTACAGGCGGTGGTGGAGGTGGTGGTATCGGTGTTTCGTTGTTTGGATTACGCCTGGGATTCCTGCGGGGCGGCATCTTTAACTATACATTTAAAAGATGACAACATGGATAAGAATAAATGATTAATGAATGTGTCTCAAGGACTAACTCCCCATAGTCCAACAACAGAATGAATAGAATGACTAACTGGAAATGACAGTAGTTGGATAATAATTTCCATAAGATTAGATATCTGTCAATAATACTGGAATTACAGATGTAACAAGTTCGGGAAAAATGGCCTGGAAGTAGGCCTTACATCAACCAATGATGGAAAATTTTGACAGAATTAAGACTAGATCAAGACCTAACAGGTCTAGATTTATACAGATAGGAAATTAGACCAAAGTTTTACATAAACTAGGTTATATCCAAAAGATGAGTCGACGAGATTCTATCGGCGACGAGAGCTGTTTGCATGAGTCCTCGATCCCGACAGTAGACGTTCAATGTCCCTTATACGCCTGTCCGACCTTGCTTGCTGAGCTCGAAGTTCTCTAACTTCAGCTCGGGTTTCAGCAAGTTCTCTCTGCAGATTTGCATTGCGGACCAGAGTCCTTTCATGAGCAAACTCTAGTTGGCGAATATGGGCAGCGTTAACACCAGAGTTGGCGTCAACTTCCAAGACTTGATTGATAGTTGCCAGAGCCATTATCGTGTTCCGGGAAATCCTATGCACCATGATTGGTAGGACTTTATCAGCAGAACCTCCTTCAGTAAGGTTGTAGAAACTTCGGTCTCCATTGTAGGGAATGGGTTGACTCTGTTCATGACTCCAGGTATTCAAGTTAGTGGCCCACAGAGGTGTGGGTCCTTGAAACACAGGACGGGGGGTTCAAGTTTGGGTTTTGAGCAGCTGGGGGTAGGTTGTTGACTTCAGGATCGGATTCAGAACTATCGGAAAAACCCTCAGCATGGTGATCATCCACAGGGATTGGGTGATCATCTTCTGGTTCTGCCTCTAGCCAACCAGCATTGCCTTGGTTCAGGAAGTACGGATCGCCGTGGTGAAATCCAGCCATTTAAAATCTACGTGAGAAAAGGGATATAAGAAATAGTTAATTAGATGAACTACCTAAGATAATTACAATAAGACCAAATACCCCTATGGTATTTCTTGATGGTTGTGTTGGTAAGTTTTTAGACTTGTTGCCACATCACAACCATTCTTGGGCATATGCTAATCACCCCTCGGACCAGATAGTTGATCAGGCTATGCCATTCCCAAGACTGACCATATATCCCAAGCTTACTTGTGATATTCAACAATCGTAATACTTTTGTTCTTCACGTTGTGACACTGATTTTAGTATGAATGCAGGCACGTATACTTTGTTAAATATTTTATTATTTAAAAGTATACACTCTTAGACAGAGTGTTTTAATCCTATGTATTTATAGTTAGTATATCTTTTATGGGTTGATATACTTAATTCACTATAAACAATTCTCTGATACCAATCTGTCACACCCCAAAACCATGAACAGCGGAAACGTTCAGGTGTGGAGGATGTCATGTACAGTATCACAACAATGTAATATAATAAACAAGCAACAACATCATCCATTGCATTATAAGTAAAGTTTTAATACATGTGAGTTCTTTCATTGTAGTAAGACACCAAAAATATACAATCAAAATAAAAGACGAGACTTGTCTGCTTCGTCTTCTCAAAACCTGGCCTCCGTACCTGTCTACTGATGACCTGAGAATACAAGTTATTTTGAAAGAGAGTATCAGCTTTGAAGCTGGTGAATTCATAAGTATATAAGTGTCGTTGTCTTGCTTACTAAAAGCTGTTTTAAAAGTCATGTAAACCTTTAAATGAAAATGTTGATGTAAGTATGAAAAGCTCTAGAAAATCCCTTATTTTCTATCAGTGTGAGATGTAGTCTTCTACCAAGACCCGAATGTTTTGTTATGACAATGTAGTCTTCTACCAAGATCCGAATGTTTTGTTATGACAATGTAGTCTTCTACCAAGACCCGAATGTTTTGTTATGACAATGTAGTCTTCTACCAAGACCCGAATGTTTTGTTATGACAATGTAGTCTTCTACCAAGACCCGAATGTTTTGTTATGACAATGTAGTCTTCTACCAAGACCCGAATGTTTTGTTATGACAATGTAGTCTTCTACCAAGACCCGAATGTTTTGTTATACAATGTAGTCTTATACCAAGACCCGAATGTTTTGTTAGTAAAATGATAGTTTTTCCTTCTATTGACTAGTATTAAAGTACTTAGTCTAACTCATCGTTTATGTGAAAGTATCACAAAATAAAGTAAACAGGAAAATGTACTACTGTAAGTGTTGTCACTGGGTACTAGGACCAACACAACATCTCAATAAGCGAAAGATATAACCTTATGAAAAATCGAAGATTGTCCACTTTTCCTCTGTAGCAGCAGCAGGTGGGTGGAAGGGTTAGTCCCGTAAAGGTACTCCTAATATAAGTAATAACCGTAGGCATCCGTAGATGTTCATCACCCACTGTTGCTAAAAGATGGGTTCCGGAATGGTTAGTCCCGTCCATATATCCCGAGGTACTAGGGATAGGGGCCTATCTAGGTATCCCGAGGTACTAGGGATAGGGTCATGTCTAGATATCCCGAGGTACTAGGGATATGCAGGAAGATTTACACAGAAGGTACTAATAAATCATCCTCGCAATTCGAGATACAAGTATTCATGTTAATATACACAGGTAAGTGTATCTATGTAAAGGTACTCATGTAATGCGTTCATGCATCATGTAAGCATATGTAAAGGTACTCATGTAATGTGTTCTTGTATCATGTAAGCATATGTGAAGGTACTCGTGTATAAGGTAAGGTACTAGTAAAGACTCATGAATGAACTGACTCTTGTGTGATTCCTTGTAATAGGAATAATGTTTTGTTATCCTCTAACTATCCCTATGATAGTTAATTTATAGGTAATTGGTTGTACAAGTAAGTTTATACACTTTTGCAACTCAAGAGTGTGCGAAACTAAATGAAAGTTGCAAACTATAACATCAATACATATATAAGAATATAAGTGTACATGCATAGTTTAGTTCAAGAATGAAAAATGGTTTTGTAAGACATCTTATGGGTTTTGAACAATAATTAACAATGACTTGATGTCATTTTAATAAACATTTCAAAAAGTAAAACATTTGATAACAACGTATTTTTAAGATTTAAAACCATTTCATGAATCACATTTTGTAGTATGTGAAATCTGTTGAATGACAAACACAGTTATAAAATACATATCAATGATTTAATAACATGTTTGTTTCTACTTCTATCCCCCCCCCCCTTTAAAGCATTTAAAATCATTTAAAACATTGATTAGGGGTATGAACTCACCTGAAGTTGGTGATTGGGATGAACTGAACGGTATAGGATTGCTAGGTGTCAAGCGAGGACTTGTACACACACTACGATCCTAATGAACATATAATCACACATATATCCCTTCAATTAGTCTTAAATCACTAATTGATAATGTTAAGACATCCTAGACATAATAAACACTTTATATAAGTTTTTGAAGCCCTAAGGATTGCATCTAAGCTATTGTGGGACAAGGTACTTGTGTTTAGGGTTCCAAAGGATCCCATATGTGAGTTTACTCCCCATATACCATCACACATGGAGTTTACGGTTGTAAACTCTTGAGTTTACGGACGTAAACTCCCAACCATGGGGGTATTGTGTGTTTTGAAGTTCCAAATGATTCCTAGAATTATTCCAACATGGTGGTTAAATTCTTGGAAGGGTTTAAGGTCTAGAAACACTCCATTTAGGTGTTTACGGCCCCAAGGCCATTTCCCTTAGATTTTACGGTTGTAAACTCCTTTGGGGTGTTGTTTTTGTTGTTTTCAAGTCTCTTGCACATGTGGTATTGGTTCTAGGCTTTTATTCCAAGCATATGAAGACATTAGGCACACTTTGGTGCTATTCTTTCATGTTTACGGCCCGAGCACAAAGTCTTGGCTGTAAACTCACTTTGATAAGTGATTTTGATGTGTTTATGTCCTTCAATCAAGTGGGAACAATTCCATGTAAAGGTCTAGGGCTTTAGGTGTCTTAAAAACACCCTTTTGTCCATTACAATGGAGTTTACGGCCTAAGATTGCTCTTGGGCCGTGAACTCCCATGTGTTTGTGTTTCTTGATTGTTTTCTTATCCCTAACACACATACATATGAGTCTAAGGCAGTAGCATAACACAAGGGACAATCTAGGCTCGGTTTCGGGAGTTTACCGCCCAAGAACACCTTGGGGAGTAAACTCCTAGATCTAATGATTTAGCCATCTAAATCATGTTATAAGCACATAATAAGCTTTCTAACACTACTAGAAAGAGTTACTCACATTTTGGGATAAAAACCCGAAGATCCGTCAGAGAGAAAATGGCTTTTCTCTAGTTGGAAATGTGAATAATGAATGAATTTGGTTCAGAATTCTATTTATAGTCATGAGATATTTTTGGCGGAAAATATTTTTATTCCTGAAATGATCTCTAATATAATAGAGTGTTGGAATCACAGTGTTGTACAAAACCCTAGTGCACCCACTCTCCTGATATCTCCTGAAGTGTATGATGGGTTTTAGCCATAAGAACTTTCCTTTGTGCGCATGCAAAACCCTAATGCTTGGATCTAGGCTTTCTAATAAACATGCTTTTGAATCCAAGACTTCTAATGGCTAATTAGGTTAAACAACAATATTAAAACAAATCTAGAATCATACCTTTGAATCCCTTGTTGATCTTGTTTGTCTTGGAGCTTCTAGAGTCACAAATGTCACTCCTCTAATGGCTTACAAACACCAATAGCAAGCAAGATGATTTAGGAGAGAGGAGAGGGGAGGAAATCGACCAGAGGTTCCTTGCTTAAGGTTGTGTGTCGAATTCCCTCACCCATAGGGGCTATTTATACTATTAGACTCCTTAAGGGCTTCACCCTAAACCCTAATTGGATAATCTTCTCTTAAGGCTATCCAAATCCATTCCATAGATAACCCTATGGACGATTTGAGCTATCCCAAAGCTCTTAGAATCCGTTCAAGGTGTATCCTAATGGATTTATAGTCTAAAGTCTAACTATCAAACAATTGACAGTTTATACCCTCTTATTTAATTAATCTCTTTAAGTCACCAAATTAATACCAATTAATTTATGACCTTTATTAATCAAATATTTAAATATTATTTCTTATAATATTTACTCTCTCTTAATAAATCATCCTTCAAGTTACTATGGTGAAGGCAACCCAAAAGGACCATGCACAACCAAATATAGTTATAGCCTTAGACACTATTCCAACAGTCTCCCACTTGGATAAGTCTAGTAACTATACAAGTACAATTCGGTTTGCAATCGTAGCTCTCAAAGACGCTATCAACTCTGATCTAATCAATCTTGTCCTTTAGATAAGGGATCATACAGCCCTCTGTTAGATATCATGCTGACAATCCTATGGAATGGTTAGTCTAGCATTTAGATTTCTCGATCTCCGATTTATTTGACATAGAACTTAATCGAACACATCAATTCAGTTCTGACCGGGCCCGGCACATAAGTCAAATCAAATCATCGAGTGGCCAAGATATCTCTTCTATCCTCTTAGGATAAAATTTACAGATAAACTTCGACTTATATGCATTTACTTATTCATTAACCAACTATACACAACAATGCGTTTTATAACATCAAGTTACTGATGCATTTTCGCATTATCAATGCACAATCAATTAACAAATAATAAACCATATATCTAGGTTTTAAGACCATATGATATTATCGTCTTGCGATCACCTTTTATTTCGTATTCCATAAAGTGATTCCAGCAAGCGCGGGTTTATTCCAATGCTCAAAACCAGTTCATAAGCACTCATGAACATTGCAGCAACCCTTGCTATGTCTAACACCATTTAGACATTCTACACACCAATTCATGACAATCTTCATTCATATCTACTCCCGACATATGAACGATTGTGGACCATTTGAATAATTCGATTATTTCTAATAAACTCAATTATTCTGGAAGTCAAAACATGCAAAGTGAAACAATAGTTAAACAACTAACATGTGACAGTAACTTTACTCATAAATAAAACTCCTTTATTTAATCATCAAATGTTAATTATATTTATCTATTATACGTTTCTAATACTATCTAATCTACACTAATATCATCCTTCAGCCCAATACTCCTTGCATGCTGCAAGTGCTTAACCCTACTCAGTCCCTTCGTAAGCGGATCTGCTGGGTTATCTTCTGATGATATCCTCTTCACTACGAGTTGTCCTTCTTCTACACGATGTCTAATGAAGTGATATTTTCTGTCGATATGTCGAGATCTACCATGATCCCTCGGTTCCTTGGTCAAGGCAACCGCACCTTCGTTATCACAGAAAATCTCCATGGGCTCCTTTATGGCCGGCACAACTCCAAGATCACCGATGAAGTTCTTCAGCCATATTGCCTCCTTCGACGCTTCGCTCGCTGCGATGTACTCTGATTCGCACGTTGAATCAGCTACAGTTTCTTGTTTGGAACTTTTCCATGTCACTGCTCCCCCATTTAGGGTAAAGACCCAGCCCGACTGCGAACGGTAGTTGTCCCTGTCGGTCTGAAAGCTGGCGTCACTATACCCTCGCACCTTCAAGTCATCACTCCCTCCAAGGACTAAGAACCATTCTTTCGTCCTCCGAAGGTACTTAAGGATGTTCTTCACCGCAATCCAATGTGCTTTGCCAGGGTTCCCTTGATATCTGCTAACCATGCTCAAAGCGAAGGCTACATCAGGGCGAGTACAAGTCATAGCGTACATGATTGAGCCAACTGCGGAAGCGTATGGTACTCGGCTCATTTCTGCTATCTCAGCTTCGGTACTTGGACTTTGAGTCTTACTCAACTTGGCATTTCCTTATATCGGTAGTTCTCCCTTCTTTGAGTTTTCCATACTAAAACGTTTTAGTATCTTCTCCAAGTAAGTATTCTGACTAAGTCCAATTAGTTTCTTACTTCTTTCTCTTACTATCCTTATTCCCAAAATGTAAGAAGCCTCTCCGAGGTCCTTCATAGCGAAGCACTTCCCGAGCCAGGACTTAACCTCCTGCAGAGTCGGGATGTCGTTTCCTATGAGTAATATGTCATCGACATATAGAACGAGGAAGCTTACTATGCTCCCACGGGCTTTGACATATACACATGATTCGTCTTCGCTTCGTACAAATTCAAACTCTTTGACTTTCTCATCGAAGCAAAGATTCCATCTGCGAGACGCTTGCTTAAGTCCATAAATGGACTTCTCAAGCTTACACACTCTATTTGGGTGCTTCGGATCCACAAACCCCTCTGGCTGAGCCATGTAAACATCCTCAGCCAACTTTCCGTTAAGGAAAGCGGTCTTGACATCCATTTGCCAAATCTCATAATCATGAAATGCGGCAATTGCTAGCATCACTCTAATAGATTTAATCTTCGCAACTGGTGAGAAGGTCTCATCATAGTCAACTCCGGGAGTTTGAGTAAAGCCCTTCGCAACCAATCGTGCTTTATATGTGTGTACGTTCCCATCCACGTCGGTCTTTTTCTTGAAGATCCACTTGCACCCTACGGTCTTACGTTCGGGCACGTAATCAACCAAATTCCAAACTTGGTTATCGTACATGGATTGGATCTCGCTATCCATCGCCTCTTTCCATTTCGCAGACTCCGGGCCTGCCATGGCTTCCTTATAGCTATTAGGTTCATCAAGATTTACTAGTGTACCATCACTAATATACGTGTCCCCTTCGATGGTAATATGAAAACCATAAAACTGGGGTTGAACTCTAACTCTATCGGAACGTCTAAGAGGTAAGGATTCATCAATCGGTTCAACCGGATTTTCCTCCTCGGGTTGAATGACAGCGGTAGAGGTTCCTTCATCTATCGATTCTTGAATCTCTTCAAGTTCGATTTGCCTCCCACTGTCTCCTTGGCTTATGAGTTCTCGCTCTCGGAAAACTCCTCTCCTCGCAACAAAGATAACATTATCTTTCGGTCTATAGAAGAGATATCCAAAGGAAGTTTGCGGGTAGCCGATGAAAATACATCGCTCACTTCGAGGTTCAAGCTTGTCGTGAGTATCTCGTCTTACGAAAGCCTCGCAACCCCAAACCTTGATATGTGCCAACGAGGGAGCTTTCCCTGTCCACATCTCGTGAGGTGTTTTGGCAACCTTCTTAGTAGGGACTCGGTTAAGGATATGGGCGGCAGTCTCTAAGGCATACCCCCAAAAGAAGATAGGTAGTGAAGCACGACTCATCATAGAGCGAACCATATCCAATAAGGTTCGATTACGCCTTTCTGCCACACCATTCAACTGCGATGTCCTAGGAGGCGTCAATTGCGAAACTATTCCACACTCCTTGAGATAATCGTGGAATTCAAGACTTAGGTACTCTCCTCCTCGATCGGATCGAAGCATCTTGATTTTCCTGCCCAATTGATTCTCTACTTCATTCTTGAACTCTTTGAACTTTTCAAAGGTTTCTGACTTTTGCTTGATTAAATAGATATACCCATATCTACTATAATCATCGGTAAAAGTCACGTAGAAGCGGTTCCCATCCTTCGTGGTTGATCTAAAGGGTCCACATACATCGGTATGTATTAGGTCCAATAGTCCCTCACCCCTTTCACAAGAACTCGTGAAGGGTGACTTAGTCATCTTTCCAAGTAAACAAGACTCGCATGTGTCATCTTCCCTAAGGTCGAATGACTCCAACACTCCATCCTTTTGGAGTTGCGCTATGCGTTTCTTGTTGACATGTCCAAGACGACAATGCCACAAGGATGCTTTATCCATACTAGTGGAAGAATCAATATTCAAAACATCATTTCCTAAGTTATCAACAATCATAACAGTTTCATATATTCCATTACATGGTATAGCTTCAAAGTAAAAGACACCATTTAGATAAGCCAAAATAGAACCATTCTCATTATTAAAAGAAAATCTAAATCCTTGTCTATATAAACCATGAAATAAAATGATGTTTCTAGCCATTTCTGGCGAATAGCAACAATTGTTCAAATCCAAAACTAAACTATTCTTAAACACTAAAGAATACACTCCAATCTTGGTCACAGGCGACGATCTTCTGTTCCCCATGATTAGATTGATCCTTCCTTGCTCCACATCCCTACTTCCTTTTAGTCGTTGCACATTAGAACAAATGTGATAACCACAACCGGTGTCAAGAACCCAAGAAATAGCATGATTAGAATCGTTAGATTTGATTGCATATATACCTGCGAAAGATGGCTTGATCTTTCCTTCCTTGATGGCTTGCAGGTAATCCGGGCAGCTTCTCTTCCAATGTCCTATCTTGTGACAGTGGTGGCACTCTGCCTCCTTCGGGTTAGAGCAGAGCTTAGAGGGATCAACTTTGGTCCCACTAGAAGAGGAACCATCTCGGGCTTTCACCTTGCGATAGTTGTTCGAAGAAGCTTTCCTCTTCTTTCCCTTCCCTTGACCAATAGCCAAGACAGGAGCAGCGGATGGATTGGGAGTTGGTGCAACAGACTTGTCCTTGAAATTGCTCTCAGCAACCCTCAAGAGACCTTGAAGTTAACTTAGAGTGACCTCCTCTTTGTTCATGTGGTAGGTCATCCTAAATTGATTGTACATCGGAGGCAAAGAGTGAAGCACCATGTCGATCGCCAAGTCTTCGCCGAAGTCAACATTTAACTTGCGAAGGCGGTCGACATACCTTTGCATCTTTTGCAAGTGCACGGTAAGAGATTCTCCATGACCCATCTTGGCGGAAATCATGTTAGTGAAGATCTCGTAACGCTCTTGTCTCGCGTTTTGGTGGTATCTCTCCAACAAGTCTTGATGCATCTCGTATGGATACATGTCCTCGTAGGACTTTTGGAACTCGGAGCTCATGGTGGCGATCATGATGCAATGTACCTTCGTTGCATCTCGCTCATGAGTTTCAAAGGCGGTGATTTCTTCGGGAGTAGCAACTTCGGGGTTGATTTTCTCGAGCTTCTCGTCGAGGACATACTCTTTATCCTCATAGCGAACAATGGTGCGAATGTATCTTATCCATTCGCTAAAGTTCGTTCCATCGAAGGTGACCTTTTGGCAAAGGCTCATCAACGTGAAAGAACTAGTAGCAGCGTTGTTTGCGTTTGACATCTATAGAAAGGACAAAGATAGATTAGAACAAGAATCCCTAATTATCACCCAATAAGAAAAATTAGGGCTAGGATCCAACAACAACATTTACATACTAGAAAAGGGATGCCGTAATCCAATATGCAAATAAATTGAAGGTAAGTGAATGACGATTCACTAATTCTCCATTACAAAACTTAAACTTTTAGTCCTAAGTGTTTTTGAGAATTCCTAGATTCGGATGAGATTCATTGAACTATTCAATGGCATGTTTAAATCTCGATATGCCCCTCTTGTTTTTGACTGGGATGCCGAGGATCACAAAGCGGGTGTGAATTACCATGCAAATTCACATGGCGCCTTCATTGTAACGATCACCTATTCGATGTGCCGGTAAACCACACACGCTCCATCGAACTATGATGAACAATGAATCACCCTTTGCCACCTTCGCTTAGAACCAATTAGTGTGCCGGTAAACCACACACGCTCCACTAACATCTTAGCAAGGTGCAAAGTGTAATTTCATGGGATTGCATCAATTCACTTTTCCTAAAGTAACTAAGATTGGGAAATTTAAAAAAAATTTAGTTACTTCGTATTTCTTATTATACTTTTAACGCGAGGATGAGGTTGCCCTATCCTACCCGTTCGGCTAACGACCCTCCACCAATCAAGCAAGCGGTGGGTGTGAGTGTACACCCATTAAGCGCCATTTTATAGGCCGCAACCTTATACCCACCTTATAGATCGGCTTCGTGAATGAGGCCTACTAGCGGTAAGACTAGCATTTAGTTATACATATATATATATATATATATATATATATATATATATATATATATATATATATATATATATATATTAATCTAGTAATATCATATAAGTATAGGGTTGCATTTTAAACTTTTTAAAATCTAGGGTTTGAAATTTAAGTTGTCTAAATTAAAACTTTTAATCACAAATATAAATTTCAAAACTTTAGGGTAGGTTTTAAACATTTAAAAACATAGAGGATCAAATAACAAATAATTCCAATTAACAATTAATATTCTAATTATCTTTATTTGATTTATCTTGATTTCTTTGAAGATAATTACCAAAATAATTAATCATTATCATATAAGGAAATTAAATATTTTATTAGATGATAAATCTCTTTAATTATATCAAGATAACAGTCATATTTATCAAAAAATCGGATTTACATTGATCTAATATGATTAAGGTAAGTTTCCATAAGATAATTATGAAAAAATCCCGAATCTGGCCATTCCTGACGCCTGGACTCGCCGAGTCACAAGGGGACTCGCCGAGTCAGGCCTACTCGACGAGTCCACCTTGGAACTCAACGAGTCAGTGACTCAAAACCCAAAAAATCGAATTTTGCAGGTTTGTTTCAATTAATCAAGCAATAATTTAAAGAAAACCAAGCTAGGCTCTGATACCACTGATGGGTTTTAGCCATAAGAACTTTCCTATGTGCGCATGCAAAACCCTAATGCTTGGATCTAGGCTTTCTAATAAACATGTTTTTGAATCCAAGACTTCTAATGGCTAATTAGGTTAAACAACAATATTAAAACAGATCTAGAATCATACCTTTGAATCCCTTGTTGATCTTGTTTGTCTTGGAGCTTCTAGAGTCACAAATGTCACTCCTCTAATGGCTTACAAACACCAATAGCAAGCAAGATGATTTAGGAGAGAGGAGAGGGGAGGAAATCGACCAGAGGTTCCTTGCTTAAGGTTGTGTGTCGAATTCCCTCACCCATAGGGGCTATTTATACTATTAGACTCCTTAAGGGCTTCACCCTAAACCCTAATTGGATAATCTTCTCTTAAGGCTATCCAAATCCATTCCATAGATAACCCTATGGACGATTTGAGCTATCCCAAAGCTCTTAGAATCCGTCCAAGGTGTATCCTAATGGATTTATAGTCTAAAGTCTAACTATCAAACAATTGACAGTTTATACCCTCTTATTTAATTAATCTCTTTAAGTCACCAAATTAATACCAATTAATTTATGACTTATATTAATCAAATAGTTAAATATTATTTCTTATAATATTTACTCTCTCTTAATAAATCATCCTTCAAGTTACTATGGTGAAGGCAACCCAAAAGGACCATGCACAACCAAATATAGTTATAGCCTTAGACACTATTCCAACAGTGTAAACCCTGAATTACTCAAACTTACGCGAAAAGTCTGAAATTTAACTGCGACTGCTATAACTTCTATTGAAGTGATATAGTTTGTACAAAATGGAAATTTCAGGTTGTCACATCATCCCCCGTTAGAAGGAATTTCATCCCGAAATTAGAGTTTAAGCAAATAAGAAGTTACAAATAACTAAGCGAAAAGGTGAGGGTATTTCAGTTTCATCTGATCCTCACGTTCCCAAGTGAATTCCGGTCCACGCTTTGCATTCCAGCGCACCTTCACTATCGGGATACGGCTCTGCTTTGTTTGCTTGACCTCTCGGTCCATGATCTCTACTGGTTCCTCCACGAAGTTGAGGCTCTCGTTGATCTTGATCTCGTCGAGTGGAATAACAAGAGTCTCGTCGGATAGACACTTTTTCAAGTTCGAGACGTGGAAGGTACGATGTACGTTACTGAGTTCTTGCGGTAGATTGAGTTTGTAAGTCGCAGGGCCGATTCTCGCAAGAATCTTGAATGGCCCTATGTATCTTGGATTGAGCTTCCCACGCTTTCCAAAGCGTATCAAGCCCTTCCAGGGTGAGACCTTCAATAGGACTCGGTCGCCCACCTGGAATTCCAATGGTTTCCTTCACTTGTCGGCGTAGCTTTTCTGTCGGTCTCTAGAGGCTTTCAATCGTTCACAAATTTGAACGATCTTCTCTGTCGTTTCCCGAATGATCTCCGGACCTGTGAGAGTGCTTTCGGGAACTCGTCCCTTAGCTAACTGGGTATCATCCACTTCAGCCCAGCACAGAGGGGATCTGCACTTTCGGCCATAGAGGGCCTCGAATGGAGCTGCCTTTATGCTCGTGTGGTAACTGTTGTTGTAGGAAAATTCGACAAGAGGTAAATGGGTATCCCAAGTTTTTCCAAAGTCAATCACACAGGCACGCAACATATCTTCCAAGGTTTGGATAGTTCTCTCACTTTGCCCGTCGGTCTGTGGATGGTAGGCTGTACTCATGTCCAACCGAGTTCCTAGGGAATTTTGTAATGACTGCCAGAACCTCGAAGTGAATCTACTATCTCTGTCTGAGATGATAGATAAAGGAACACCGTGCAACCTTACAATCTCCCTAATGTAAGTTCGGGTAAGTTTCTCCATCTTGTATGTTTCTTTGATCAGTAGGAAGTGTGCAGACTTGGTCAGTCTATCGATGATGACCCATATGGAATCAAGTCCACCCGTCGTCTTGGGCAACTTGGTTATGAAGTCCATAGTGATCCGCTCCCACTTCCATTCTGGTATTTCCGGTTGTTGTAGAAGACCGGAGGGTTTCTGGTATTCGACCTTGTCCTTTGCGCAAGTAAGGCATTTACTCACGAAGGTAGCAATATCTGCTTTCATGTTAGGCGACTAGTATAGCTTTTTAAGATCCAGATACATCTTATTTGAACCCGGGTGGACGGAATAACGAGTGTTGTGAGCTTCGGTCATGACCAAGTCTCTGAAGCCACCGAGTTTCAGTGTCCAGATCCGATCCATGAGGTATAAGGCTCTGCCACCCTTGACTTCCAAGTTCTTATCCATTCCTCTAAGGGATTCACCAACCATGTTTTCAGGTTTCAAAGCGTCGAGCTGATCCTCCTTAATTTGCGTGGACAAGTGAGAATGGATAGTTAGAGTCAAAGATTTGACTCTACGACCAATATATTCTTTCCGACATAGGGCGTCGGCTACTACATTGGCTTTACCCGGATGATAACGAATTTCTCATTCGTAATCATGAGTAGCTCGACCCACCGTCATTTTCTCATGTTGAGCTCTTTCTGGTCGAAAATGTGTTGTAGACTCTTATGATCCGTAAAGATCGTGCTTTTTGTACCATATAGGTAATGTCGCCAGATCTTCAGAGCAAACACAACTGCTCCTAGTTCAAGATCGTGGGTTGTGTAGTTGACCTCATGTGTCTTCAGCTGTCTCGAGGCATAGGCGATGACTTTACCTCGCTGCATCAGAACATATCCGAGTCCTTGATTGGATTCATCGCAATAGATAATAAAGTCTTCTATCCCTTCGGGGAGGGATAGTATCGGGGCGGTGCACAAGGCTCGTTTGAGCGTTTGGAACGCTCTTTCCTGTTTCTCTTCCCAGTCAAAGGCCACGCCTTTCTGGGCCAGGGTTGTAAGAGGTTTCGCTATGCTGGAGAAGTTCTGAATGAACCTGCGATAGTAGCCAGCGAGACCTAGAAATTGACGAATTTCGGTAGGTGTCTTCGGTGCTGACCAGTTCTCAATGGCTTTTGATCTTGGAGGGGTCCACGTGTATTCCCTCTTCACTAACAACATGGCCCAAAAATTCGACTCGCTGAATCCAAAATTCGCACTTTGAGAACTTCGCGTAGAGCTTCTCCGATCGCAATGTTTCTAAGATTTTACGGAGATGTTGACTATGTTCCTCCTTAATTCGAGAGTAGATGAGTATGTCATCAATGAAGACTATGACGAACTGATGCAAGTAAGGACGACACACCCTATTCATTAGATCCATGAATACTGTGGGCGCGTTAGTTAATCCGAACGACATCAGTACAAACTCGTAGTGCCCATAACGAGTTCGGAAGGCTGTCTTGGGAACATCCTCCTCTAACACTCGTAGTTGGTGATATCCGGATCGCAAATCTATCTTCGAGAAGTAGTTGGCTCCTTGAAGTTGATCATATAAATCGTCAATGCGGGGCAAGGGATAACGATTTTTAATGGTAAGTTTGTTGAGTTCTCTATAGTCGATGCACATGCGAAACGATCCATCTTTCTTCTTGACGAACAAGACCGGTGCTCCCCATGGTGAGAAGCTTGGTCGAATGAATCCCTTCTTGAGAAGTTCGTTAAGTTGACCGGAAAGTTCCTGCATCTCAGCCGGTGCTAGACGATAAGGAGATTTGGCTACTGGGGTAGCTCCTGGCACTAAGTCGATTCTGAACTCGACTTGGCGTTGTGGTGGTAAACCGAGAAGTTCTTCTGGGAATATGTCGGGAAAGTCGCGTAGTTCTGGGATGTTCTGGATGTCTTTCAGTTCTTGACTGGTATTGACGACGTATGCGAGGAATGCATGATATTCCTTTCGTAAGCATTTCTGGGCTTGAATTCACGAAATGATGAGAAGGCTCGTACTAGGTTTGTCGCCATAGATAACTAAGGTTTCGTTGTTAGGAAGGTTAAAACGAACTGCTTTTTCAAAGCACATGATGTCGGCGCGAAGAAGACTCAACCAATCCATACCTATGATAACGTCGAAACATTTAATTTGGACTGGCATGAGATCTATCTTGAAAGTATGGCCATCTAAAGTTAAAGTACAACCTACGTATATGCAGTTAGTACTCTCCGTTTTCCCGTTAGCCATTTCTATCGTGAATGAATTGTCTAATGCACAGGGTTTTTGTTTAAGCAGGTGTGTAAATTTGTGAGTTACAAAACTTTTCTCGGCTCCACTATCGAAAAGTACGCAAGCATATGAGTTATTGAGGAGAAACGTACCAGTAACTATCGTGGGATCAGCTACCGCTTCCTCGTGGCCTAGGGCCATAACTCTTCCTACTCCTCCAGCCATCCCCGCTTTAGGGCAGTTCCTCTTGTAGTGGCCCACCTCGCCACATCCGTAGCAAGTTTGGCCCATACCGGTGTTAGGAACCTGGGCGGCTTGAGCTGTTGGAGCCTTGCAGTAATGGGCGGTGTGCCCCTTCCTGTTGCAGTTAGAGCAGAACATCTCCTTGCAAGGTCCGTGTTGGTGGAAGCTGCATTTGTTGCACTTCGGAAGGGTTCCAGCATAAGTTTTTGCTGGTAAGGGGTTCGCAGGGACAACGGGAGTCACTGTGGCAGCATTGATTGCCACTAGTTGTTGTCGCTTGGAGGATCCTTGCGAAGCCCCCCTTTTCCTTTTAGACCACCCTTTCTTGTTGTTGTCAGGGTTGGACTTTTGGGGTACGGGTGTAGGGTTTGTTGGGTTCTGAGGTTTCCGGTGATCTATGAGAGATTGTGCCAGTTCCTTGGCACTATCAAAAGTGATAGGCCTGGAGGCTAGCACACTTGACTGGATCTGGGGCGATAGTCCCCAGATATACCTTTCTATCTTCTTGCTCTCGAGAGCAACCATATCAGTGCATAAGTTCGCCAGATCACAGAACCTATTTGTGTAGGTCGTGATGTCGGATCCAACCATTTGAAGACCCCAGAACTCCTGCTTGAGTTTCTGTACTTTGCCACGAGGGCAGTACTCTTTCATCAGCATGTCTTTCAACTTTTCCCAGCTGATGGAATACGCCACCACCAGAGTCAGATACTTAACATGGCCGTTCCACCATGTTAATGCTCTGTCAGAGAAGGTACAAGCTGCGAACTTGACCTTGTTGCCTTCCAGGATGTTCTCAGTTTAACATATACTACAACTTTGGTTTAGATCACTAAGGCTAAAAAGTCCTTCATCGTAATTTCACTATTTACGTCTCCCGGTGCCGTGCCGGTTTTGCTGTAAAACTTCGGCGAGCTATAACTTATTCGTTATAACTCGGATTTTGGCGTTCTCTATATCCCCGGAATCCTTGTTTCGACCACTAGAACTTTATATAAAGATATCGGGCTTATCTCATACTTTAATTTTGACACTTATTTTTATTCTTTATTAATTATACATTTATAATTAAATAATAAGCACATAAATACACATAATTCACATAATACTCAAATATTTCATCTTTATTGCTTTAAAAAGAGTTACAATAGTTGACCTAGACTATTACATTGTCAAAAATGCTTCTCCCTGAAACTCGGGCGTTACAATTCTCTCCCCCTTAGGATGATTCCGTTTCGGAATCATGCATCAACAAACAAATGTGGATAGCGACTCATCATGTCATCCTCTGTTTCCCAAGTGAGATTCTGCCCATTCGAATGTTTCCATCGGACTAGCACTAAGTCGACCATCTTGTGTCGTAACTTCTTAGTCTTACGGTCAACAATTGCCTCAGGCTCTTTGATCAACCTCTTATTCTCATCCATCCTTAACTTCGAGATTGGAATTATGCCGGGAACTTCTCCCATGAATTTCCTCAAATAACACACATGGAAGGTGTTATGAATAGCATCGAGTTCTTTGGGAAATTCTAGCTTGTAAGCTTGGTTCCCAATCTTCTGAAGAAGTTTGAAGGGTCCAATAAACCTTGGACTCAGCTTTCCTTGTTTCGCGAATCATATCAGTCCCTTCCACGGTGAGACTTTAAGCAGAACCGAATCCCCAACTTCGAAGGTTATCGGTCGTCTTTTCTTGTCAGCATAGATCTTCTGACGATCTTGGGCTGCTAACATCCTTTCCCTAATCACCTTCAACTTCTCAGCAGTCCCATGGACTATCTCGGGGCCCATAAATTGCTTATATCCAGCTTCAAGCCAACAAGACGGTGTACGACACTTCTATCCATACAAGGCTTGATAAGGTGCCATCTTGATGCTCGAGTGGAAACTGTTGTTGTAGGAAAATTCTACCAGAGGTAAGTGCTCGTCCCAATTCCCTTGGAACTCAAGGGTACATGCTCTCAGCATATCTTCCATTGTTTGAATCATTCTTTCGCTCTAACCATCAGTTTGCGGATGATAAGCAGTACTCAAACACAACTTTGTACCCAACTCCTCTTGTAGAGTCCTCCAAAACCTCGACATGAAACGACTATCACGATCTGATACAATCGTAAGAGGTACACCGTGAAGTCTTACAATTTCCTTCACGTAAGAATTTGCGAGCTTATCCATAGACCACTTCTCGTTGGCTGCTATGAAGTGTGCACTCTTGGTGAAATGATCCACAACTACCCAAATCATATCGTGTCTGCTCTTTGTCCTGGGTAGTTTAGTCAAAAAATCCATGGTGATGTCTTCCCATTTACCCATGGGTACAGGTAAAGGTTCTAAACTCCCATACGGTTTCTGATGTTGTGCCTTAACTCTTGCACAAGTCACGCACGCGGCCACATACTTCGCAACATCGAGCTTCATCGTCGGCCACCAGTAGTAGGGTTTTAGGTCCCTATACATTTTAGTGCTACCGGGATGAATCGAGTACATGGTCTTATGTGCTTCTTCCATCAGAAGGTCTCTTATTCCTCCCGTCTTAGGTACCCAAATCCGATCTTGGAATACCTTCAGTCCTCGACTGTTTGCACCGAACACTAACGTTTTACCCAAACGTTCTTCTTTTCGGTCATTCTTCTCTAAAGCTTCTTCTTGAACTTTCCTGATACTTTCCACAATCGTTGAGACGACTTCAATTCTCAACGCTCTTGGCCTTTTCCTTTCAAGGTTGACTTTACGACTGAGAGCATCAGCAACAACATTTGCTTTACCGGGGTGGTAAAGTATTTCATAGTCATAGTCCTTGAGTAGTTCTAGCCAGCGTCGTTGCCTCATGTTTAATTCTTTCTGATTAAAGAGATACTGGAGACTCTTATGATCAGTGAAAAGCTTGCACTTCGTGCCGTATAGGTAATGCCTCCATATCTTTAAGGCAAATACTACCGTTGCCAACTCCAGATCATGAGTGGGGTAGTTCTTTTCGTGCTCTTTCAATTGTCGAGATGCGTATGCTATCACCTTTTCTCTTTGGGTCAGAACACAACCCAAACCGACTCCATATGCATCACTGCAAACCGCAAAGTCTTCAACTCCATCGGGTAGAGAAAGTATCGGTGCTTCACATAACTTCTTCTTTAGCTTCTCGAACGTTTTTTCATGCTTCTCATTCCATATATATGTAGCTCCTTTATGGGTGAAAGCTGTCAATGAAGATGCTATCGAAGAAAAGCCTTGGATAAATCGTCGGTAATATCCGGTTAATCCTAGAAAGCTTCGGATCTCCGTGGGACTCTTTGGACGTTCCCACTTCATTACAGCTTCGATTTTTGCTGGGTCAACCATTATTCCCTCCTGGTTAACCACATGACCCAAGAATTGGACTTCTCGGATCCAAAAATCACACTTGGAGAAGTTGGCGTAAAGCTTCTCCTTTCTTAACACTTCCAACACCTCCCGTAGATGCTTGCCATGCTCCCCTTGGCTCTTCGAGCAGATTAGAATGTCGTCGATGAACACTATCACAGATTTATCGAGGAATGGTTTACAAACCTTGTTCATCAAATCCATGAATGTTGCAGGAGCATTGGTTAGTCCAAATGACATAACCAAGAATTCGTAGTGTCCATATCTCGTTCTAAATGCAGTCTTCTCAATATCCTGCTCTCTTACCTTAAGCTAATGATATCCTGATCTAAGATCGATCTTTGAGAAGTAGCTCGAACCTTGCAGCTGATCAAATAGGTCATCAATCCTCGACAATGGATACTTGTTCTTCACCGTTGCCTTGTTCAGCTCTCGGTAGTCTATACACATTCTCATGCTTCCGTCCTTCTTCTTTACGAATAACACCGGAGCTCCCTAGGGTGATGAACTAGGTCGAATGAAACCGTTGTCCAACAGCTCCTGAAGTTGCATCATAAGCTCCTTCATCTCCGTCGGTGCTAATCGGTAAGGTGCCTTTGCTATCGGTGTTGTACCTGGTAACAAGTCTATCCGAAACTCCACTTGCCTATCATGTGGTAATCCGGGAAGATCTTCGGGAAATAATTTCGGATAATCGCACACAACCGGCATATTTTGCACCTCTTTCTTTTCCTTCTGAGCATCGATTACGAATGCCAAGTATGATGCACATCCTTTGGACAAACATTTTTTGGCTTTCATCAGGGAGATGATTCCAGAATTCACTCGGCGTTTGTCCCCGTACACCATAAATGATTCCTTTCCGGGTGGGTTTACCCTTACTATCTTCTTTCGGCATAATATCTCGGCATCGTTGGCGCTAAGCCAATCTATACCCAAAACGATGTCGAAACCGTTTAACTCTATGGGTAATAGTTCTTCGTGGAATTCATTTCCGTTTAGGTCGATGACGATGTTCCTAATACGATTACTAACAGGTATGAATTTGCCACTGGCAACTTCTATAATCAAGGCATTATCAAGTTTTTCTACAGGCAATGCTAATTTCCCACCAAATTTATGCGATGCAAAGGAGTAGTTGGCTCCGGAATCAAATAGTATATTTGTAGGCAAACCATTTACAAGAAAGGTACCTAAAACGACGTCTGCTGCCTCCTTCGCAGCCTCGAGCGTCATCTGGAAGGCTCTCACCTTCGGCTTCGGTGGTATGTTGGGTCTTCCTGCCTCCTTCTTCTTTGGGCACTCCTTCAAAATGTGCCCTTCTTCATTACACCCATAACAGGCCTTCTGGATAAGCATGCATTCATTGGCATAGTGCCCAGGCTTTCCACATTTGAAACAAGTGACTCCTCCATCACATTTCCCTTGGTGCTTCTTCTTGCATTTGTCACACCATTTTGCTTCGGCTCCTCCTCCTCTCGAACCAGACTTCGAGAATCTACTCTTCTTATTGGACTTCGAGGATTCATAAAACTTTCATTTTTCATCAACCTCGACCCTTTCCAGACCCTTTTCTTTATGCTGGGTCTCCACATTTTTAGCTGCTCGAACAACTGATTTCAGTGTAGTTTCCATCTTGACTGTTGGGCCAAAGTCAGCGGGCAATCCGTTCGAGAACCTCTCAATTTTGGAAAGTTCAGTTGGTACTAGATATGGAAACAACTTCATCTTTTCCGTGAATGCAACAACATAGTCATCGGTGCTCATTCTCCCCTTCTTCAAACTTTGGAACTCATTATTCAGATCAATCAAATCTATCTCTGAACAGTATTGCGACTTCAGTTGTTCCAAGAACTCATCCCATGACATTTTCAGAGCTTCTCCTTGCGGCATTGTATCTGCCAATAGCTTCCACCAGCTCAAGACTCCAGTTTTCAATTGTCTCACAACGAAGACAGTCTTCTACTTCTCGCTGCAGTCGCAACTCTGAAACACCATTTCCATCTCGGAGATCCAATCCATAATCTCAACAGGCTTTGGGCTTCCTGAGAGACTTGGTGGTTTCGCACCCAAGAAATTTTTGTACATCCGTCCATCCTTGTTGTTTCTCCCTTCTGGGCCATCCCTTTGCTCACCTTGGGTCCCTACTTGACTCAGTTGGCGGCTGTAGTTCCCTTCCTCAAATTGCTTGGGAACTGGCTTCATCGGTTCAACATGTATGGTAGGTTCGTCCCTATTTTCGTGGAGCATTTGTCTCATTTCTTCCCTTTGTTCCGCTAGCATAGCCTGAATCATGGCTTGAACTCCAACCATGGTAACTGGCTAAGGTGCAACTTCTTCAACAACATGTATTTACTGAACCACTGGGGATTGGTTCCTATCTCCATTTGCTTTCATGTTTCCGCTACGGGTCCTTGCCATCTTGATCTATACACCAAATAAGGTGAATTTAGATCTTTATTTAGGACTGATGTTCAAATCATCCTTATCTCTCCGAAACGTTTACATGCTAGTTCTAATATCGTAGTCGTACGTTTAGAATCCTAAACACATAAGGTTTCTAGATCCGGTTGGCAACAGACCATAGATCCGAACAATTAATAGCATATCAGGCACAAGGCATTTAGCATATAAAAGCATTTTAGGCACAATTCCTAAAATAAGCTAGTGCTCACACCTCACAATCATCACTTAGCATTCTAAGTTTAAGTCTAGAAATCATACAAATTCCTAGTTCGCTTAACTAATGCTCTGATACCAACTGTGACATCCCCAAAATCACGGCCAGAAAAGACCGGGTTTTTTTTATACTTTATTTCAAAATCAGAGTAACCTCTTAATAAAAGAGTTGCGGAATTTGTCCCAAAACAATAATATGATAAAGAGTTATCAAAAGCATTTCCTTAGAAATGTATTTCATTAAAAGACTCGGGATGTCGTGTTCGATACACTATATAAGTATAAACAATACAATATAAGCCTTACTACATTATTTCATATCTACAGGCTTATATCCGTAAGCCCTCATCCCAACACATCACAACTATGCTCGAGCGCCACTACCTGTAATACATAAAACTAAGTGGGTCAGGCCTGGGAGCCTAGTGAGCACATAGGGTTTTCAACCCACAATAAATAAGTTTATTAATTTCATCGACCAACAATAATCCGATTACCTGTTCCTGTTATCCTCACATTACGTCCCTAAACACCTATCATAAGGGACCTATCCTAAGGTCATCATCGGGATGGACACTACTGCAAAGGGGGTTCCTCAGCAATAAATGTCCTAAAGGCAACCATGAGGGGGATGGAGTACACCGGTGAACACATCGTTCACAAACACCTACAGGTTGCGAGCCTGCCAGCGTTCCACTAGATTGTCTAGAAGAGTCCGTGGTCGTCATCTATACTCCGCTAGATGACTGGATCAACAACAACAACATCGAGACCTCTCATCATTTTATCACACATCACCTATTACATCTACCTATGTTTTACCCCAACATTTTCGTAGATATAAAATACATATATAGTTTAAATTATTGAAAACATGTATAAAAATGTTCATCCAACATAGATAGCAAGTATTCAGATAATATGAACACATAGCACGTAATTTATATAAAATACTTCATATCTATGTGTAAGATGAAAGTAACTATGCACTCACCTGAAAAGGTGGTGAATCCGAACTCAGATAGTGCTTCGCTTCTCAAAAATAATTTACTTCGACAAAACCTAGTATTATTACCATTAGAGTTTAGTCTATTATTCACCGAGACTAATTAATAGTTTAGCTATTATTACTATCATATAAGCGTTAGAAAAATACTTATATAACCCATAATAATAGCCCAAGTATTTATTATAAGTTCCTAATAATGTTACTATAATTATATAAAAGCTATATTAAAAATAGCGTAGGCGTAGCTCACTTACAGCGGGTTTTATAGAAAACCAGGCTTTGCTTGGAGCAGCGTTTCCGAGCCGAAAAACTTTTCTTCTCAGAGCCGTCGAGCACTCCGGGGCTTCTGCCTCATGCTAGGGAGGTTCCCTAGGCTTTTCGGGGGGTTTTGGGGCTAGAGAGAGGTTCTAGAGAGAGAGGGAGTAAAGAGAAGAAAGAATGGGAAAGGTGTGAAGAAAATGAGGGTGGGAGAGGTGGTATTTATAGGGTGAAATGTGGCTGAACTTGGTGCCACATGTCACCATCTGGTGGCAAGCCTTGGGGAGAAAGCAATGGCCAAGATTGTGACACATCACCCATTTTCGCACAACACACTTCCAACTTCTAAAATCCATAACTTTCACATACGACCTCTGTTTTTGACGTTCTTTATATCCACGCGTAGGTAATAATAAGGTCTACAACTTTCATTCTGACTCCGTCGGCTAATTCTCGACCGATCTTAAATTTAACAGTATAAGGAGATTATACTGTTAAACGTCCGCGTAAAATTCATAACTTCTACATACGGACTCTGCTTTGGTCTGTCTTTTTACCGTTGATTTCCCATTAATGAGATATTCAACTCTCATTTAGGTCGCGTAAGCCAAAAACCGCTCGAACTAAAATTTGAGTTTCGGGTCGTGTATTGCTAAGGCGAATCTTAGAAAAATCATAACTTCCTCATACGAAGTCAGATTTGGGCGTTTTTTATGGATGTTCTCGGTTTAACATATACTACAACTTTGGTTTATATCACTAAGGCTAAAAATTCCTTCATCGTAAATTCACTATTTATGTCTCCCGGTGCCGTGTCGGTTTTGCCGTAAAACTTCGGCGAGCTATAACTTCTTCGCTATAACTCGGATTTTGGCATTCTCTATATCCCCAGAATCCTTGTTTCGACCACTAGAACTTTATATAAAGATATAGGGCTTATATCATACTTTAATTTTGACACTTATTTTTATTCTTTATTAATTATACATTTATAATTAAATGATAAGCACATAAGTACACATAATTCACATAATACTCAAATATTTCATCTTTATTACTTTAAAAAGAGTTACAATACTTGACCTAGACTATTACATTGTCAAAAATGCTTAGCCCTAAAACCCGGGCGTTACATTGACTCTACTCGCAGAGTCAGCCAAATGATTCGCCGAGTTCTTAAACTCAAAAACCCTACAACTCGCGACTCGACTCGCCGAGTCACCTCATGACTCGTCGAGTCCTTCAACCTCCAAGTCCTAGTCCTGTCCAACCCACTGAGTCACCACCTCAACTCACTGATTCGACTCACATCCAGAAGGGATTAGGGTTTACGATCCGACTCACCGAGTCTATGAATCGACTCATCGAGTCTTCTTTGTGACATCTCCATTCAGTCGATTACAATCATTCCAATGCTTCCAACTCATAGATTTGGACCCTTAAGGCTAGCATTACACGTAAAGTTGCTAACTTTACATACATGCAAGGTGCTATGAAGCTAGAACACTTAATCCAAGTCAAAATGAAGGTCTAAGCCATAAAATGGAGCGCTAGCTAGATAAAGTTGGCAACCCTGGGCTTCTCAAGCTCAAGAGTGCCCAGATCTTTACTTGGGGTGTCCTTGTCCCAAAGGTCAAGCTCCATGGACCAAAATTCTCATAAAAGGGACATAAAAAGATCTAAGAAACCATAGGTTAAGGTAGGAACTTGATTACCAAAAAATGATAAGGATAAGAAGCTACTTCTAGATCTACAACTTCTCCTTGAATCTTCCAACTCCTTCTCCGTCTTCTAGTCTTCGAAAGCTTCTAAAATTACTCACAAATGGCTCACAAGCTCAAGGGTTTCATGGTTCATGCTCTAGACAGTGGAGCCTGAAAAATGGAACCCTAAAGAGGAGAATAGGATGCTTGAATAGTGTACTAAGTCTCGAAATTAGGGTTTCCCAACCCAGACCAGACTCACCGAGTCAATCCCACGACTCGCTGAGTCAGCCACTTAATCCGTGACACGGAACTCGCTCCGACTCGTCGAGTTCTTCCTAGGACTCGACGAGTTGACTCTTGTCTTAGGGTCTTCTTTTCGTTTCTTGGTGTTGCTGGATCAGGGGTGTTACAACTCTCCCGCACTTATATTGGACTTCGTCCTCGAAGTCCGCTACGACCACTATCGTACAGTCTGCTCACAATATTCTTGTCCGGTCATTCAGCTAGAACTAGTCTTTGAAGATAAAAATCTTGAGAGCACTCTAATCACCAACAATCCTAAGAGCACGGCCCATACCCAACCAACAATCCTTTCAGTATTCCCCAAGTACTTATGTTGGACAACCTAGAGGTTCACCCCCTCCCTTTACCTTGCGCGTTCCCTGGCCTTCCCAAGGCAACTTTCCATAAACAACAACCTCATCTATTTCTGGGAAGGGTATACATTCCATTGTATTGATCTCTCCAGCCATTCCCAGTGCTGGTCACTACCATAGATATTCACTGATTGCTTACTCTTACTAAATCCTGGTGTTGAAAACCCATCCTAGCGAATGGATTAGATAATCCTTCGAGTAAAAGATTCATCCCTGCAATGGTTAGACTCATACGAGAGCTGCACAACAAGGTCTAACCCTTACCTATGAGATTATTTAACCCTGCTGTGAGAGGCGTATCACTTCTCGGTCAACTAGCTGCTCCATACCAAACTTCTCTTATCCTCACTACCCCTGACTGAAGATTTTATTCTCTCTTATCCGCCATCCGGATGAACCGAGACCACCCTGGTCCCTACTAATCTGCCATCAACTCGATTACCGGACTCCCACCGATTACTAAACCTAAACTCAATCGCTTAGTCACTCCCAGCGACTCCCGAAGGAAACTTCGGCTATCTAAAACTGCTCTATCTACCTTGCCACTCTGGCTGTATAAGCTCTGGGATCCTCGATCCCCTATCATGACCCAAAGGTCTCTACCAGGTCCCACCTGCACTGTTACCAACATACGGGCCTCGCCCATGGGTCTCACCCTACTATATCATGGAGCGGCCTCTCATAAGGTCTCACCTCACAAGGCTATAAAGGCCAACTCCATGCTGAATCTCAACAGTCTATCCCTACTTTGCTAACTAGGAGATATGGGTCCTCGCCCACACTCCTCCAACTGGCTATTGACGAATGTTACGGCTATCCCGCAATCTTATCATACTCCCCACACGGTCTCAACCACCGACTACTAATCTGAAAGCACCCCATGTTATACGTTCTTACAATCTACATCCTGACTCCCTCGAGTCCTGTTGGAAATCCTCTAACCTGGTTTCCTAAACCATCCGTCATCTAATCTTGAATAAACAAACTCACCGTTCGGAAGTCCCCAAACTCAGAACTCATGCACTCCTCTACACACACAGCCCCTCGAACTACTTTCCTCTCCTTCTCTAAGGTCACTAAATCCTCTAGGTCTAGCATGCCACTGCTCCTGAATACTTGGGGGGTTCTCTCCCACTTTGATTCAACTAGCTCTTTACAGCTCACTGCTTGGAATAGATTCCCAATCCTTCCAACCATCCATTAACTAATCTGTTGATAATCTAACACTTACTATTACCAATGATCCAAGACTTGCTAATACCAAATCCAATCCGTTCTTGAAGATTAACAGAATACTTCCTGACTTCCAATCCACCTTGCTACAGCAACCGCATCCCGAGAACCCGCTCCAGAGGTAACCTCCCTAAACCACTACTCTAAATTTCCATGGTATGCAGATGGCGCATAATCCAAACACAAACATGAATAAATCATATCATACATTCACTTATCATAGATGAAGTACCATAATAATATAATCATGAATAAAAGATGACAGGAATGGAAACATATCAGGTCTGATCCCTGGGTGGTGGTAGCAGGATAATCCCTGCTGAAATGACCAGTCTGGTTGCACTTGAAGCAACCAGAATCACCACCAGTACCACTCCTACATGCACCCTCATGTGTCCTGTCACAATTGCCATAACCACTACGGCCCTGATAATCCCTCGATCTCGAATATGACCCTTTAGGCCTCTTGCTTGAAACCCCCGTCGTCTGCTCAGTCTCAGCCTTTTACTTCCCTATGTGCTCCAGGTCGATCTCCCTCTCCCTGGCTCGAGCAATCATATCCTCTAGCATCTTGCAGCTGGACCTGCTCACAAACTTCCTGATGTCACTCCTCAACATCTCATGATGTCGAACCTTCTTCATTTCCTCATATGCCACTTACTGCGGAACAAGAAGAGCCCTTTCCCTGAACTTGGCGGTGATCTCCGCTACAGTCTCGGTCGTCTGGCGTAAATCCTGAAACTCTCGTGCTAGCTGTTGCACCTCAATCACTAGTGCAAACTCGGCCCTGAACCTAGTCGGGAAATCACTCCATGTCATCGCATCCAACGCGACATCATCCCCAATGGCATAACCAACCTCCTCCCACCAATCCCGTGCTCTATCCTTCAGAAGACAGGAGGGCAGTCGCACCTTGTCCCCCTCGGGACATCGGCTCAAACGGAAAGCGTTGGCAACATTGTCCAACCACCTGTTGCTAGCGATGGGGTCCTGAGCCCCATGGTAATCGGGAGCCCCACAAGCTTTGAACTCTCGGAATGTCAAGGTACGCACCCTTACCAAAGCCATCACCTCAGCGTGGAAGGCTCCCAGCCTCTCATCCAAAATCTCTAGTATCACCTCCTTGACCGTACCAAAGATCACAGGAGTCTGGTCTAGAACACTGCGCGTAATCTTGGCTGATATAAATTCCCTCATCCGCTCCTCGAGCTGCTCGGCTCCTGAACCCGAGCATGATCCCTCTCCAACGTCTGATCCGCCTACTGGTTTCTCACGCAACGCCACCATGCTGAAACATATATTAACGGATATTAGAATACTCATCACCGACGAGAGGTCACTCACACACTACAAGTTCCCTGGTCTTATCTCGGCCCTTCTCGAATCGAGTATGGATCCTCTTCTTTTAGTAGTTCGGGCCCATACTACATTTCACATCTATCCATACTTTCCTTAAGAATTGCTTTGACTCCACCAGGCCCTTTTCACTACTTCTACCAATGTTCCCAACACTAATCTCATCCTAGGCTTGACCTAGGGTATCCGCCAACTCACTCCGTCCTCAGCTGCTGAAGGACTTCCTACTAATGTCAACTAGCTACCTCATGAATACAGCTACATGCAACAGAGATCAGATAATCCTTCAAGTAAAGGACCCATCCCTAGAACGGTCGGACTCAAATGAGAACTACGCAATAGGGTCAAATCTATCACTCTGAGATTATCCAGCATGTACCACATGTGACTTAGCATATTCACTTAATAACTAGCTCACATTACTAAGAGTCCTACAAGCACAAAGCAAGAATCATTCAGACAATGGGGAAAACTAACCACATAATCCAATCAAATTGTTCCATCCCTTACTTAGGAATCTGCACGTGCATGCAATTTGATGACGCGCCCCTTAGAGCATGCCAGAGACAAGCGAGCCTTGGTGAGACGCCCCAGCAAGGCGTCGACCCGACAACCTAGGCGACCCCGGACCCAAGCGGGGCGATTGCGTAGAAAGCTCTCCCTCACCAAAGTATTGTCTTTTAGTTACAACCCAGAGACAACGACTCCAGGCGACAAAGCGTCCAGACAGAGCACGATTGCCTAGACTAATCACTGGGCAAAACACGAATGTGGAGCAGAGCTCTCTAATAAGGATGACGGATCATGTTGGGATCACAGAACCGGTCCCTAGTACGGACCGAGGAAGATCTCCACTATAAAAGGACCTCACCACGGTCCCAACAAGGTAAGTAATTCCTTCTCCAGCCTTATACTCTAATACCTAAGCCCTCACCATACTAACTTGACCGTCGGAGCGTCCTTCCGGGACCACCTCCCGGAAGACAGCTGGCGCTTTCCTTTCTTGTGTGACTTCTCAGGCTCTGGGATCGGAGGAACCGATATTTCCTGACGAGTGGTTTGGAGCCAGGTCGCATCATTTGGCGCCATCCGTTTGTGTGACAACAGATATCCAAACCCTTCATTCTTCCTCCCTTCAGACAAACGATCATGGCAGAAAAAGCAACCGGGAAACCAACATAACCACCACATAGCCCAAGACGGCCGATGGGAACGCTGGAGGTGACCATCGCTCCATTTGTTTCACTCCCCGGAGAACAGCCGCCAATCCTCAAAGCGCCATCATCTTCAGGGGACCCACTGTCGATAACAACTCTCGGTGGCCCACCACCACACGTTGCAGTAACTACGCTGCAAGAATCACCTCTAACCCCCATCATCGCCACTGCACACACCGCCTTACCTTTAAACCAACTGATTTTTGCTACATCACTCCCATTCTTCAACACCGACACCTACCATAACACCCAAATGACAACCATTACACCACCTACAAACAACCTTCACATAAACAATTCCATATTTAACACATGCGCTGTACCACAACCCCGAAACCATCAATTCCTAACAATAGGTGCCACAATATCGCCACCATCCTACTTCCATCTACAAAAACCAATGGCCCAACAACCAATACCAGTGGCCCAACAACCAACACCAATGGCCCAACAACCAACACCCATGACCCAACAACAACAGACTCCCCTAATCCAATAACAAATCCCCATGGCATACAGTTCCCCCATTTCAACCCAACCGTTCAGCCATTACGGTCTACCAATCCCAGACCTGACCGCTTATAACAACATGCTCGTCCAACCATTCCTGGCGATGCAGCAGCCATGATACCACGTTAACCAACAAATCCCAACCCAAGACTGTTCGTCGCGGAGTGTCATGTCGTCGTTTGTTCGGGAACTTTTGGAATACAAAATACCCAACATTGCCAAGCTGCCCCACCTCAAAATGTATAATGGAACTACCAACCCAGACAGCCACATAGACACGTATGAATGGACCATGACATATATCAAATTAGGTTAAAGGTTCTGGTGCACATACTTTCCCACCACCCTGGACGGTAACGCAGGGACATGGTTCAAAACACTACGACCGCGCAGCATCAGCAACTTCAGCCAATTGAAGTACTTGTTCCTTACGAACTTCATGCAACTTCAGAATTACAATGGTGACTTCCACTAAATCATCGGGTGCAAACCAAAGGAAGGAGAGTCAGTTAAGGACTACTTTGCAAGATTTACCAAAGCTACTCTGGACATACAGGGTCACGACAAAGGACTCATCGCAGGCGCCTTCACCTGGGGACTGCTGTCAGGATCGTTATCTCAGAAACTCATGGGTAAACAACCTAAAATGAGGGCCAAACTTAAGTAATGAGTGGAACGTTACCTACTCCAAGAAGAAGGAGAAGAGTCAAAGCAGGCATACCTCAACGCCATGGCAACATCCGTAGGAAGGTGCAATAACTACCCCACGATTCATTTTGACCCCTGGGGGAGCAACTGGTTCATGGGAAGGGACAGGCGACCGCCAGGCTGTTTCCGACCCTTTGCTAGAGATGACAGGCGGCGCAGACGGGAGGAAGTACATGCTGTAACAACTTAAATTTTCAAAACAATTTTTCACTTTCAAAAGATTCATTTACTCACAAAATAACATCAAAAACATCGTATCAAATGTATTTATCATAAAAACATCTTCCCATAATCCAAAACATAAACTCCTCAAGTGTGTACGAATCATGCCGGCGCCTTCCCGCGCTCATCACTGGTACCTGAAACACATCACACAACAACTGTAAGCATAAATGCTTAGTGAGTTCCCCAAAATACCACATACAACACATACGCCACTTGAGGCTATAATACGACCCTCCGCTCGATGTGTCTCAGCGGGACCCCCCAGTCCCGTAGCTCGTTGGACCCTCTGGTCTTGTCATAGCTTGTTGGGCCCTTCGGCCCGGTCTGTATCGTTGGACCCTTCGTTCTGGTCTATAACATCATACAACATACACATAACACATATCACATAATCTCATACATAGCACATAAGACCCTCTGGTCCACACAAATATACCACTCTAGGTAACGTATAGTGAGAAGACTCACCTCGCGGTCTCGATAAGTATCTGTCTCGGAAGAAATGTGATCTAGCCTCTGCCTATTCAAACAAAGTAAATACTCTCATAAATACAACTGTACTCAACCCTAAGAGTCAACAAGGTCAACGGTCAAACTTTGACCTGACTTGTCGAGTGCACTAGGGCAACTCGGCAAGTCCACACGTCTCCACTGACTCTCTTAATCCCTCTGTTGGCACATCGAGTTCTTCCCCTGACTCGACGAGTTCCACATGGCATGAATCGAGGGGCCTCCCCGACTCAACTTGATGAGTCTCAAGAACAACTTGGCGAGTTCCACTTAAACTCAGTCCCCCTTACTCTCCCTGACTCACTGAGTTATACCCCAACTCAGCAAGTCCACTCACTGAGTGATTAACGGGCAATCTTCATACTACTCGCCGAGTATGTTCTTCGGACTCTGTGGGTTCATGCCATGCAAAAACTCTATACAGCTCCTGAGGTCATATCTGTTCCATACAATCATAGATCTGGCCTCCCCAAGCATGATAATCACGTAAAGTTCGGACCTTGACACACATATAACATAGAAATGGTCCAAAATGGTGATTTATCCCCAAAAATGACATTCTAAGTTCATGACTTCCAAAATGGCTCATAAAGCTCCAAGGGTTAAGGTCTCTGGACCTCTTTGAGTCCAGATCCAAAGCATATACTCGAAAAGGGGACTAAATACTCTACATACTCTTCTTCTAAAGGGTTAAAAACCCTAACTCTATGAATCAACACCCAACAATGGAGAAGGTCCGAAGGAATACCTTAATATGAAGCCTTTGATCTCTGAAGACACTAGATTTGCACTTACTTCAGCCTTCTTTTGCCTTGTACACCTTCTCCTTCAAATTTCACCAACAATGATCAACAATGGGCTCTCTTCTCCTCACAAGCGATCTAGGACTCTCTCTGGGGTGTGGTAGCCGCAATGGACGGCCATAATGGCCTTTAAATAGGTCCCAAACCCTAGAAATTAGGGTTTCATTAAACAGCATGGACTTGCCGAGTCCACCCTGGGACTCGCCGAGTCCAGATGCGAACCCGCGTGCACATCCGCGATCCTACTCGGCGAGTTTAGACCCCAACTCGCCGAGTTTCCTCACAACACCCAAAAATAAAAAGAATAAAATAATACCTAGGAATCCAGATGTTACAATTCTCCCCCACAAGAATCAGACTTCGCCCTCGAAGTCTCACTCTGCAAATAACTCCGGATGCTGCTCACGCGTCTCACGCTCCAGCTCCCAAGTCAACTCTGACCCTTTCCGATGCTTCCACTGGACCTGCACCAGTGGCACCTCTTTATTCCTCAGAACCTTGATCTTCCGATCCCTGATCGCCACTGGTCTCTCAACATAATTCAAGCTCACATCCACCTGAATATCTTCTAATGGCACTACTGCCGACTCGTCGGCTGTACACTTTTGCAGTTGCGACACGTGGAATGGGTCACGAATATTACCCAACTCTGTTGGCAACTCCAAACGATAGGCTACCCTGCTTACCCTCGCGATCACTCTGAAAGGACCAATATATCAGGGCCCCAACTTGCCCCTCTTCTTGAATCGGATCACTCCTTTCCAAGGAAAGACCTTCAGGAGCACGAAGTCGCCGACCTGAAACTCGAGCTCGGACCGGCGTCTGTCCGCATAACTCTTCTGACGACTCTGAGCGGTCAACAACCTCTGTCTGACCTGCTGGATCTGCTCTGTAGTATGAAGCACAATCTCGGTACTACCCATCACACGCTGCCCTACCTCTCCCCAACAAATAGGGGTCCGACACATCCTCCCATACAACAGCTCAAAGGGCGGCATCCCAATGCTCGAATGATGGTTGTTGTTATAAGAAAACTCCGCCAAGGGAAAATACGTGTGCCAACTCCCTCCGAAATTCAATACACATGCCCGAAGCATATCCTCAAGCGTCTAAATCGTCCGATCACTCTGACCGTCCGTCTGTGGGTGGTATGCAGTATCGAAATGCAGCCTCGTACCCAAATGCTCATGAAACTTCTTCCAGAATCTGGAAGTGAAATGTACATCTCGATCTGAGACAATCGAGATCGGCACTCCATGTCGCGATACTACCTCTCTCACGTACATCTCCGCCAACTTCTCTGCGGAAGAGCTCTCACTGATGGCCAGGAAGTGAGCACTCTTCGTCAATCTATCCACAATCACCCAAATTGCATCGACACCCCTCGTAGTCTTCGGCAATTTGGTGATGAAGTCCATGGTAATCTGTTCCCATTTCCACTCGGGAATCTCTAATGGCTGCAACTTACCATGTGGACATTGATGCTCGGCCTTAACCTTGCGACAGGTCAAGCATCTCTCTACAAACCATGCGACATCCCTCTTCATACAGGGCCACCAATAATCCTTTTTCATGTCCAAATACATCTTAGTGGCCCCGGGATGGATCGAGAATCTCGATCGATGGGCCTCCTCCATCAAAATGGTACGTGTGCTGCCCACAGACGGTACCCAAATCCGACCCTAAGTTGTCATAAGCCCCCGACTATCGGTAACGAACTCCAATACCAGCCCTTCAACTTGCTCTCTCTTCTAGATCTTGAGCTGCACAGCCTCATCCTGGGCCCCACGAATAGCATCCAATACCGGGGTCATCACCGTTAATCTCAAACAAACATCTCGCATTGGGGCACTCTCCGCCCTACGACTCAGTGCATCGGCTACAACATTAGCCTTGCCCGGGTGATATAGGATCTCACAATCATAATCCTTGACCACGTCCAACCACCTCCTCTGGCACATATTCAGGTTGGGCTGATCCATCAGATACTTCAAGCTCTTGTGGTCCGTGTATATCGTACACCGAACCCCGTACAGATAATGTTGCCAGATCTTGAGAGCAAACACTACCGCTCTCAGCTCCAAATCATGAGTGGGATATCTCGACTCATGAGGCTTAAGCTGCCTCGATGCATATGCTATCACATGCCCCCTCTGCATAAGCATCGCTCCTAATCCGGATATTGATGCATCACAATATACCACAAAATCCTCCATTCCTTCTGGAAGGGCTAACACTGGGGCTTCGCATAACTTCCTGCGAAGTGTCTCGAATGAGGTCTGCTACTCCGGACCCCAAGAAAACGCAACACCCTTCCAGGTCAACTTGGTGAGTGGCATGACAATCTTGGAGAAATCCTTAATAAATCTCTGATAATAGCCGGCCAAACCCAGAAAACTCCTGATCTCGGTGGGTGACCTCGGCACCTCCCACCTCATAACCGCCTCAATCTTGGCCGGATCGACCAATATCCCCTTCTGGTTAACGAGATGCCCCAAAAACTGAACCTCTTGCAGCCAGAACTCACATTTGGATAACTTGGCATAAAGCCTCTCTGATCTCATAGCTCCGAGGATCTCCCTCAAATGCTCCTCATGCTGCTCTCTGGATTTCGAATACACCAATATGTCGTCGATGAACACGATCACCGAGCAATCCAACATCGTTGTGCACACCCTGTTCATGAGATCCATGAACACCGTCAGTGCGTTGGTGAGTCCGAAAGGCATCACCACGAACTCGTAATTCCCATAACGAGTCTGGAATGCTGTCTTCGGGACGTCCTCCTCCTGCACCCTCACCTGATGATACCCAGATCTCAAATCAATCTTGGAGAGCCAAGATGCTCCCTGCAACTGATCGAATAGATCATCGATCCTCGGTAATGGGTAACGGTTCTTGACCGTTAGCTTATTCAACTCACGGTAATCAATGCACATCCGGTGCGAACCGTCCTTCTTCTTGACAAAAAGAATGGGTGCCCCCCATGGCGAACTGCGCGGCCTGATAAAACCCTTCTCCAGCAGCTCCTGAAGCTGCGAGGATAACTCCTGCATCTCCGAAGGCGCAAGGAGATAAGGCGCCTTGGCGATAGGTGCAGCTCCCGGAACCAACTCAATACCGAACTCTACCTGCCTCTCCAGAGGCACACCCGGCAACTCCTCTGGAAACACATTCGGAAAGTCACACACTATCGGGACCTCATTCACTGACTCCGGTCCCTCTGAACCAACCCTCACATCCATCACATATGCCACAAATCCTCTAAAGTCCTGTTGTCGACCCTGCCTCGCTCTGGCGGCCGAACAAAATGCTGACCCCGTACGTGTACCCTCACCGTACACCGTAAGAACTCCCCCACTAGGGTCTCGAATCATCACCAATTGACGCTCGCAATCTATTACAACTCCATATCGACTCAACCAATCCATACCCACTATCACACACACATCCCCCATCGCGATCGGGACTAAATCTATCGGAAACTCCACACCAAAGATCTCAAGGACACATCCTCGAATCACATCCGAAGCATACACTGCTCGCTCATCAGCTATGGAAACTCACAAAGGCCGGTCCAACACCTCTCGATGGGTACTAATATGCTGACTAAATGCTAAGGAAACAAACGACCGACTCGCACCCGAGTCAAATAATACCAAAGCAGGCATAGAACTCATAAGAAAAGTACCTACGCATATCATCATATAAGCATAAAACTCAAATCAAATAAAAGATGAAAAGAGAATACACACCAGCCACAACATCAAGCGTCGCGCGGACCTCCTCCGCGGTCAACTGAAATGCTCTCCCACAAGCCTTCGGGACCTTGGCCTTCACAAGCTGAACCTCGGTAGTCCTAGCAACAGGCACAGATCCCTACGCTGATCCCTGAAGAAGCTACGGGTACTCGGCCTTTCGATGGCCCGTTTGGTTGCAATGAAAGCAAACCAAAAATACCTTAGGTAAATCCCTCGCGATATGCCCCTCCTTCCCACACTTGTAGCATACACCTACCCTGCACGACCCCTCGTGGCTCTCACCGCACTTCCCACAAGTGCGGCCCTTCGCGCCCCCAGATCTCGAATCAGCAGGTCTAGCCCGGTTGACTGCCGGCTGAGACTGAGCCAGTCGCCAATCAACCCTCTGTGACTCGGCCTCCTCCCTGGCCTGAGTCTCCAACTCAATCTCCCTCTTCCGAGCATTTACCTGAAGCTCAGCAAATGTCCGGTACACTACTAGAAAAAAAGCCTTTTACGATGCTCATTGCGCGTCGTAAAACGCTCAGACGACGCGCAAATGCGCGTCAAGGAAGGCCCTGTCATAAAGAGAGACGATGCGCTTTTGCGACGCGCATTTATGACGCGCATTTACGACGCGCGGTTATGACACGCAATGCGTATCAAGGAAGGCCCTGTCATAAAGGAAGACGACACGCATTTGCGTGTCGTAACCTTACGACGCGCGTGTTTATGACACGCAATGCGTATCAAGGAAGCCCCTGTCAAGAAAGGCCATGTCATAAATGAAGACGACACACATTTTTGCGTATCGTAATTTTAATTTTTTTTAAAAAAAAATTTATTTATAGATTTACTGGTTTTCAAATTAAATTTGAATTTCATGTCTCATAATAGAAAATAAAAATCCATATACAAAAAATACAGTACATTGCACAAAAGTTAATATCATACAAATAATCATTCCAATAGCATCAAATAATCATTCCAATAGTAGACAAATGTAACATTTCAACATTTTTTATATAATTAACTAAATTATTAGCCAAATTTCCTAAAATACCAAGCATACTTTTCTATGAAGAGCATTAACATTATTCTTTTCCATGAAAAATTTCAAAACCTGCATAATTAAATTAATGTGTAATCAGCTACAGGTCAACATATAAGGTAGGTTTAAGAGAAAAAGTTACAAAGCCCTACAACATCAAATATTCATCACACACATCAAATCTAAGTTGGATTTCTCAAAAAGTTAAAGAAGATTGTTTAGGAGAACAAAAAATACTAACCTAAACATTTGGGGAGATCCCACACAGCTATAGATGTTGGTGTACATTCGGTTTGACAAAGTTGATGATTTTCCTCATGGTTGACATTCATTGCAAGCATCCATGCACCGATAGTAACATCCTCATTGCTGAACATCCGGAAACTGATAGATAGAATATTTTAATAAAACAGTAACACAAAGATATCTTATACTACAAATATGAATATGGTAAGTGAAAATGTGAATAAATTGCCTGTTGTTTCTAAGAGCAACCAAGCTCGCAACATCTGCAGAGAGAGCATAAATTGGACCATAAGCGTGAAACATATGAAGAAATATTCTGACCCAAGCATATATCCTAGAGGCTCATACCTACAAATATCAATAATTCAGTATCTTTGTCACAACACATATTGCATCGTCTAACATAAAACAAATATAATAAACAAATACTCTTTTAATTAAATTAAACACAATTCAAATGAAATACTTACAGCTAATAATTTCATAGTGTGCAACAGCACAACTCTGTCATCATGATCAACTGTTAACAATAAAGTTGGAGGGTATTGTCGGGAATTATAGAAGATTGCTCCCATGGTCTTTTCACATTATGCAGTGGCGAATACCTGATGAAAATGTTTTTTTTTAAAGTTATTATTAGTAAATAACTAATTAATATTTTGAATAAAAATTGAGAATTTAATCAGGATAAGATAATGTTAGTCTCACTTGATCAACCATTGGAACTCTTCTTCTTTGTCTGAACAACCATAGTCAAAAGTCCACGCATGACCTACCAAAAAAAGAAATGAAAAACCATGTCACAAGGGTACAATTGTAATTTTAACTAAATTAGTTAAAAAAAAAGATTACTCGCCGATTATGAACTCGTGAAACCTAAGCATGTCCATTACGCCAACATGAGCAAGTGCACACCCAAATAAATCAGGCCTCTGTCATAACAAAAAAAATCAACTTTTAGGAATAACTTATTAAAGATTTTAATATTATTGAATTAGCATAATACCTGATTAATGCAAGCTCCAACAAGTAGGACACCATTGCTTCCACCTTCAATTGTCAATATTTTAGGGTTTGTATAGCCTGAAGAAACTGTTGAAAATAATTATTATTATTGCTTCTACCTTCAATTGGGTCTGATACAGGATCAGTTGGAGCCTCATCAGTGGATTTCCGAAGAATAACATTAAATGAGATGGGACAAACTACTCCTATATATCTTTTAATAGAAAGAAATAAGAACTATAATACCCATCTTGTTTGACTTTAGCCACTTAACATCTGCAAAACCTGATTCTCGATAAGGATTATTGAAACATACCATATATACACTTATAAAGAATAATAACCCACACAAAAGAAATAAAATTATGTTACAGTTTTAGAGAGGAAAGATCATACCTCTACTTTCATTCAACGACTATAATCTGATGACCAGACACATTTTAGGAGACCAAAGCTTTACACTTTTGGCATCTTTGATCAAAAGAGATGTCACATCGTCTTCTGACAAAGATTTAAAAAAATCAATACTTGCAAAAATCTTTTAACATGGAAAACTAAACAATAGACGACACCTTTTTTTGCTCTAAATGATTTTCAATCAGTTTATGACCATTGCAAATGAGTTGTTAGCAAAACAGAAAAAGATTTAAAGTTGGAGGTAAAAGTCAGACTGACTATATGAAGGGCAATTAAGTCATTTTACTTGGGACTACGATAGAGACTAAAATTGTTATGAAAATCAAAAGTATAAACTGATTCCTTTAAGAACTTATTGGATGGAAGGCCAAAAAAAAGCTTTAGTTAGATATAGATAAAAAGGATTATTTGTTTACTATTTTGTATCTCATAAAGTAACTAGTTAGATATAGATAAAAAAGGATTATTTGTTTGTTTAATAAGAGTTTTATGTGGAATTGTGATTTCTTAATCAAACGATAAATTTGACCAAAGAAAGAACATTATATCTTCTGATACTGGCCAGTAGTAATAGTTGTCACATGACAGCAATAGAGACGTTGAGTTTATCTCACACCACATTCTTGTACACAGCAACCACACTGGATTTAAGTTTTGGCTTTGTCTTCTTCATGAGCTCGGTTACAAGGGCAACATGTCCCAAACAATCTTCTACCTCTTCATCCTTTAAAGAAGATGATGTCTCGCAAAAACATTGGAATATAACACATACACAACCCCCTTCCTCTCAAAAGGAAGATGTGGGTGTCGAAAAAAGTCATGAGCAGCTCCCAGGGACACACTCACATATCCCAGGCCAAGAGTCTGATGCTCCAATGAGGGAAACACAAGATGACCAGGAGAGGCAAAGTTAAAGAGAGGAGAAAGAGGAAATGTTAAAAGAGAAGAGACTGAGAGATGAGAAGACAAAAGAAGAATTGATGAAATTGAAAGCTGTGGAACAGGAAGAAGGGAGAAGGGTTAGAAAAGAGCTTATTCAAAGGGTTGTGAAAGAGAGTAAAAGGAAAGAGAGTGAGCTAAAGGTTGAGAAGAAGAGAGAGAAAAAGGAAAGAGAGAAAAACAAAGCTCTAATAAACAATGATGAAATTATACAAGGGCTGGAGAAGAACGCTTCTGAGAACGAACAAATTGCCACCAAGCAATTGCAACTGGTTCTTAGTGAATTAAGAGAGGCTGAGGAAAAGAAAGAAGAGGAGCGAAAGGAATTAGTGGGAATGTTGCATGAGGAGCAACAAAAGAGGGAAGAGGAAGAGAGGGTCCAGACCTCGGATAAACTCATTGAGCTTGCCATCCATTGTGAGAAGTCTTTGGACCAATTCACAAAGACTGGTATGGAATCTGCTCAAGACATGGAAAAGGACTTTGTGTTTGCTGCTGACGATGGACTTATCCAAGACTCTTATTAACATTCCATTATGGAGACACTCAAACCCTCCAAATCTACTATTTTTTGGGAACTTCAGAAACAAAAAGTCAGGAAGTTCCCAAAGGAGAGACCAACACTCTTCCAACCACCACTGCCAGACACACTAACTGGAAGAAGAATTCCAAATATGTCTCCACTGGCTATGAAAACAGCAACCACACTGGATTTAAGTTTTGGCTTTGTCTTCTTCATGAGCTCGGTTACAAGGGCAACATGTCCCAAACAATCTGTTGTCCCAAACCCTATATCAGATAACTTATCACAATCAATTGTTGAAGCAATCTTTTCAGCTTCTTCAGCTAATACCCATGTTACAATTATTAAAAAAGAAAAATGAAAAACTATATTTTAACTCTATGTCTCTATCAACAATTGAAAATGAGAAGGATAACGAACCAGGGGTAAGTACATTGCGAGGTGCATTTAAAAGATCTTTTCCCAAAATTACCCCTGAGCAAACATGCTCTGTGTATGTTGAGCCATTGGCTTGTTGAACATTGTGATTTGAGTTGTTAGAAGATGAAGGCATCTCAGGAGAAGACTTATTAACAGAAGCTTGTGCTGTTGTATAAGGATTTTTGGAGGTAAAATCCTTCAAATGGCTATCTTTGCTATTTCTAAAGGCATCTTCAAGCCTTATTAACAGAAGCTTGTGCTGCTGTATAAGCACTGTTGCAACCGAACAATTAAAAAAAAGATAAGACTATAATTCTCTAGAAAAAAAGATTGGTGCTAACTTCTTTAATAACCTTAATATGACCAAAAAAACTATTTTATATCTCACCATAATCATCTTAGTATAGTATGAATCTGTAAGCAATACTTAGATCAAAATTTGAGCATTCAGGTAGTTATTTCTTGAATGGAATATTGAATGGAATATACCAGTTACTATTATTGAGGCAGTTGTAAGCTTCAATTCAAGAGTTAAGTCTTGTGAAGAAGCAAGAGCAACAACGACATTGTTAGCTTGAGAAGTTTTAGCAGATGAAGCAACAGATTCACCAAGACTTCGATAAGCAGAAATGGAAGAAGATGAAGTTATTGGGGCTTTTTCCAAGCCCAATTAAGCTGGCCCGTTTGGTTCCAAGACCTGAAAGAGATCTTTCGTGTTTCAGAAAGTAGAGAGATTATCATATTAGGATAGGAAATCAGTCAAAGTTATGAAATTAGGATAGTGTCTAATTGTGTATGCGTATTTTTTAATTTCTTAGACAGATAGACGCACACAAAATGATAAGCAATTTGTCGAACAGTTTAAGGGCATTAATAATTTCTCATCAATATGGCCCCTCAGCCAAGAAGAAATCCGATACTGATAAGAAGAAACGAGGCGTCACCCATGAAAAGAAATGAGACCCTAGTACTGATAAGAAGAAACGCAACCTCACCGATGATAAGAAGTGAAACCCTAAGGTTTTTCGAATGTTTCTTGATTTTCCAGAACAAAATAAGAACAAGTGTGGTGTGGACTTACATGTAAGGCTGTAGAGGAATGAATAGGAGGCTGAGATCGATCCCAAGCGATGATAGAAGTTCAGCTACCCGGGAAGATGCTAAGACCGGAGAAGAACTCTTTTATGAAGTTCAGCATCACGAGCGAACCCGAATATTACCTGATGGAAAACCGAGAAGATGAAGGAAGATGAGACGATCATCGAAGCGAAGAATAAAGAAAGGGCAAAGATAGTTAGAGACAGCGAGGGAGGGCGGCATACGACAACGACAAACTTCATCATCTTCTTCTACTGCCTGGCGGTGAGTGATTCTCGGCGACGACGTGATTAGGGAAGAGGGAAACAACCATCGAAATCGACAATGCCATCTCCGAAATTGAATGGAAAGCACCTTCATTCATCATCACCGGCAGATCCATCCTAGTCTCCCTTCTTTTTGTCACTTCTCACATAGAGAAATAAAAGGGGAGAGTCGATTGTGAAGATGAAGAAAAGAAGGTAGAAAAAAATGGCGGGTTTTCAAAATTTTAGGGTTTCGTTTTCCCCCTTTATCTTTTCAAGGCGTGTTTCACTAAAATTATAAAGCGACACCTACAGAAGACGCACGTTTAAGACAAAGCGCCCTCCGTGTTTTTTTTTCTTGAGACACTAATTTAAGGGCACGCAAAAATGCGTGTCCACTATCCTTTAAATTTTGGAAGTCTGACATCATTTTTTAGGTCGCTGAACAATGCGTAACGTGAATCAGCGAGTGTCATTGTTTGCGCGTCATTAAAGGCTATTTTTCTTGTAGTGGTATGTCGAGTTCGCCACGAACTCCCGAATATCTCTCCTCAGAACACCCAGATAACAGCTCATGCGAGCCTACTCAAAAGACGCCTGCTTAAAGCAAAACATCGCCCTATCATGAAACTTCCTGGTGATCACTGTCATAGAATCAATACTCTGTTTGATGGTCAAGAACTCCTGGATCAACCGTTCCCTCTCCACCGGGGGAACATACTCATCTCTGAACATAGTGGTGAACCTCTCCCAGGTCACCTCGGAAATCTCAACCAAAGTGAAGTTTGCTGTCACGAACTTCCACCAATCCTTCACTCCCAGGCGGAGCTGGTTCAAGGCGAACCGAATCCTCAAGTGCTCTGGACAAGAACACGTATAGAAACATCCCTCGATGTCGGAGATCCACCTCATAATGGCAATTGGGTCCTGCATCCCATCAAACTCTGGTGGCTTCGTGTTGCTAAACTCCCGGAACAACAACGAGTCACCCCCTGAGGTCTGGCAGCAGCAACAACAGTAGTAGCTGCAGTTGCAGCAGCCTCAGTCAGCACCGCATACCGCTCATCAAAAGTCTCAATCAACGTGGTCTTGATGTCCCCAAAGATCTCAAGAATCTCAGCCCGGATGGAAGCGACCACCTCCTCATGAATCAATCGACAGATCTCCTCATCGCTGACACCACTGCTCTCAGGTGTGTGTCGAGTCCCAACCATGATGCCTCTGAAATACAACAAAATTTATCAGAGACTCGATCGAGCATACACATACTCAATGATGCAACCCTACTTGTCCTCTGCTGTCCAAAAGATTCTTACTTGGAATGCTCACTGATCCGGTGTCTTCAGTAGTACGGGCCCAATACTACTGACCACACCGCATCAGCATTCACTCCAAGTCCTCCTCCTTGGATCTTGGATTACAAGTACTCTATTCTCATGAGCTCCTAACTGCTATCTACTCGCTCTCAAAGCATCTCAGCAACAAAAATCTCCTAGGCTAAGGCATCATAAATCAGGCCACTCTAGTCCTAACATGTATACCTAGCCTACTCTAGCATGCATAATGTAACATAACATATCTCATAACACATAATGTAAGGGTACTTGTGGGGATTCACCATTCGGGCGCTAGTTGATCGTACACACGGCTCTGCTCTGTTTGTCTCAAAACTCTTTTTACTCTTTTCAAAAAATTTAATTCATTATTAAAATTTCCTCAAATCCTCAGTTTGAGTTCAGATACGCCCAAAGATGCATCCGAATCCCTCAAACCAAGGCTCTGATACCAACTTGTAACAACGTAAATTTTCAAAACAATTTTTCATTTTCAAAAGATTCATTTACTCACAAAATAACATCAAACACATTGTATCAAATGTATTTATCATAAAAACATCTTCCTAAAATCCAAAACATAAACTCCTCAAGTGTGTACGAATCATGTCGGCGCCTTCCCGCGCTCATCACTGGTACTTGAAACACATCACACAACAACTGTAAGCATAAATGCTTAGTGAGTTCCCTAAAATACCACATACAACACATACGCCACTCGAGGCTATAATACGACCCTCCGGTCGATGTGTTTCAGCGGGACCCCCCAGTCCCGTAGCTCGTTGGACCCTCTGGTCCGGTCATAGCTCGTTGGGCCCTTCGGCCCGGTCTGTATCGTTGGACCCTTCGATCCGGTCTATAACATCATACAACATACACATAATCTCATACATAGCACATAAGACCCTCTGGTCCACACAAATATACCACTCTAGGTAGCGTATAGTGAGAAGACTCATCTCGCGGTCTCGATAAGTATCTGTCTCGGAAGAAATGTGATCTAGCCTCCGCCTAATCACACAAAGTAAATACTCTCATAAATACAATTGTACTCAACCCTAAGAGTCAACAAGGTCAACGGTCAAACTTTTACCCGACTCGTAGAGTGCACTAGGGCAACTCGGCGAGTCCACACGTGTCCACTAACTCTTTTAATCCCTTTCTTGGCACGCCGAGTTCTTCCCCTGACTCGACGAGTTCCACCTGGCATGAATCGAGGGGCCACCCCAACTCAACTCGTCGAGTCTCAAGAACAAATCGGCGAGTTCCACTTAAACTCATTCCCCCTTACTCTCCCTGACTCACTGAGTTATACCCCAACTCAGCAAGTCCACTCACTGAGTGATTAACGGGCAATCTTCATACTACTCGTCGAGTCTGTTCTCCGGACTCGGTGAGTTCATGCCATGCACAAACTCTATACAGCTCCTGAGGTCAGATCTGTTCCATACAATCATAGATCTGGGCTCCCCAAGCATGATAATCACGTAAAGTTCGGACCTTGACACACATATAACATAGAAATGGTCGAAAAAGGTGATTTAGCCCCAAAAATGACATTCTAAGTTCATGACTTCCAAAATGGCTCATAAAGCTCCAAGGGTTAAGGTCTATGGACCTCTTTGAGTCCAGATCCAAAGCATATACTCGAAAAGGGGACTAAATACTCTACATACTCTTCTTCTAAAGGGTTAAAAACCCTAACTCTATGAATAAACACCTAACATTGGAGAAGGTCCGAAGGAATACCTTAATATGAAGCCTTTGATCTCTGAAGACACTAGATTTGCACTTCCTTCAGCCTTCTTTTGCCTTGTACACCTTCTCCTTCAAATTTCACCAACAATGATCAACAATGGGCTCTCTTCTCCTCACAAGCGATCTAGGACTCTCTCTGAGGTGTAGTATCCGTAATGGACGGCCATAATGACCGTTAAATAGGTCCCAAACCCTGGAAATTAGGGTTTCATTAAACAGTGTGGACTCACCGAGTCCAAACGCGAACCCGCATGCACATCCACGATCCTACTCGGCAAGTTTAGACCCCAACTCGTCGAGTTTCCTCACAACACCCAAAAATAAAAAGAATAAAATAATACATGGGAATCCGGATGTTACACATGCGATCGACGAAAAGCTAGCAGTGAAGGTACTGCGAGTATCACAAGATTCGAATGCACGACACAATCAATTGTACAGTACTGAAAAAGGAAATTGAAGAGAAACAGATAAAAAGGAATGTGATAAAGATCGCTAAAACCCTATGAGCCAAGTTCAACGCAAACAACCCAAAAGACACCCCAGAAAGACAGAACCAAAACTGGAGATCCTAGCAATCCACCACAAAAGGGGTAGGGTAGAGCGCATAGAAAGCACACGAGGTATCTCAGAGCCAATGCAAGGGCTGACATTCTCCATGCGCGACCCATGCCCAATCGGGTGGAATAGGGATAACCCCTTGGTCATCCAAGGATCCATTTGGAACACGATAATCCACCGGGTATACATCAACACTGGTAGCTCGGTAGACATAATTTATGAGCATTGCTTAAGGTTGTTGCCAAACGTGTGGAAGGAAGGCCTACAACCAGCTGTAGGACACCTCACAGGCTTCACTAGGCATAACCTATGGCCGCTAGGTACGATCCACCTACCCTTTAGACTAGTCAGCCAAGACAAAACCAAATGTCGGATTGCCCTAATAGACTTTGTAGTTGTTGTTGGGTTTTAGCCATAAGAACTTTCCTATGTGCGCATGCAAAACCCTAATGCTTGGATCTAGGCTTTCTAATAAACATGCTTTGAATCCAAGACTTCTAATGGCTAATTAGATTAAACAACAACATTAAAACAGATCCAGAATCATACCTTTGAGTTCCTTGTTGATCTTCTTGTCTTGGAGCTTCTAGAGTCACAATTGTCACTCCTCTAATGGCTTACAAACACCAATAGCAAGCAAGATGATTTAGGAGAGAGGAGAGGGGATGGAATTCGACCAGAGGTTCCTTGCTTTAGGTTCTGAAAGGTTGTCCACGAATTCCACATCCCAAGGGCCTATTTATACTTATAGACTCCTTAAGGGTTTCACCCTAAACCCTAATTGGATAATCTTCACTTAAGGCTATCCAAATCCATTCCATAGATATCCTTATGGACTATTTTGAGCTATCCTAAAGCTCTTAGAAACCGTCCAAAGTCAACCCTAATGGATTTATAGTCCAAAGTCTAACTATCAAACAATTGACAGTTTATACCCTCTTATTTAATTAATCTCTTTAAGTCACCAAATTAATACCAATTAATTTATGACTTATATTAATCAAATAGCTAAATATTATTCCTTATAATATTTACTCTCTCTTAACAAATCATCCTTCAAGTTGCTATGGTGAAGGCAACCCAAAAGGACCATGCACAACCGAATATAGTTACAGCCTTAGACACTATTCCAACAGTCTCCCACTTGGATAAGTCTAGTAACTATACAAGTACAATACGGTTTGCAATCGTAGCTCTCAAAGACGCTGTCAACTATGATCTAATCAATCTTGTCCTTTAGATAAGGGATCGTACAGTCCTCTGTTAGATATCATGCTGACAATCCTATGGAATGGTTAGTCTAGCATTTAGATTTCTCGATCTTCGATTTATTTGACATAGAACTTAATCGAACACATCAATTCAGTTCTGACCGGGCCCGGCACATAAGTCAAATCAAATCATCGAGTGGCCAAGATATCTCTTCTACCCTCTTAGGATAAAATTTACAGATAAACTTCGACTTATATGCATTTACTTATTCATTAACCAACTATACACAACAATGCGTTTTATAACATCAAGTTACTGATGCGTTTTCGCATTATCAATGCACAATCAATTAACAAATAATAAACCATATATCTAGGTTTTAAGACCATATGATATTATCGTCTCGCGATCACCTTTTATATCGTATTCCATAAGGTGATTCCAGCAAGCGCGGGTTTATTCCAATGCTCAAAACTAGTTCGTAAGCACTCATGAACGTTGCAGCAACTCTTGCTATGTCTAACACCATTTAGACATTCTACACACCAATTCATGACAATCTTCATTCATATCTACTCCCAACATATGAACGATTGTGGACCATTTGAATAATTCGATTATTCCTAATAAACTCAATTATTCTGGAAGTCAAAACATGCAAAGTGAAACAATAGTTAAACAACTAACATGTGACAGTAACTTTACTCATAAATAAAACTTCTTTATTTATTCATCAAATGTCAATTACATTTATCTATTATACGTTTCTAATACTATCTAATCTATGCTAATATCATCCTTCAGCCCAATACTCCTAGCATGCTGTAAGTGCTTAACCCTACTCAGTCCCTTCGTAAGCGGATCTGCTGGGTTATCTTCTGATGATATCCTCTTCACTACGAGTTGTCCTTCTTCTACACGATGTCTAATGAAGTGATATTTTCTGTCGATATGTCGAGATCTACCATGATCCCTCGGTTCCTTGGTCAAGGCAACCGCACCTTCGTTATCACAGAAAATCTCCATGGGCTCCTTTATGGCCGGCACAACTCCAAGATCACCGATGAAGTTCTTCAGCCATATTGCCTCCTTCGACACTTCGCTCGCTGCGATGTACTCTGATTCGCACGTTGAATCAGCTACGGTTTCCTGCTTGGAACTTTTCCATGTCACTGCTCCTCCATTTAGGGTAAAGACCCAGCCCGACTGCGAACGATAGTTGTCCCTGTCGGTTTGAAAGCTGGCGTCACTATACCCTCGCACCTTCAAGTCATCACTCCCTCCAAGGACTAAGAACCATTCTTTCGTTCTCCGAAGGTACTTAAGGATGTTGTTCACCGCAATCCAATGTGCTTTGCCAGGATTCCCTTGATATCTGCTAACCATGCTCAAAGCGAAGGCTACATCAGGGCGAGTACAAGTCATAGCGTACATGATTGAGCCAACTGCGGAAGCGTATGGTACTCGGCTCATTTCTGCTATCTCAGCTTCGGTACTCGGACTTTGAGTCTTACTCAACTTGGCATTTCCTTGTATCAGTAGTTCTCCCTTCTTTGAGTTTTCCATACTAAAACGTTTTAGTACCTTCTCTAAGTAAGTATTCTGACTAAGTCCAATTAGTCTCTTACTTCTTTCTCTTACTATCCTTATTCCCAAAATGTAAGAAGCCTCTCCGAGGTCCTTCATAGCGAAGCACTTCCCGAGCCAGGACTTAACCTCCTGCAGAGTCGGGATGTCGTTTCCTATGAGTAATATGTCATCGACATATAGAACGAGGAAGCTTACTACACTCCCACTGGCTTTGACATATACACAAGATTCGTCTTTGCTTCGTACAAATCCAAACTCTTTGACTTTCTCATCGAAGCAAAGATTCCATCTGCGAGACGCTTGCTTAAGTCCATAAATGGACTTCTCAAGCTTACACACTCTATTCGGATGCTTCGGATCCACAAACCCCTCTGGCTGAGCCATGTAAACATCCTCAGCCAACTTTCCGTTAAGGAAAGCGGTCTTGACATCCATTTGCCAAATCTCATAATCATGAAATGCGGCAATTGCTAGCATCACTCTAATAGATTTAATCTTCGCAACTGGCGAGAAGGTCTCATCATAGTCAACTCCGGGAGTTTGAGTAAAGCCCTTCGCAACCAATCGCGCTTTGTATGTGTGTACGTTCCCATCCACGTCGGTCTTCTTCTTGAAGATCCACTTGCACCCTACGGTCTTACGTTCGGGCACGTAATCAACCAAATTCCAAACTTGGTTATCGTACATGGATTGGATCTCGCTATCCATCGCCTCCTTACTTTCCAAGACTCCGGGCCTGCCATGGCTTCCTTATAGCTATTAGGTTCATCAAGATTTACTAGTGTACCATCACTAATATACGTGTCCCCTTCGGTAGTAATATGAAAACCATAAAACTGGGGTTGAACTCTAAATCTATCGGAACGTCTAAGAGGTAAGGATTCGTCAATTGGTTCAACCGGAGTTTCCTCCTCGGGTTGAACGCCAGCGGTGGAGGTTCCTTCATCTATCGATTCTTGAATCTCTTCAAGTTCGATTTGCCTCCCACTGTCTCCTTGGCTTATGAGCTCTCGCTCTCGGAAAACTCCTCTCCTCGCAACAAAGATAACATTATCTTTCGGTCTATAGAAGAGATATCCAAAGGAAGTTTGCGGGTAGCCGATGAAAATACATCGCTCACTTCGAGGTTCAAGCTTGTCGTGAGTATCTCGTCTTACGAAAGCCTCGCAACCCCAAACCTTGATATGTGCCAACGAGGGAGCTTTCCCCGTCCACATCTCGTGAGGTGTTTTGGCAACCTTCTTAGTAGGGACTCGGTTAAGGATATGGGCGGCAGTCTCTAAGGCATACCCCCAAAAGAAGATAGGTAGTGAAGCACGACTCATCATAGAGTGAACCATATCCAATAAGGTTCGATTACGCCTTTCTGCCACACCATTCAACTGCGGTGTCCTAGGAGGCGTCAATTGCGAAACTATTCCACACTCCTTGAGATAATCGTGGAATTCAAGACTTAGGCACTCTCCTCCTCGATCGGATCGAAGCATCTTGATTTTCCTGCCCAATTGATTCTCCACTTCACTCTTGAACTCTTTGAACTTTTCAAAGGTTTCTGACTTTTGCTTGATTAAGTAGATATACCCATATCTACTATAGTCATCGGTAAAAGTCACATAGAAGCGGTTCCCATCCTTCGTGGTGGATCTAAAGGGTCCACATACATCGGTATGTATTAGGTCCAATAGGCCCTCACCCCTTTCACAAGTACTCGTGAAGGGTGACTTAGTCATCTTTCCAAGCAAACAAGACTCGCATGTGTCATCTTCCCTAAGGTCGAATGACTCCAACACTCCATCCTTTTGGAGTTGGGCTATGCGTTTCTTGTTGACATGTCCAAGACGACAATGCCACAAGGATGCTTTATCCATACTAGTGGAAGAATCAATATTCAAAACATCATTTCCTAAGTTATCAACAATCATAACAGTTTCATATATTCCATTACATGGTATAGCTTCAAAATAAAAGACACCATTTAGATAAGCCAAAATAGAACCATTCTCATTATTAAAAGAAAATCTAAAACCTTGTCTATATAAACCATGAAATGAAACGATGTTTCTAGCCATTTCTGGCGAATAGCAACAATTGTTCAAATCTAAAACTAAACTATTCTTAAGCACCAAAGAATACACTCCAATCTTGGTCACAGGCGACGATCTTCTGTTCCCTATGATTAGATTGATCCTTCCTTGCTCCACATCCCTACTTCTTCTTAGTCCCTGCACATTAGAACAAATGTGATAACCACAACCGGTGTCAAGAACCCAAGAAATAGCATGATTAGAATCGTTAGATTTTATTGCATATATACCTGCGAAAGATGGCTTGATCTTTCCTTCCTTGATGGCTTGCAGGTAGTCCGGGCAGCTTCGCTTCCAATGTCCTATCTTGTGGCAGTGGTGGCACTCTGCCTCCTTCGGGTTAGAGCAGGGCTTAGAGGGATCAACTTTTGTCCCACTAGAAGAGGAACCATCTCGGGCTTTCACCTTTCGATAGTTATTTGAAGAAGCTTTCCTCTTCTTTCCCTTCCCTTGACCAATAGCCAAGACAGGAGCAGCAGACGGATTAGGAGTTGGTGCAACAGACTTGTCCTTGAAATTGCTCTCAGCAACCCTCAAGAGACCTTGGAGCTTACTTAGAGTGACCTCCTCTTTGTTCATGTGGTAGGTCATCCTAAATTGATTATACATCGGAGGCAAAGAGTGAAGCACCATGTCGATCGCCAAGTCTTCGCCGAAGTCAACGTTTAACTTGCGAAGGCGGTCGACATACCTTTGCATCTTTTGCAAGTGCACGGTAAGAGATTCTCCATGACCCATCTTAGCGGAAATCATGTTGGTGAAGATCTCGTAACGCTCTTGTCTCGCGTTTTGGTGGTACCTCTCCAACAAGTCTTGATGCATCTCGTATGGATACATGTCCTCGTAGGACTTTTGGAACTCGGAGTTCATGGTGGCGATCATGATGCAATGTACTTTCGTCGCATCTCGCTCATGGGTTTCAAAAGCGGTGATTTCAGCGGGAGTAGCAATTTCGGGGTTGATTTTCTCGAGCTTCTCGTCGAGGACATACTCTTTATCCTCATAGCGAGCAATGGTGCGAATGTATCTTATCCATTCGCCAAAGTTCGTTCCATCGAAGGTGACCTTTTGGCAAAGGCTCATCAACGTGAAAGAACTAGCAGTAGCGTTGTTTGCGTTTGACATCTATAGAAAGGACAAAGATAGATTAGAACAAGAATCCCTAATTATCACCCAATAAGAAAAATTAGGGCTAGGATCCAACAATAACATTTACATACTAGAAAAGGGATGCCGTAATCTAACATGCAAATAAATTGAAGGTAAGTGAATGACGATTCACTAATTCTCCATCAAAACTTAAACTTTTAGTCCTAAGTGTTTTTGAGAATTCCTAGGTTCGGATGAGATTCATTGAACTATTCAATGGCATGTTTAAATCTCGATATGCCCCTCTTATTTGTGACTGGGATGCCGAGGATCACAAAGCGGGTGTGAATTACCATGCAAATTTACACGGTGCCTTCATTGTTACGATCACCTATTCGATGTGCCGGTAAACCACACATGCTCCATCGAACTATGATAAACAATGAATCACCCTTTGCCACCTTCGCTTAGAACCAATTAGTGTGCCGGTAAACCACACACGCTCCACTAACATCTTAGCAAGGTGCAAAGTGTAATTTCATGGGATTGCATCAATTCACTTTTCCTAAAGTAACTAAGATTGGGAAATTTAAGAAGGTTTAGTTACTTTGTATTTCTTATTATACTTTTAATGAGAGGATGAGGTTGCCCTATCCTACCCGTTCGGCTAACGACCCTCCACCAATCAAGCAAGCGGTGGGTGTGAGTGTACACCCATTAAGCGCCATTTTACAGGCCGCAACCTTATACCCACCTTATAGATCGGCTTCGTGAATGAGGCCTACTAGCGGTAAGACTAGCATTTAGTTATACATATATATATTATCCTAGTAATATTATATAAGTATAGGGTTGCATTTTAAACTTTTCAAAATCTAGGGATTGAAATTTAAGTTGTCTAAATTAGAACTTTTAATCACAAATATAAATTTCAAAACTATAGGGTAGGTTTTAAAACATTTAAAACATGGAGGATTAAATAAAAAATAATTTCAATTAACAATTAATATCTTAATTATCTTTATTTGATTTATCTTTGATTTCTTTGAAGATAATTACCAAAAAATAATCAAAATAATTAATTAATTAACATATAAGGAAACTAAATATTTAATTAGTTGATAATTACCTTTAACTAGATCAAGATAACACTTATATTTATCAAGAAATCGGATTCATATTGATCTAATTAGTTTATGGAAAGTTTGGATAAGATAAACACAAAGAAAACCCGAATTTGGCCCTTCCTAACGCTTGGACTCACCGAGTGCACAAAGGGACTCGCCGAGTCAGGCCTACTCGACGAGTCCACCTTGGAACTCGACGAGTCAGTGACTCAAAACCCAAAAAATCGAATTTTGCAGGTTTGTTTCAGTTATTCAAGCAACAATTTAAAGAAAACCAATCTAGGCTCTGATACCACTGTTGGGTTTTAGCCATAAGAACTTTCCTATGTGCGCATGCAAAACCCTAATGCTTGGATCTAGGCTTTCTAATAAACATGCTTTGAATCCAAGACTTCTAATGGCTAATTAGATTAAACAACAACATTAAAACAGATCCAGAATCATACCTTTGAGTTCCTTGTTGATCTTCTTGTCTTGGAGCTTCTAGAGTCACAATTGTCACTCCTCTAATGGCTTACAAACACCAATAGCAAGCAAGATGATTTAGGAGAGAGGAGAGGGGATGGAATTCGACCAGAGGTTCCTTGCTTTAGGTTCTGAAAGGTTGTCCACGAATTCCACATCCCAAGGGCCTATTTATACTTGTAGACTCCTTAAGGGTTTCACCCTAAACCCTAATTGGATAATCTTCACTTAAGGCTATCCAAATCCATTCCATAGATATCCTTATGGACTATTTTGAGCTATCCTAAAGCTCTTAGAAACCGTCCAAAGTCAACCCTAATGGATTTATAGTCCAAAGTCTAACTATCAAACAATTGACAGTTTATACCCTCTTATTTAATTAATCTCTTTAAGTCACCAAATTAATACCAATTAATTTATGACTTATATTAATCAAATAGCTAAATATTATTCCTTATAATATTTACTCTCTCTTAACAAATCATCCTTCAAGTTGCTATGGTGAAGGCAACCCAAAAGGACCATGCACAACCGAATATAGTTACAGCCTTAGACACTATTCCAACAGTTGTAACATCCCAAAAATACGACCCAATTTTTTTTAATAATAATAAAAATCATATATTGAACAACATATCACAAAACCATACGTCAAATATCTCAAATCTTACTAGAATGTCGTGAAACAACTGTATCAAATCAAATTAAGAATCAAAACAAACTCCCAGGACAAAGACTGAAGCTGTGGTGTGTGTGATGCCATCATCTCGAGCTCTTCCCTTTACTTGTGGAAGTACCTGAAACCAAAACTGAAAATGTAAGCACGAAGCTTAGTGAGCTCACCCAAACTACCACATACCATACAATAACATGTAAACACATATTGGGCCTTGCCCACTGCATCGGACCGAAGTCCAGAAACTGCATCGGACCAAAGTCCGGAACTAACCAGGGCCTTGCCCTCTGCATCAGACCGGAGTCCGGAAACTGCATCAGATTGAAGTCCAAAACTGACTGGGACCTTGTCCCCTGCATCGGACCGAAGTCTGAAACTAACTGCATCGGACCGAAATCCGGAACTGACTAGAACCTTGTCCCCTGCATCGGATCGAAGTTCGGAAACTGAATGAGCATAACATAGCATAGCATAAACATATCAACTAGCATGAACACATAAACTGTATACTGCATCGGGCCGTAGCCCAGAACACATAACATATAAATCCTGTTTGATCCACGAAGGCATCAAACATACTAACTACTGCATCGGACCGAAGTCTGGAAACTACTGCTAGCTAAACGGGCCGGCATTGTGGCCTTAGACCAGTTCCTACTGGAAGGAAACTCACCTCATGATGCTGACTGCTGAACTCCTGAATGAGAAATCCCCGACTGCTGCTTCGGCTACTTCCCAACTATCATGGGAAATAAAATACTAAATCATATGACGGATTCTCCTATGGGTAAAATGACCATTTTACCTCTGTTATGGCATGGGTCACAACATGGCCCAAAACCCTCAATTCCTTCTAAGCCCATCCATGGCCCCACTAATGGCCCAATTTGCTCCATTGGGCCCAAAGCCCTTTATTGGGCCTTACCCAAGCCCAATACTAACCTTTGGCCCATATTACATAATTTTGAAGGCCACTAAGGCCCAAAGACCCTAAGTCCCAAACTCGGCCCACACCGAGGCCCAAACGCTCAAAGCCCAAACTGACAGCGTACGCGGGGCGTACACCGAGGTACACTGAGTGTACTAGCTACTGGCTGGTATGCGGTGCGTACCTCCTTGTACGCCCATCGTACAATGCTGTTAAGCCAAAGTCTCATTAAGTGTTTAATAATCTGGGTCAGAAGCTAAATTCTTAGATCCAGGTCTTATCCTACGTCTGAAACCATAAAGTTGCTTACTTTATGGCTTACAAGAATCTCTTAAGCTCAAACTTCTAAAAACAACCATTTATAACCAAGAAGGTGGCTAGATCTCATGCATGGCTTCATGAGAGCCTAAAAAATCGAAACTTTATTGCTATGGGGGCACTTGAGCTTCAAGGATAGCAATCCCAAGCTCCAGAAATGAAGTTGCATGATAAAGGTCATTCCTTTGGACCTAAAAGGTCCAACTTCCAAAAACTCTTAGATCTAAGCTTACAAGAGGAAAGTTGGAAGCTTTATACCTCTTTTGGATGCCAAATGAATGAATGATCCTAGATCTATGAGCTCAAGGTGCTCAAGTTCTCCTTCTTCCACTTCTCTTCTTATTCTTCCCAACTTTTCTTCACAAAAATGAGCCCAAAAGATCAAACACACACACAAAAAGGAGAAAGGGATGAACTAGGGTTTTTTGAGAGTGAGGAGGCTGATGGGAAAACAGGGAAGGAGGCTATAATGGGGTTTATATAGCCTTAAACCCCTAAAATTAGGGTTTTTCCTTTGGCTGCGTATGCTGGGCGTACCATATGGTACGCTGCACGTACGCTTCTTCTCCTCGCGTTTCATTAAGTCACTATGCCTAGCATACAACGGGTTTACGCCCCGCGTACGGCTTATGGGCAGACTATGGCTCGGCCTAAAACAAGAGGCTTAATCCCATATACAATTCTATTATAAACCCACATAAAACTTGGGAATCTAAATAAATTTATACCTCGGAAGACGATCGTTATAGTAGTTATACACCACCCCTCGAAGCACAACATCATACTGGGACACCCAACTCTGTTAAGGTTTGGGGTAGTCTCGTCAACGATCCACAGGATAGTCAAGTTCAGCACAAGTCAAGGCCCGGGAGTAATGTAAGTCTCTAATTTGTCCGTGTATCAATCAGATCCGTTTGATGGTGCGGAATCCCAATCAAACGGATGATGTCAGATCAAATAGAGGAGAAGGAGAAGAAGAATAAAATGAATCTATGTATGAATTGATTAGAATTAAAGTTCCAGATACAAAAGATTCACACACACAAAATTCTCTCTAGTTTCTCTCTTCTAACGTTCATCAATCTTTACTCCTCACCCCTAACACCTATATATATATATATATATATATATATATATATATATATATATATATATATATATATATATATATAATGGAATATGGGCTAACTGAACATGGGCCATAAATGGGTTTACGACCGTAAACCTATTTACGGTCGTAAACACTGACCATAAACCCCACCTGACCGTAAACTAGACTGTAAGCTCATAAATATTACATAAAAATATAATTTCCCAGAAAAGCAAAGTATAAACCATATTTTGACCCAACAATCTCCCCCTTGGTTTATAGCTTTCTTTTCTTAATTGACCCAACAAGCTCCCCCTAAAAAGTACCTGGCTTTTCTTGTTAATCATCAATGGGAGCTTTGGCTTCAGCTTTAATCTTCGATGACTTCACAGCTTCAAGATGAACTTGATGAATCTTCAATAAATGACTTCATCTTGAGCAGTTGGGATTTTCTTCAGAATTTGACATTGAACGCCCATTGGGTGAGGAGGCTTGACGTACTGATTCTTGAAAATTGGTGCTTTCAGCTTCAGAATCTTCACAGAGAACTTAAGATAACAGCAGACTGATTGAGGAGGCTTCAATTCAATCTGTCACATAATCTTCAATTTCTGCTTCACCTTGCCTATGGGGTTGAAGGATTGAATGTTGAAAGAATGATCTTCATTTCTTGCTCCTTCGAATGAGAATTCTTCGATGCTCATGGACAAAGCCTTGGCTCAGAAATCTTCGACAAAAACTCCATGAGTCTTAGCTATACCTGAAATCACTTTTCAAGACAAAACAAAACTAAAAGAAAACTTAGCACACAATATTTTTGGGTTTTTCATATTTTCTGAACAAAAAATAAAACAGAAACAAAAATATTTTTGGATTTTTGATTTTTCCAAGCAAGAAATAAAACAGAAATAACACTATTTTTTATTTTGAATTTTCTGATTTTTGTTTGCTTTTGTTTGTTTTTTTTATTTTTAATTCTCCCCCATATATTTAAATTAGAAGAACACTATGAACAAACTTAACAAAAACAAAAATAATAGCTAACTTTAAGAGTGATTTGGGATCAAAGTTGTTGAACACCCTTTATCCGTTTAGCAGTACCTCTCCCTTCATGAAGAGATCTGGTCAATCGTCGGTATTGTGGTCCACTTAAACACGAGAGATTGTGACAAAATTAGGACATACTATAAGTGACAAGACAATGTGATCCTAAGTTCCTAGATAATATTTCTTAAGGACCATTCAGCTGACGACGACCAAAGATATTGTTGTCCACCTAAACGAGCAGCGAGATCTACAGACAACCTAGTGATTGTTCAATTTTAATTGTACTAGAACGTGTTTCCCGCTTCCTGATATGCCCCAGCCATCAAGGACTTCCAGAGTACTCCTTACATCGGGTGAGCAGACAATTATTAGGAGAGAGAATAGATTCAGATTGTTATTACTTATAGCTTTAGAGGGATTGAGAAGTAGAAGGTTGCATACGCTGTGTACCAGGTCGGATTGTTAATCACGCAAAGGAGACAACATATGGCTAACAGATAAGAAGAATTTCATAGATATAATATGCAGAGAAATAGAGTTGCATATGTTACAGTCCAGGTCGGATCTCCCGATCACGCAGAGGAGGCAACATATGAGTGACTGACAGAAAGAAAGAAAACAATTTTCTACAGACCTAATTCATCGGAATTTACCAGTCGCCCAATCCAACCGGAATTAAGGACAGAATCCACACATCGAGGAAAAGTGAATCCACAGTTTTAGATACGGGTTATTTAATGTGACCGGTAGATTCCCATGTATATCTCCCTGCTCAACCTATCCGAGCATCGTATTGTCAGGCTAAATGGATCTAACTAGTTCAATATTTGTCAAGTCCTTGAATTCCTTAAGTTCAAATCTTCCTAGTGAAGTCCATTTAGAATCTTTCGTGCCTACCGATGCATCGAACACAGAGCCTAGACAATTCAGATTCAGTCCCTTACACAGATTCAGATTGCTTGTTATCACATGATTATATCACTTCCCAAAACATCTCCTACAAGCACATTCCGTTAACACCATATTTATATTTATATATATATATATATATATATATATATATATATATTGATTTTCTAATGTTTTTCGATTTTTAAAAATTTTCTAATTTTTGTTTTGTTTTTATTTCTCCCCCTAAATTTGTGCATAGGAGAGAAACGAAAGTAAATGCGCAAATTTAAACTATCCTAAAACAAAAATTAGTCTTTAAAGCGAATCAGCTTAAGAAAAATTCAGGGGTATAGAGAAGAAAACGCAAACCGTAATTCACCGATTGAATCTGCATTCTAAAGGTCTGAGAACAGCACGCGTAATCTCAGAACAAATCCAAAAATTCTTCACATCATTAAGTACTAACCCCATAAGTGATCCCTTCCTTTCTTCCCTTCCCGCAAAGGACACATACTCTCAAATAATGTTCCGAGTGTTGTACAGTTGAGAGATGTCCCCAATCATATGCCAGGAGCAACCACTACCAACAAACCGAAGTCTGATGATATGCCTCCATAGCTGCTCTGACACAGAGCGGGATCAGTTGGTCTTTGGAACCCAATCCATTTTGAAACTGGGTCGACCTTTGTCATCAATGCACGATACCCTCTCCCATGACATATCCTGCTTGTCACAAACAAAAGATGATGAAATATTAGAGTCATTAGAAGATTTAGGAGATTGAGCCTTTGGTACCCAGTTGTAGTTGGGTTTAACCCATTTCTTTTTCGATCTGATGGGTGACTCGGCACTTGATTTGGAACTTGAATCCGATCTTCGAGATGAATTTGACTTAGCCGATCTTTGTTTCATCGGAGCATCTCTTGGATTTGGCTTCTTGGCAGGCATTTCCTTCTTGCCATTGGGATTCAGATTCTTTTCCTAGTGGGTTTGACTCTTGGCCTTCTACGCGTTCCAGTCACCATTGTCTGAACGTGACCTGGAGGGGTTTCTTTTGAAGTATCTCCCTCTTGGCGCGTTCTGCCGTCCTTGTGCGTAGTAGGGAACATATGCACGATTTGGACAGTTTCGGGCAATATGTCCAGGTGTTCCACAATGAAACCATGTCCTTTTCTTCATTGTGAATTTCTTTCTTCCTGCCCCTGGTGGCGTATCCTTGCCTCGTTTCTTTTTGTTCCCACATGCACACTTGCAATAGGCACTCTGTTGCGCTGGAATTGGAGGCATGTATTTCTCAACGACAGGTTTGTTAGGAGTAACAGTATTCGAAGCAACAGATTTTGAGTTCAAGGATTCATTGGTTTGTTCAGTAGTGTTCTCCTTTTTCTCATCTTTCGCTACTTTACCTGCACATGAAGTAGAAACATTAGTATTTTCAACATTAATAAATCCTCCTGAAACAAAACCAGATGGCTTGCTATAAACCATGAATGGTTCGTTGGCAATCTCCTCTTTAGACAAAGGTTGATAATGATATGTATGATTAAAAAGGAGGAGGTACATTATCGTATCCTAAAACCTTTTGTTGGTTTTGTTTGAACTGCAGGCAATGGTCAATCATATTGGAAACTACCTCGCTTGATACATTAAACTTTTTAAAATCAAAATTGACAGTATCAAATTTCCCTTTTAATGTATCAAGCTCAGAAAGTAACTCAGCATTTTGTCTCTTGATGTAGTCATAATTTTCACATTTATTACTATAGTCTTCCTGAAGTTTCCTAAAGTCCTTAGTTTTTGCTTCTAATTCAGCCTTCAGGGGTTTCTGTCCTTTCCTGAGCTGATATCCTTCATATCTTAGGTCCTCAACTTCTCTTTTTAATAAATCAATTTGTTCCCAAAGAAATTTAATCGTATCTTCACTAGATAGTGTACATGAAACTTCACATGATTGAGAACCTGAAACTTCATTGACTGAGATGTTTGCAGAACTCATTGTATTTCCACACTTCAAAGCATCAAGTTGTTTAGTTACATCAGCAAGACTAAGATGATTGAGATTTTTTGTCTTCTTGATGATAGCCACGTTCCTATCCCACGATTTCGGAAGTGAATTCAACAGCTTTTTGTTTATCTCGAACTTAGACAAGAAGATCCCAACTATATTCATCTCAGTAGTAAGTGTAGTAAATCGTTACAACTGAGTTTTGAGGGTTTCTCCAAGGATATAATCGAAAATGTTGAAATTTTGTCTTAACATATCCTGACGACTCTCTTTCATGTTTTCAACTCCCTCGTAGACCTTAAAATCAATTAAAAAGCACAACTAGAAGCCAAAATCAAACATAAAAGTCAAACCCTTTGATTATAAACCTCAAAAGTCAACCTTAAAAGTCAAATTTAAAAAGTTAAACTCAAAAGTCAAACTTGAAAAGTCAAACTTAAAAGTCAAACCGAAAAGCTAAATTTGAAAATTTAAAAGTTAAACGAAAAAGTCAAAGTTTAAAGTCAAAGATCAAACTTGGAAGTCAAAGTCAAAATTTAAGGTCAAAAGTTAAAAAATAAAAGTCAAAAATTAAAATATAATTTTATTTATTTATTTATTATTATTTTATTTATTTTATTTTTTTATTTTTTTATTTTGGATGAAAAATGAATTTAAAATTAAAAGGAATTGAATTTTGGGTTAAAAGTGTCAAATTTTGAAAGCTTAAACCGAGAATAACGAGTGTTTAAGAATTAAAAGCGGGAGGAAAAGAACATCAGCAGGTTGGATCAGATGGAATAGGCGTTGGCTTATGAGTTGAAGGTCACGAGTTCGATTCCTTGGAACTCCAAAATCGCTTTTCCGTTTTAATATGAAGCTGAGATGCGAAGAGGAAGTGCGAGCTGCGACGCCGTAAACCGCCGAGGCCGCAAACCTCGGCCCGTGAACTCTGTAGAACCCTAGCCGCCGGCCGCAAACTTCTCGCTGATTACGACAAAAAACAACGACTTTTCAACTTTGAAGCTTCAAAACTCGATCAAAAACCTTTTTTTTTATGAAAAACACGAAGAACAAACCCCCTTTATTTTTCAGAGATTTATCCAAAAACGCAAGAATATTTCGAAAATAAGATCAAATTATGCCCCAATCTGACAAAATTGACTGATACAACTTGGCTCTGATACCAATTGTAGGTCCCTAATTTGTCCGTGTATCAATCAGATCCGTTTGATGGTGCGGAATCCCAATCAAACGGATGATGTCATATCAAATAGAAGAGAAGGAGAAGAAGAATAATATGAATCTATGTATGAATTTATTAGAATTAAAGTTCCAGATACATAAGATTCACACACACAAAATGCTCTCTAGTTTCTATCTTCTCACGTTCATCAATCTCTACTCCTCACCCCTAACACACACATATATATATATATATATACAATGGAATATGGGCTAACCGAACATGGGCCGTAAATGGGTTTACGGCCGTAAACACTGACCGTAAACCCCACCTGACCGTAAACTAGATTTTAAGCTCATAAATATTACATAAAAATATAATTGCCCAGAAAAGCAAAGTATAAACCATATTTTGACCCAACAAGTAATCTTGGCCACACCACCAAGGGAACTCAAATGTTACGAAATCATGCAACCAAAAGATATCTCAGCAGAAGCCAAAAAACCGAAACCAGACCTGTCAGACAGAGGAAAAGTAGTCAACAGGGAACACCTATATCAACGGGTGACCGTGGGAACGACCCTCCCCGCAAAAGAGAGAGAAGCATTGGTCGAAATGCTACAAAGGTACAAACACATTTTTGTATGGACCCCCGTAGATATGATAGGAGTCGACCGAGGAATCATAGAACACAAGCTGATGATAAAACCAGGAACCAAGGAGATGAAGCAGAAGAAGCGGGTGCAGGGAGGAGACCGAAACAAGGCGATCAATGTGGAAGTTGCAAAGTTAACCAACATAGGAATTCTCAAGGAGGCGATTTTCCCGACATGGATCGCCAATCCGGTAATGGTGAGAAAGCAAGATGGCAGCTGGCGTATGTGCATTGACTACTCCGACTTAAACAAAGCATGCCCCAAGGACTGCTACCCGTTACCAGAAATAGATCAAAAGGTGGAGTCTTTGCAGGGATTCCAATGGAAATGCTTTCTCGAGGCATACAAAGGCTACCACCAGATACTGATGGACACAAACGATGAAGAAAAAACCGCTTTCTAGACATACCACGAAACTTTATGTTATACAAAAATTCCATTCTGGTTAAAAAACGCAGGGGCAACCTACCAGCGGCTCGTGGACTCCATGTTCGCCAACCAAATCGGTCGAAACATCAAAAACGTCGATGATATGGTCATAAAGAGCTTGAACGAGAATACACTGCTGAAAGACATGAAGGAAACACTATGAACTTTGGAAAAGGCCAAGATGAAACTCAACCCTGCCAAGTGCACCTTCGGCGTCGAGGAAGGTTAACTCTTGGGATACTACGTAACGAAGGAAGGAATCCAAACGAGTCTGACCAAAGTAAACGAACTAGAAGAAACGCCCTGACCCTACACGCTGAGAGATGCGCAAGCTCTGAATGGAAAGCTAATTACGCTCAGCCGTTTCATCTCTAAGTCAGCCGAAAAAGCTATGCCACTGTTACAAACGCTGAAAGGGTGCATAGAGAAGAGAAACTTTAAATGGACAATGGAAGCTGAAACAGCACTACATGCAATAAAGAAGGCACTTCACACACTCCCCACCTTAGCCAGCCTAATACCTGGAGAGATATTACAAGTATACCTATCCACATCAAAAGACACAATCTCATCGGTGCTGACGGTTGAAAGACAAGGACGCCAATTACCAATTTATTTTGTAAGTCGGGTACTACATGGGCCAGAGGTGAACTATTCGGTCATAGAAAAGCTGGTCCTCGCCCTAGTCTACGTAGCCCGAAGGCTTCGCAGGTATTTCTAGGCCCACCAAATAGAAGTATTGACAAATTGCATGATCAAACAAATACTCCTGAAGCCAAAGATGTCAGGGCGACTCGCCAAATGCGCTATCGAATTAGGAGAACACAACATCACCTACCACCCTAGGGTAAACATCAAAGGGCAGGCCCTAGTGGACTTCTTACTCGAAGTCCCAGGAGAACTCCAACAAGAGATGGTCAAGGTTAGTAACGGAGGACCTCGAGAGAAAGAAGATAGTCAGCAGTGGTCCCTGTACACAGACGAAGCTTCTAGCAAAGAAGGATCAGGCGCAGGACTAATCTTAACGAGCCCAACCGGGGAAGAACTCACATACACCCTACGCTTCGACTTTCACACATCCAACAACGAGGCAGAATACGAAGCCCTCCTGGCCGGCCACAGGCTAGCGGTAACAATGGGAGCAGAAAGAGTCATAGCTATGACTGATTCACGCCTAGAAGCCAACCAAATAACAAGGGAATTAGAAGCAAAAGACAAGCGAATGGAGCGATACATCAAAGGGGTACAAGAAATCACAAGTACCCTAAAGGGTTTTGAAATAAAGTAGATTTTGTGACAACCCGATATTTTGAGACAATAAAATGTAACACCAGTCAAATTTAGGCCAAAATATAACTTTTCTAAAATCTTATTTGGGTTAAATAAAGTAGTAGGAATCGTATCAAGGTTTTCGTACATATAAAGAACCCTAAAATCCGAGTTATAACGAAGAAGTTATGACCAACCGAAGATTCTCGGCAATACCGGCAACACCGATTAAGCGAAAAATGCGAAGTTTCAATACAATAGTTTTTAGCCTTAAGTATCTAAATGAAGGTTGTATATAACATTAAACCATAAACGTACGTAAAAAGAACGTCCAAATCTAACTTCATATGAGGAAGTTATGATTTTTCCAAGATCCGGATATAGCAGCAGACAGCTAAAAACTCGAAATAGAGATCGAGAGACTTTTTACCGAAACAACCTAAATGAGAATCAAAGGTCTCAACAATAGTAGCGCAATGGCAAAAAGTCTGACGAAAACGGACATCGGATGAAGAAGTTATGGATTTCTAACTTACTTTTCATGTCCCGGCCCGTTAAAAATATATAATTAAAAATAAAGTCAAAATTTGCCGATGAAGTCTAAACGAGACTTGTAGAGCATATTTTCAACTACGCGTGCATATAAAGAACATCGAAAACGGAGCTCGTACGCGAAAGTTACGGATTTTACAAGTTCGAGGCTCGAAATCTGAGGCTGTTAGGCATGCCACGACGTGGCACAGTTTGCCGCGACCCGGCTAGTGATTGAGAGCGTCCAATCAACAGAAGAGGATACGGCTGACTCACCACGACGTGGCACACCCTCTGCCACAACGTGGCACTCAAAAAATGGCCCTATAAATAGATTTCAAGGGCTTCGAGTTCCATTGCTCAGTTCTCTTCTTCCTCGTGCCGAAACTCTGCGTTTAAGCCCCCGAAGCCCTCCCAAAGCCCTGGTTTTCACCTTCAAGTTCCGAAGGAAGCTTTTGTGTTCCCGAGATTCCCGAGGTTCCCGAGATTTCCGAGATTTCCAAGAAAATAAACTTTCCAAGTCGAAGTTCTGCTCGATTATCATCTCGCTTTCTCCCAATCAATCAAGTGAGTTCATACCCCCATGAATTAACCTTTTAAATGTTGTTAAATGTTTATAAATGATTTTTAGGGGGGGGGGGGAATACAAGTTGAATAATTTTTAGTTATTATATCAATCACATGTGATTAATAACTAACATGTAAATGGCTTTACTTTACGTAACTGTTTTACCAATCAGATTTCTTCAAATGTTTATCTTAAACGTTTTTAGGTGTTTAAAACACTTTATTAAACTGTTTACTAAACACTGTATGTTCATTTCAAACCCTGTTGCATTGAGTTTCAAACAAAGGTCTCTTTATACTTAAACTGTTTTTGTCAAACAAATACTTCCAAACTGTTTTATAAACTGACATCAAGTCGATCTATTCTTAGGTATTAATCTTTTTCAAAGGTTTTATAAAACTCCTTATATGCTTTTATATTGTCAATTGCATGCCTGTATAGGTATAGTTATTTAAATAATGTTTAAAAGTCTTAGGAAGGCTAACCCGTTTTATATCCTTTTCCACGTTGGGATGTGGTCTAGTAGGGTATCGAGTATCCGTCCGAAGGTCGTTTAACTATCAGTTATATATGATGTATACATATAGAGACATAAAAGTTTTTCTCAGTCGGTTCAGTACCTTTGGGTAGCAAAGGCATACTTCAGGTTATACATGTACATGGTTAGTAACTATTATAGGTATAGTTAGGAGATACCACTTACTATTCCAATTGCAGGGAATCACACAAGAGTCAGTTCATTCATGAGTCTATACTAGTACAATACATGATACATGATTACATTACATGATACATGAGTACGTTTACATAGATACGCTTACATAAGTACTTTTACATAAATGCTTTTACGTAGATGTTATATGGCGAGTTACTATTACATCTTATATGTGTAGATACTGTTATGGATAATTCTCCTTCTTATCTTTACTTTGTGATACAAACACATAATCGACGAGATAGATTGGACTTTATATCCTCGTTCCAAAGGATACTTTGCGGGACTAACCATTCCTATAACCTCTGTTAGCTACAGAGGTAAATGCACATCTGCGGATGTCTTCGATTAATACCATTATAGGTATACTTTAAGGGACTAACTATTCCTACAACCAGCTGTTAGCTACAGAGGTAAATGCACATCTACGGATGTCTTCGGTTGATACCATTATAGGTATACTTTAAGGGACTAACTATTCCTACATCCATCTGTTAGCTACAGAGGTAAATGTACGTCTATGGATGTATTAAGTTAACACTGTTAGTTATCGTAGTACAAAAGGATAATACTTAGGTCATTATATTATTTCTTCCTTTACTTTGTGACACATTTACATGATCGACGAGGTAGGATATATTTGATATAGATAACTAATTTCCTTATTACCTTTATAATGTGACTCATGCACATAAACGATGAGGTATACTATAGTTTTATACTAATAGTAAACAGGGAAAAACCATCACAATCACAGAGATGCTTACTTTCAAAACAGTAGGGTCTTGGTAGAAGACTTCATTTATAGGGATCATAGGGATTTCTAGGGTTATTCGAATGCTTTCCATTACTTACAAACCTTTACATACTTATACGAACTTTCTTTCAAAACAATGTCAAGACTTTCATTACAAGTTTTACAAATCCAAGACACATTAATACTTATGAATTCACCAGCTTTATTGCTAATACTCGCTTTCAAAATAACTTGTATTCTCAGGTCACAAATTGACAGGTACGACGACCAGGTTTTGTGAAGACGAAGAAATCAAGACTCCTCTTTTATTTTGATTAGTTATCATGTTGTCTTATACTATGAAAGAATACACTTGTAATTTAAAATTATACTATTAATGCAATGGATGATGTTGTTGCTTGTTTACTACTTTACATTGTTGTGATACATTACATGACGTCCTCCGCCCCAGAACATTTCCGCCATTCTCGGTTTTGGGGTGTTACAGGTTGGTATCAGAACATTGTTTATAGTGAATTGAGTATATCAACCCATAAAAGGTATACTAACTATAAATACAATGGGATTATAATACTCTGACTAAGATTTTATACTTTTAAATAATGAAATATTTAATTAAGTATACGTGCCTGCATTCATACTAAAATCAGTGTCACAATGACAAGAACAAAAGTATTATGATTGTTGAATATCACAAGTAAGCTTGGGTATGTATGGTCGGTCCTGGGAATGGCATAGCCTGATCAACTATGCTGGTCTGAGGAGTGATTAGCATATGCCCAAGAATGGTTGTGATGTGGCAACAAGTCTAAAATCTTACCAACACGACCATAATGAAATACCATAGGGGTATTTAGTGTTACTGTAATTGCTTATCTGAGAACTAAATAGATTTTTATCAGTATGTCAATAGTTGTTTAGTAGATACACTAAGGTTATATGTACTAGGATGTTATAGATTTAGAATTTGTGAATCTTTGCTTTATGTCTTGTCCTCGTTGGGTTGGGGGCTTAGGGTTAGGGTCACTTATTCGAAGGTTTATCCTATCCTAAATACATATAACTGGTATGCTCTAAACAAGTATTGAAGCAATTGATAAAGATCATCTTATAATTATCTTAGTTAGTTTTTCTATTTAGTTAGTTCTTATTATCCCTTTTCTCACGTAGATATCATGGATGGACTCCATCCCCACGGCAACCCGTACCTTCCGAACGAAGGCAATGCTGGATGGTTTGGAGAAGAACCCGAGAATGACCATCCCATCCCTTTGAATGATCACCATGCTGAAGACCTTTTGGATGGTGAAAACTCCAAACCCGAGGTTGAGAACCTATTCCCGATAGTTCCCATTCCAAATCCTAACCCTCGTCCGGCTTTTCATGGCCCGACGCCTCCTTGGGTAGAATGCTTGGAAACATGGAGCGAAGAGCAAGATCAACCTATGTCGTTTTAATGGAGACCGAAGCTTATACAATGTAAACGAAGGGAGCTCAGTAGATAGAGTTATACCAATCCTGATCCGAAGAGTTGCCCAAAACGAAATTCAGGGTAGGACGGCTCTCCAACGTATCGAAGAGGTTAATGCCAATGCAAGAATGCATACCATTTGCACCAATCGCCTTGATCACAAGTGAGAGATCTGAGAGAAACCATGATTTCGGCTAGTGCATGGATATTTTTTTGAAGATATTGAAACATTTGTTGATTTTACGATCTATACAAGATTAGAGGTGTTAGCAGAAGTTTATACTAGATAAATTAACTTAATTACTTCAATTTTTGTTGTAGAATTCTTAGAAGATGTATGATTTCGTTCAAGTTGCGAATAGATTCAAGGTTGTGTGCATGAAAGAAGGTTTTGAGCATTCATACTATATCAATATCCATAAAAAAATTCAAGAAAGTAGTATTTCCACATTATACATGTATCACACAGTCTTCATAAGGAACTAATATCATCTCTCACACTCATAATGGAAAGACTTTTACGGATGATCATGATTTTTTTTATTCAAATGAAAACTTTAAGTTCCATATCCGTCTTCACTTCTACTTTTTTCTATTTTTAGCTAGATAGTGGGCAGTCCTTGTCTTGCAGCTCCATAAATCATAATCTCATATGATATAATAATATGCACTTAAAAGAGTAGAAATTAGCATTTACTTGGATAGTAATGAAATATTTCATATACGTGTTAATACAATTAAAAATGCATTAAACAAAATTTAAATACAACTATTTTATCCTTCTCATCATATTCAACATAAGTAAAAAACAAACATCTGTGTTTAAGGAATGAAATGACAACAAGTTTTGCATAGTTAAAGTTGACCAAATAATAAGAGACTTTAACATAAAAACATTTCTATATTTTTGTAAGAGAACATGAAGCTCTGAGGTCATCATGGGGAATGTGGTTACTAGTTAATTTCAAAATTAAAAATAAACACTTCACAAAAAGGATATCACCGCCTCAAAGGATAGCATTTCTTCCGGTTCTTATATTTACATGTGGCTTCCCCACATGTTCCTCTCTAACCCTCACCTGATGATACCCAGACCTCAGATCGATCTTGGAAAAGCAATATGTTCCTTGTAACTGATCAAATAGGTCATTAGTCCGCGGAAGGGGATGATGGTTCTTCACCGTCAACTTGTTCAACTCTTGGTAATCAATGCACATCAAGTGTGAACCATCCTTCTTCTTGACGAACAATATTAGTGATCCCCATAGCGAACTGCTCGGTCTGATGAACTGCTTGCCTAACAGCTCCTGAAGCTGAGAGGATAACTCCTTTATCTCGAGTAGTGCCAAACGGTACGGTGCCTTGGCAATTAGAGCCGCACCTGGCACTAGGTCAGTCCTGAACTCAACTTGCCTCTCGGGAGGCATACCGGTAACTCCTTCGAAAATACATTGGCAAACTCCCTGACAACTGGCACATCCGAAACTGAGACCTGCTCCCCAACCCAAGTATCAACCATATAGCCAAGATAATCCATACACCCATGTTGAATATACTGTCGATCCCCGGCCGCCGAACAAAACCCTAATCCAACCCTGGTACCCTCTCCATAGATGACCAATTCTCCCCCACTTGGTGTTCGATCCAATCCATCCCCACTATCACGTATACATCCCCATGGGGATGGGAATCAAATCAATCAGATAAGGCACCCCGAAAAACTCCAAAACATAACCCTGATACACTCTAAATGCAAAAATCCCATGTTCGTTGGCGATAGAAACCCGCAACAAACACTCCAACTCACTAAGGGTCATATCAAAGTCCCTACTAAAAGACTGAGACACAAAGGCCCGACTCGCGCCCAAGCCGAATAATCAACAGAATGATAAATAGAAACATAACAGTAATGACATATGGCACCGCCCAGACCTCCTCTGTCGTGAGCTAAAAAGTGAAACCTCGAGCCATCGAGGGCTCCTCCCTACCCTGTCTCCTATCGGTGATCCTCAAAGTAGTTGGCGCTAGAGCCTGCGTTGGTCCCACAGTGAGCAAGAGGCAGTTGACCCTTACATGGCCAACCTGCTCACAGTGATAACAGATCCTGGTGGTCAGTGTGGGAACTTGATGGCAATAATCTTTGGCATAATACCCTTCCTTTCCATATTTGTGGCACCCAAATGAAGATCGACAAGCTATGGTATATGCCCCCAAACAACATTCATAACCTCAACATAAATCAATTCCCTAATCTCCTCCTCAATCAACCATGGCCTATCATGTCCACTCGATCCAGCTCTTGAATTGAATCTCCTCGTAACCACCATACCAAAAATAAACCATAAAATATGAGATGAGGCGCAATTCATACCATATGAGCTATTTTGAACAACAAAAAACTAAGGGTTGTGACTTCCTTGCTACATGTACAGGTCATGTGCTTCAAGTAGTACGAGCCCATACTACCTTCTACAACTACACATATTTTTCTTAGAAGATCATCACAACAACCCTAACAACACACACTAGAATATGCACACATCCTATTCTCACTTCCTAGAGAAAGGCTAGACATTCCTCAACTGGCCGGCTGACCCTACATAACTCATCCATGAAACTTTCACCAACCCTGTAGCACTCGTGTATGCTAATCATACATAACATTGGATCCTATAGATAGTTGAATACCTAATTCTGCCCTTCATCAAACAAGAACAGAAAATAAGGCTAAACCAAACATTCTCAGGCTATAACATCCTAGTTATGTACAACTATGTTGCATACACTAAGCAACCACAATAATGATGTCAATTTCATACAAGAAAGAAACCCTACGCTATCAGGAATAAATTATGAGGCAGTTATATCATGCAATTCCTGAAGATCCCTAGCTTATCACTAGCATGTTGTTCTATCATAAACATAATAGCAAATAACAGTGTGGGTAATTTGGGGTTTACTTTTTTGCTCCGGCTAATCGTACACATCGCATTCTTCTTTGTTTACTTTTGAAAACAATTTTTGAAAGTCATTTTTTTTTCTTAAAAACTTTTGCAGTTCCCTAGTTTGAGTCTTGATTCACATGAATGCTCATCCAATTCTCTCAAAACAAGGCTCTGATACCAACTTGTAACACTAAAAAATCAAAATAAATTTAAAATTTTCAAAATCAACCATTCATCATCATTATTTACAAAAATAGTCATTGTTTCAAAAGTGTTATTTCGAATTCAGAGTTTTCCCTAAGATCCAGTGACAAAATAGGAAGTTGTGTACGATCATGCCTTTGCCTTCCCACCATCCTCAAAGTACCTAAAACTATTAACTAAAAACTGTAAGCCAAAGCTTAGTGAGTTCCCCCAATGTACCAAAAACACACCATATAACATCATATACTTGGTCCTTAGCTTATATCTAGAATACCCTTGCAAGGTCCTCAGCATAAGTCTGAAATCCCCCCCCCCCCCCCGAGCCCTCAGTATGAGTCAGGCATGCAATTCTGTAACGCCCGGGTTTTCAGGGCTAAGCATTTTTGTCAATGTAATAGTCTAGGTCAACTATTGTAACTCTTTTTGAAGTAATAAATATGAAATATTTGAGTATTATGTGAACTATGTGTTTATGTGTTTATTATAAATGTATAATTAACAAAGAATAAAAATGAGCGTCAAAATTAAAGTGTGAGATAATCCCGATATCTCTACATAAAGTTGTAGAATACGTCTCAAGGTTTCCGTACATATAAAGAATGCCGAAATCCGAGCTATAACGAAGAAGTTATGGCCCGCCGAAGTTTTACGGCAAAACCGGCACGGCACCGGAAGACATAAAATAGTAAGTTTACGATAGAAGACTTTTTAGCCCTAGAAACCTAAAAAAAAGTTGTAGAATATGTTAAACTAAGAACATCGATAAAAAGAACACCCAAATCCGACTTCGTATGAAGAAGTTACGCTTTCTCGAAGTTTCGGACTAGCAGTGTACTGCCCGAAATTCGAATGATTAATCGAGCAGTTTTTAGCCGACACGACCTGAACGAGAATCGAAGATCTTGTTGAGAGTAGCGTAACGAGAAAAAGATGGGCAAAAACGGATGTCGGATGAAGAAGTTATGAGGATTTAACGGATCAATCGTGTCCCGGCCCGTTAATAATATAAAATTTAAAATCGAGCCAAAATTAGCCGACGAAGTCTAAAAGAAAGTTGTAGAGTACGTTCCCACCTTCGCGTGGATATAAAGAACGTCAAAAACGGAGCTCTTATGCGAAAGTTACGAATTTTTGAAGTTAGGACTCGAAAATGCGAGACCTGTTGCGAATCGGATGACGTGGCACGATCAGAGCCGTCGCTTGCGGCCCACGGTCTCGCTCTGATAAGCGACACGTCGCTCCTCGCTACGCCCAGCGTTCGGTTTCGTGCGCCCCGCGTCCGCTCGCTCTCGGTCCAGAAGGCGCCACGACGCCTCGCCTTACGCCCCGCGTACGAGGACCGGTACGCCCCGCGTACCCTCGCCTGATCTACTCCGAGTGCCAGACAGCTGGATCTTTGCTGGCGCTCTTATCTGCGGTACGCCCTGCGTAGGGTCCGAGGTACGCCCAGCGTACCGAGGCCCTCGCGGCTATAAAAGGAGGCCGAGGGTGCCTCCATTTTTCACACATTCCAACCTTCTTTCTCTCACTACTTTCTCTCTCTACAACCCCAAACCATCCCTAAGCCCTAGTTGAACCCCTAGCACCCTAAGGAAGCCCCGAGGCTCCCGGAGTCCCGAGAAAAAGGAGTTTTTCGGTTTCGAAACGCTGCTCCAATTGAGTCCCGGTTTTCGATAAAATTCGCTGTAAGTATGCTACGCTTACACAATTTTTAATATAGCTTCCAAATAATTATAGGAATGTTATTAGGTCCTTAAAATAATTATTTGGGCTATTATTATGAGATATATCGAGTATTATTAATGCGTAATAATACTCAGACTAATTAATTTATCGCGGTTATCATTAAACTAAACCCTAGTGGTACCGATACTAGGTTTTATCGAAGGAATATCATTTTGAGAGTATCGAAGCGCTGTCCGAGTGCTGAGTCACCACCTAATCAAGTGAGTGCATAGTTACCTTCAACTTACACATAGATATGAAGTATTTTACGTGCTATGTGTGCATATTATCTGAATACTTGCTATCTATGCTAGATGAACGTTGTTATACATGTTTTCAATGATTTAAACTGTATATGTATTTTATATCTACGAAAATTTTGGGGTAAAACATGGGTAGATGTAATAGGTGATGTGAGATAAAATGATGAGAGGCCTCGATGTTGTTGTTGTTGATCCAGTCATCTAGCGGAGTATAGATGACGACCACGGACTCTTCTAGACAGTCCAGTGGAACACTAGCAGGCTCGCAACCTGTAGGTGTTGTGAACGATGTGTTCACCGGTGTACTCCATCCCCCACATGGTTGCCTATTAGGACATTTATTGCTGAGGAATCCCCTTAGCAGTAGTGTCCGTCCCGATGATGATCCTTAGGCTAGGTCCCTTATGATAGGTGTTTAGGGACGTAAAGTGAGGATAACGGGAACGGGTAATCGGGTTATTGTTGATTGATGAAATTAATAAACTTATTTATTGTGGGTTGAAAACCCTATGTGCTCACCAGGCTCCCAAGCCTGACCCACTCAGTTTTATGTATTACAGGAAGTGGCGCATGAGCATAGGTGTGATGTTTTGGACGAGGGATTACGGATATAGGCCTGTAGATATGAAATAATGTAGTAAGGCTTATATTGTACTGTTTATACTTTTGATCTGTACGAACATGACATCCCGAGTCTTTTAATGAAATACATTTCTATGGAAATGCTTTTGATAAATCTTTATCATATTATTGTTTTGGGACAAATTCCGCAATTCTTTTATTAAAAGATAACTCTGATTTTGAAATAAAGTATAAACAAAACCGGTCTTTTCTGGCCGTGATTTTGGGGATGTCACAGTTGGTATCAGAGCATTAGTTTAAGCGAACTAGGAATTTGTAGGATTTCTAGACTTAAACTTAGAATGCTAAGCGATGATTGTGAGGTGTGAGCACTAGCTTATTTTAGGAATTGTGCCTAAAATGCTTTTATGTGCTAAATGCTTTATGCATGATATGCTGTTATTTTGTTCGGATCTATGGTCTGTTGCCGACCAAATCTGGAAACCTTATGTGTTTAGGATTCTAAACGTACGACTACACTATTAGAACTAGCATGTAAACGTTTCGGAGTGATAAGGACGATTTAAAACGTCTCTCCTAAATAAGGATCTAAATTCGCCTTATTCGGTGTATAGATCAAGATAGTAAGGACCCGTAGCGGAAACGTAAACGCAAATGGGAATAGACACCAACCCCCCGTAATCGAGCAAATACCAGTTGTGGAAGCCGCTACCGGACCAATAACGATGGCCGGAGTGCAAGCGATGATCCAGGCAATGTTGGATCGTCAAATGGAGGAAACCAGGCGTTTGCTCCAGCAAAATCGAGAGGAAGCGACTATTCAGCTCGAACAGCCCGAGTTGAACGAAGGGCAGACTGAAGAAGGAAACTACAGTGGGACTATTGGCCAAGCCAACCCACCGATAGTTAGGCAAAACCACCAGGATGGAGGAAATGATGGACGTGGATGCAAATACAAGGATTTCATGGCATCCAAGCCACCGAGTTTATCCGGAAGCCCGACGCCGGTGGAAGTCATGAATTGGATCTCTGAGATGGAGACAATGTTTGAGAGTTGCGAGTGTAGCAATAGGCAGAAGACTGCTCTTGCAGTTCCTCTATTGAAATCTGGAGTACTAAGCTGGTGGAAGCTATTAGCTGATTCAATGCCCAAAGGTGAAGCAAGCAAAATGTCGTGGGAGGATTTCCTGGTACAGTTGAAGATGCAATATTGCTCTGAGCAGGATCTTCTGGAGATCAGCAACGAATTCCAGAATCTAAAGAAGGGAAGAATGAGCGTTACTGAATACGCTGCAAGCTTTACTGAGAAAATGAAGCTTGTTCCTCACCTCGTCCCAACTGAACTCTCCAAGGTTAACAAATTTGCCCTCGGATTACCAGCGGACTTCGGTCCAATGGTCAAGCAAACTACCACTCTAAAAGCTGCCATCTGGGCTGCTAAGAATGTGGAGACCCAGATACGAGAGAAGGGTCTGGAGAGAGCGGAAGTGGGAGAGAAACGGAAATTTGACGGATCCTCGAGGTCCGGTAAGAAAGGTAGATTCTCGAAGTCTGGTTCGAGAGGAGGAGGATCAGAAGCAAAGTGGTGTGACAAGTGCAAGAAGAAGCACTTTGGGAAGTGTGATGGAGGAGTCACTTGTTACAAATGCGGAAAGCCTGGGCACTATGCCAACGAATGCACCCTCAACCAGAAGGCCTGTTATGGGTGCAATGAAGAAGGGCACATTTTGAAGGACTGCCCGAAGAAGAAGGAGGCAGGAAGACCCAACATACCACCAAAGCCGAAGGCGAGAGCCTTCCAGATGACGCTCGAGGCTGCAAAGGAGGCAGCAGACGTCGCTTCAGGTACCTTTCTTGTAAATGGTTTACCTGCAAATATACTATTTGATTCCGGAGCCAATTACTCCTTTGTGTCGCATAAATTTGGTGCAAAATTAGCATTACCTGTAGAAAAACTAGATAATGCCCTGATTATAGAAGTTTCCAGTGGCAAATTCGTACCTGTTAGTAATCGTATTAGGAACATCGTCATTGACCTAAACGGAAACGAATTCCATGAGGAACTACTACCCATAGAGTTAAACGGTTTCGACATCGTTTTGGGTATGGATTGGCTTAGCGCCAACGATGCCGAGATATTATGCCGAAAGAAGATAGTTAGGATAAACCCACCCGGAAAGGAATCATTTATGGTGTACGGGGACAAACGCAGAGTAAATTCTGGAATCATCTCCCTGATGAAAGCCAGGAAATGTTTGTCCAAAGGATGTACATCATACTTGGCATTCGTAATCGATGCTAAGAAAGAAAAGAAAGAGGTGAAAAATATACCGGTTGTGTGCGATTATCCGGAAGTCTTTCCCGAAGATCTTCCCGGATTACCACCTGATAGGCAAGTGGAGTTTCGCATAGACTTATTACCAGGAACAACACCGATAGCAAAGGCACCTTACCGATTAGCACCGACGGAGATGAAGGAGCTCATGACGCAACTTCAGGAGTTGTTGGACAGCGGTTTCATTCGACCTAGTTCGTCACCCTGGGGAGCTCCGGTGTTATTCGTGAAGAAGAAGGACGGAAGCATGAGGATGTTCATAGACTACCGAGAGCTGAATAAGGCAACGGTGAAGAACAAGTATCCATTGCCGAGGATTGATGACCTATTCGATCAGCTGCAAGGTTCAAGCTACTTCTCAAAGATCGATCTTAGGTCAGGATATCATCAGCTGAAGGTGAGAGAGCAGGATATTGAGAAGACTGCATTCAGAACAAGATATGGACACTACGATTTCTTGGTTATGTCATTCGGACTAACCAATGCTCCCGCAGCATTCATGGATTTGATGAACAGGGTTTGTAAACCATTCCTCGATAAATCCGTGATAGTGTTCATCGATGACATTCTCATTTACTCGAAAAGCCAGGAGGAGCATGGCAAGCATCTACGAGAAGTGTTGGAGGTGTTAAAGAAGGAGAAGCTTTTTGAAAAGTTCTCCAAATGCGACTTTTGGATACGGGAAGTCCAATTCTTGGGTCATGTTGTTAACCAAGAAGGAATAATGGTTGACCCCGCCAAGATCGACGCTGTAATGAAGTGGGAACGTCCGAAGAATCCCACGGAGATTCGAAGCTTTCTAGGATTAGCCGGATATTACCGACGATTTATCCAAGGCTTTTCTTCGATAGCTGCTCCATTAACAGCTTTGACCCATAAAGGAGCTACGTATACATGGAGTGAGAAACACGATGAGGCATTCGAGAAGCTAAAGAAGAAGTTATGTGAAGCACCGATACTTTCTCTACCCGATGGAGTCGAAGATTTCGCAGTTTATAGTGATGCATCTGGAGTCAGGTTGGGTTGTGTTCTGACCCAAAGAGAAAAGGTGATAGCATACACATCTCGACAATTGAAAGAGCACGAAAAGAACTACCCCACGCATGATCTGGAGTTGGCAGCAGTAGTATTTTCCTTAAAGATATGGAGGCATTACCTCTACGGCACGAAGTGCAAGCTCTTCACTGATCATAAGATTCTCCAGTATCTCTTTAATCAGAAGGAGTTGAACATGAGGCAACGACGCTGGCTAGAACTTCTCAAAGACTACGACTGTGAGATACTTTACCACCCAGGTAAAGCAAACATTGTTGCTGATGCTCTCAGTCGGAAAGTCAATCTTGAAAGAAAAAGGCCAAGAGCGTTAAGAATTGAAGTCGTCTCGACGATTGTGGAAAGTATCAGGAAAGCTCAAGAAGAAGCCTTAGAAAAGAATGACCGAAAGGAAGAACATTTGGGAAAAACGTTAGTGTTCGGTACGAACAGTCGAGGACTGAAGGTATTCCAAGATCGAATTTGGGTACCTAAGACGGGAGGAATAAGAGATCTTCTAATGGAAGAAGCACACAAGACCATGTACTCGATTCATCCCGGTAGCACTAAAATGTATAGGGACCTAAAACCCTACTACTGGTGGCCGACGATGAAGCTCGATGTTGCGAAGTATGTGGCTGAGTGCGTAACATGTGCGAGGGTTAAGGCACAACATCAGAAACCGTATGGGAGTTTAGAACCTTTACCTGTACCCATGGGTAAATGGGAAGACATCACCATGGATTTTCTGACTAAACTGCCCAAAACGAAGAACGGACACGACATGATTTGGGTAGTCGTGGATCGTTTCACCAAGAGTGCACACTTCATAGCCGCCAACGAGAAGTGGTCTATGGATAAGCTCGCAAATGCTTACGTGAAGGAAATTGTAAGACTTCACGGTGTCCTTCTTACGATTGTGTTAGATCGTGATAGTCGTTTCACGTCAAGGTTCTGGAGGAGTCTACAAGAGGAGTTGGGTATGAAGTTGTGTTTGAGTACTGCTTACCATCCGCAAACTGATGGCCAGAGCGAAAGAACGATTCAGATGTTGGAAGATATGCTGAGAGCATGTACCCTCGAATTCCAAGGGAATTGGGACGAACACTTACCTCTAGTAGAATTTTTCCTACAATAATAGTTTTCACTCGAGCATCAAGATGGCACCTTACCAAGCCTTGTATGGACAAAAGTGTCGTACGTCGTCTTGTTGGCTTGAAGCCGGAGAGAAGCAGTTTATGGGCCCCGAGATAGTCCATGAGACTGCTGAGAAATTGAAGGTGATTAGGGAAAGAATGTTAGCAGCTCAGGATCGTCAGAAGAGCTATGCTGACAAGAAAAGACGACCGATAACCTTCGAAGTTGGGGATTCCGTTTTACTTAAAGTCTCACCGTGGAAGGGACTTATACGATTTGGGAAACGAGGAAAGTTGAATCCAAGGTTTATTGGACCGTTCAAAGTTCTTCAGAGGATTGGGAACCAAGCTTACAAGCTGGAATTGCCCAAAGAACTCAATGGTATTCATAACACCTTCCATGTGTGTTATTTGAGGAAATTCGTGGGAGATATTCCCGACATAATTCCAATCTCAGAGTTAAGGATGGATGAAAATAAAAGGCTGATCGAAGAGCCCGAGGCAATTGTTGACCGTAAGACTAAGAAGTTACGACGCAAGATGGTCGACTTAGTGCTAGTCCAATGGAAACATTCGAATGGGCCAAATCTCACTTGGGAAACAGAGGATGACATGATGAGTCGCTAAGCATTTTTGTCAATGTAATAGTCTAGGTCAACTATTGTAACTCTTTTTGAAGTAATAAATATGAAATATTTGAGTATTATGTGAACTATGTGTTTATGTGTTTATTATAAATGTATAATTAACAAAGAATAAAAATGAGCGTCAAAATTAAAGTGTGAGATAATCCCGATATCTCTACATAAAGTTGTAGAATACGTCTCAAGGTTTCCGTACATATAAAGAATGCCGAAATCCGAGCTATAACGAAGAAGTTATGGCCCGCCGAAGTTTTACGGCAAAACCGGCACGGCACCGGAAGACATAAAATAGTAAGTTTACGATAGAAGACTTTTTAGCCCTAGAAACCTAAAAAAAAGTTGTAGAATATGTTAAACTAAGAACATCGATAAAAAGAACACCCAAATCCGACTTCGTATGAAGAAGTTACGCTTTCTCGAAGTTTCGGACTAGCAGTGTACTGCCCGAAATTCGAATGATTAATCGAGCAGTTTTTAGCCGACACGACCTGAACGAGAATCGAAGATCTTGTTGAGAGTAGCGTAACGAGAAAAAGATGGGCAAAAACGGATGTCGGATGAAGAAGTTATGAGGATTTAACGGATCAATCGTGTCCCGGCCCGTTAATAATATAAAATTTAAAATCGAGCCAAAATTAGCCGACGAAGTCTAAAAGAAAGTTGTAGAGTACGTTCCCACCTTCGCGTGGATATAAAGAACGTCAAAAACGGAGCTCTTATGCGAAAGTTACGAATTTTTGAAGTTAGGACTCGAAAATGCGAGACCTGTTGCGAATCGGATGACGTGGCACGATCAGAGCCGTCGCTTGCGGCCCACGGTCTCACTCTGATAAGCGACACGTCGCTCCTCGCTATGCCCAGCGTTCGGTTTTGTGTGCCCCGCGTCCGCTCGCTCTCGGTCCAGAAGGCGCCACGACGCCTCGCCTTACGCCCCGCGTACGAGGACCGGTACCTCTTTTAATAAAAAATCAGAGTACCTCTTTTAATAAAAATGTTGCGGAATTTGTTCCCAGTAAAACATGATAAATACGTTATCAAATCATTTCCGAAGAAAAGTATTTTTATTCATTTTAAAACATTGGGATGTCATCGTTAATACAGAGACATAAGCATCAACAGAACTTACATTCATTATCACTAGTGATCTTTATCTCCTTAATCTCTCAGTGTAATGTGACTTCATATCAACACCTGTGATATAAATAAACTGAGTGGGTCAGGTTGGGAAACCTGGTGAGTACATATGGTTTTCAACCCATAATAATATAATTATTATGTTTAATCATCAAATAGTTAACCCAATTACCCATCCCCATTATCTTCTTTACTCTTAAGGATCTACCCTAAGAATCAGTTATTTCTCGTTCATTCATTCCTAAGGATTTTCCTAAGGAATAGATATGAAGTCCATCATTGTCAATGACACAGCTATCAAGCACAGCTGCTAGTTCTATCACTTAGGTGCAACTGCCATAATTGTGACATTCTATATGAGGCGCAGCTGCCAATATTATCCTTCAAGCACAGCTGCTATGGTTATCTCATTTATTGATAGTATCGTTTTCGAGAGTCCACTCGCAATACATGTCAATGTGTTTTTAGAGTACACCGGTGACCACATCGTTCAGAACACCTACAGGTTGTGAGCCTGCTAGTGTTCCACTGGACTGTCTAGAATAATCCGTGGTTGTCATCTATACTCTGCTAGATGACAGGGCCAACATTTAGGAACAAGGCTTCTCACATCGTCCACCTCTCACCCTTACCTCATGGTCTATATCATTTCTCAACTCATCATCCAACTCATATTTCATCTACCCATGTTTTACCCAACATATTATGTAGATATAAATACATATACAGTTTAAATCATATAATACTTGTATAAAATCGTTCATCCAGCATAAATAGCAAGTATACAGATAATATGCACACATAACATGTAAATTATATAAAATACTTCATATCTATGTGTAAGATGAAAGGGACCATGCACTCACTTGAAAAGGTGGTGATTCCGACCTCAGACAACGCTTTGCTTCTTAAAAATAATTTCCTTTGACGAAACCTAGTACTATTACCACTAGAGTTTAGTCTATTATTCGTCGAGACTAATTAATAGTCTAGCTATTATTAATATTATATAAGTGTTAAAAAATACTTATATAACCCATAATAATAGCCCAAATACTTATTATAAGTTCCTAACAACGTTACTATAATTAAATAAAAGTTATATTAAAAATAGCGTAGGCGTAGCTCACTTACAGCGGGTTTTATTGAAAACTGGGCTTTGCTTGGAGCAGCGTTCCTAATTCGAAAATCCCTTCGTCTCAAAGTCGTCGAGCACTCCATGGCTTCCGCCTCGTGCTAGGGAGGTTCCCTAGGCTTTTCGGGGCGGTTCCGGGATAGAGAGAGGTTCTATAGAGAGAGTAAAGAGAAGAAAGAATGAGAAAGGTGTGAAGAAAATGAGGGTGAGAGATGTTCTATTTATAGGGTGAAATATGGCTGAACTTGGTGCCACATGTCACCATCCGGTGGCAAGACTTGGGGAGAAAGAAATGGCCAAGATTGTGCCACGTCACCCATTTTCGTACAACACACTTCCGACTTCTAAAATCCGTAACTTTCACATACAAGCTCCGTTTTTGACATTCTTTATATCCACGCGTAGGTAAAGAGAAGATCTACAAGTTTCATTTTGACCCCATCGGCTAATTCTCTATCGATCTTAAATCTAACAGTACGAGAAGATTATATTGTTAAATGTCCACGTAAAATTCATAACTTCTACATACGGACTCTGTTTTCTTCTGTATTTTTACCATTGAGTTCCTATAAATGAGATCTTCAATTCTCATTTAGGTCATGTAGGCCAAAAACTGCTCGATCTAAAATTCGAGTTTCAGGCTGTGCACTGCTCAGCCAAATCTTAGAAAACTCATAACTTCCTCATACGAAGTTAGATTTGGGCGTTCTTTTTTTGTATGTTCTTGTTTAACGTATACTACAACTTTTGTTTAGATTTCTAAGGCTAAAATGCCCTCCATCTTAAATTCACTATTTACATCTCCCGGTGTCGTCAGTCGTGTCGGTTTTGCCGTAAAACTGCGACGGACCATAACTTCTTCGTTATAACTCGGATTTCGGCGTTCTTTATATGTACGGAACCCTTGAGACGTATTCTACATCTTGGTTAAGATTATTTGTTCTAAATAATCTTTTGACAAAAATTCATTTTCGACCCCTATTATCTCTAAATTGACTAGCCCGAATCTACGGACGTTACAATTATCTCCCCCTTAGGATGATTACGTCCTGGAATCATCAACGAAATAGGGCTCACATGATGACTCCATACGTTATCTCTTCATCCTAAGTAATAACCATAACTTTGATGTTTCTTCGAACGAGTATCTAACTCTAAGACTTGCTGATTGCAGACGGTGCTCAATCTTGCACTTGCTCCATATCTCACGTTAGACTCCAAATTATGACCTTCAAGTCACAATCTCGATCCTTACTGGAGACTGCTTCTTCTTCTTAACAAACTTAAGATAATTTATTTTATTACTACAATGGACCGATGTGTCGTATTCTAATGACTTATCATCGTATGTTCCCACGCTTAGACTCAGGTCTCTTAGAGTCTTCCAGAATAGAATATACATTTCTTCATGTTCTAATCACATCTTAAAAGATAGCATTTCTAGCTACAAGAAACTATCGTGATACCTCTACCGATTGCTTTGATTATCTTTTATTTCATTCTTCCGGCTTAAGTCAGATGCTAAATCAAACTTGGTTCTCTTAACCACGTAACATACTTATTGTAGTCGGACTCAGTTCGATATGACCACTACGGTCGTAATAACAATCATCCTCTTAGTCATTACCGAAACGATGGTAACGACATATCTAAATAAATCGGTATCAATTACTAGCTTCTTGGTAACCTTGTGACTTTCCCTAATCCAAGCGTGAGTCATGTGCTTCCGGTAGTATAGGCCTCTACTATCATTCACACCTACTCATACTCGTCCCAAGTATTGTCTCACAGTTTCCCAACTCACCATACAAAAATTCACATAACAGTTTAACACACCAGATAACAAAATGAAGGTTTTATTATTTCTTGAAACTATTACATAGGTGTTAAAGTTCACCCTAGACTATGCCTCTAATAGGCTACACCATACGATACTATCCACACGGCTACTGCATAACTCAATCTCTGGATTTGAAGTCCTCATCCTTGATTCCTTGCGTTGTTTTCTGCTTCGTCGAGGATCACGTGGAATGCCTTTGGCCTTGGTGGTGTATCTGGCCTCGCTGCTTTATCTTTCCTTGGGCACTCTCTAGACATGTGCCCCTTGCCTCCACATCCGTAGCATACCTTATCATTATGTGTATAATCCTTGGAATAGTGACCGGTCCTCCCACACTTGTAACAAGTCACTTCTTCGTGGCATCTCCCACAATGCTTCTTCTTACACTTATATCACCATCTCGCTTCACCTCTTTCTCCTCCTCCAAGCTTCGAGAATTTGATCTCCTTGTTGGACCTTGAAGATCCTTCAAACTTCCGCTTTTCTCCTGCCTTATCTTTTTCTAGACCCTTTTCTTTTATCTAGGTTTCTACGTTCTTAGCTGCTCTAACGACTGTTTTCAAAGTAGTTGCCATTTTGACTGTTGGGACAAAGTTTGTGGGCAGTCCATTAGCAAACCTATCGATCTTGGAGAGTTCAGTAGGCACCAAGTAGGGGAATAGCTTCATCCTCTCTGTGAATGTGGTGGCATACTCATCCACACTCATTTTTCCTTTCTTCAGGTTCTGAAATTCATTGTTTTGGTCTATCAAATCTATCTCTGAGCAGTACTACATTTTCAACTGCTCCACGAATGCTTCCCAAGACATTCACATGGCTTTTCCTCATGGCATTGTATCTGCCAACAACTTCCACCAACTTAGCACTCTAGTCTTTAGTTTTCTGAGTACAAAGACGGTCTTTTGCTTGTCGCTACAGTCACAAGTTTCAAACACCATCTCCATTTCGGAGATCCAGTCCCTAATCTCATTTGGCTTCGGGCTTCCGGAAAGGCTTGGTGGCTTGGCACCAAAGAATTTCTTATACATTCATCCATCCTTGTCGTTTCCCCTCTCCGGGCCATTCCTTTGTTCTCCTTGAGTCCCAACTTGACTTACAAGGCGACTGTAGTTCACTTCCTCCGATTGCTCGGGAATCAACTCAGGTTGCTCAATGGGCATGGTAGGTTTGTCTCTATTTTCATGCAACATCCTCCTCATTTCTTCCCTTTTTTCAGATAACATAGCCCGAATCATGGCTTGTACTCCAGCCATGGTGATTGGTTCATGTGCAACTTCTACTACAACATGTATATGTTCAATCACTAGGGGCTGTTTATTCCTATTTCTATTTGCGTTCCTGAATCCACTTCGGGTTCTTGCCATTTCGATCTATACACCAATTCAGACGTTCCGTGTGTAATGACGAGAATTAAGATAAGAAAGATTTTATTTACAATCGACGTGTAAATCTCCCTATTACTCCGAAAAGTTACATGCCAGTTCTAATATTGTAATTAAACGTTTAGAAGTATGAACACGTAAAGTTTCCAGATCCGGTCGGCAACAGACCATAGATCTGATCATACATTTAGCATCATAAATCATTTAGCACATAAAAGCATGTTAGGCATTTTTCCTAAATAAGCTAGTGCTTGTGTCTATTCAGGTGTATTACCTAAGACACACTCCTCACAATCATTGCTTAGCATTCTAAGTTTAAGTCTAGAACTAAATCCATATTCCCAGTTCGCTTAAACTAATGCTCTGATACCAACTGTGACATCCCCATTTTTACGACTAGAAAAGACTGATTTTGTTTATGCTTTATAAAAATCAGAGTACCTCTTTTAATAAAAATGTTGCGGAATTTGTTCCCAGTAAAACATGATAAATACGTTATCAAAGCATTTCTAAAGAAAAGTATTTTTATTCATTTTAAAACATTGGGATGTCATCGTTAATACAGAGACATAAGCATAAACAGAACATACATTCATTATCACTAGTGATCTATATCTCCTTAATCTCTCAGTGTAATGTGACTTCATATCAACACCTGTGATATAAATAAACTGAGTAGGCCAGGTTGGGAAACATGGTGAGTACATATGGTTTTCAACCCACAATAATATAATTATTATGTTTAATCATCAAACAGTTAACCCAATTACACATCCCCATTATCTTCTTTACTCTTAAGGATCTACCCTACGAATCAGCTATTTCTCGTTCATTCATTCCTAAGGAATTTCCTAAGGAATAGATATGAAGTCCATCGTTGTCAATGACACAGCTGTCAAGCACAGCTACTAGTTCTATCACTTAGGCGTAGCTACCATAATTGTGACATTCTATATAAGGCGCAGCTGCCAGTATTGTACTTCGAGCATAGCTGCTAAGGTTATCTCGTTTATTGATAGTATCGTTTTCGAGAGTCCACTCGCAATACACGTCAATGGGTTTTGTGATGGGTTTAATGCATAAGAACAATCTTGTGTGCTCATATAAACCCTAATGCTCGGATCTTGGTTTCTATATTGTACATGCATTGAATCCAAGACTTGAAAACCCTAATCTAGCATACATAATTCAAAAATTAACTTAATACATCAGATCGAGATGTTTACCTTTTCAAAAATTGGCTTAGATCTTCTTCTCTTCTTTTCTTGAGCTTAGAGTCACAATTGTAACTCCTCTAATGGATCACAAACACCTCAAGGAAGAAGGCAACTTTGAGAGAGGAGGGAGGATGCTAATTTTCATCCCTAGGGTTTACCTTGGAAGCAAGTGGCCAAAAATTGAAGCCTTGGGGTCATATTTATAGTCCTAGATGCTAGGGTTTCAGTCTAAACCCTAATGGCTAACTTAGCCACCAAGCAGCCCAAGGAATCTTATGGAATAAGGCCCTTGGGCAAAAATATGATGATCCTTCATCATGATTTCATTCCCCCTTAGTCCATTAGGTTTCCTTAGCCCAAAACTCAACTATCATACATTTGACTGTTTATACCCCTTTATTTAATTAATCTCTTTTAGTCACCAAATTAATTCCTAATTAATTTATGACCAATACTAATTAAATAAACATGATTTATCTTTTAATATATTAATCTTATGATATATTAATAAACCATAATATCCTCTCTCTTTCCTTAAATTACCTTGTCAAGTTGCTTCGGTGAAGGCAACCCAAAAGGACCATGCACAACCGGGTCAAGTACATACCAAATATAGTTACGGACTTAAACACTAATCCAACAGTCTCCCACTTGGATAAGTCTAGTAAGTATATCTCATATATGACTTGAGGATCCGATTAGCAATCGTAGCTCTTATACACTTCTGTCAACTCTGATCAAAAATAGCCCTTCAGATAAGGGATCGTACAATCCTCTGTTCTAGATATCATGCTGTCAATACTAGTTGTCCAATATTTGTTTCTCGATCTCTGATTTGTTTGGCATAGAATTTTAGTTGAACACATCAACCTTATTCTGACCGGGCCCGACACATAAGTCAAACCAATTCATCGAGTGGCCAGATATCGCTCTTATCCTCTTAGGATAAAAGGAACAGAAAAACTTCGACTTATATGCTTTTATCATTCACTAGCTAAGTCACACACAATAATGTGTTTTATAACATCAAGTTACTGATGCGTTTTCACATTATCAATGTACGATCAACTAGCAAACAATAACCATATCTCTAGGTTCAAAGATCGTATGATATTATCATCTTATGATCACTCATCAAAAATAGTGATACCAGCAAGCGCGGGTTTATACCAATGCTCAAATCATATTCATAAGCACTCATGAACTTTGCAGCAAACCTTTGTTATGCCCAAAACCTTTTAGATAGTCTACAAACAATTCATGACAGTCTTCATTCACATCTACTTCCAAAATATGAGCGATTGTGGACTGTTCGAGCAATCTTATTATTCAGGAAGTCAAAACATGCAAAATTGAAACAACATATAAATAACCAACACAATATAGTAGCTTTACTCATAAATAACACAACTTTATTTATTCATCAAATGTCAAGTACAAAATATCTATTACACGTTTCTTATCTATCTAATCCAAACTTATATCATCCTTTAGCCCAATGCTCTTAGCGTGCTGCAAGTGTTTGACCCTACTAAGTCCCTTCGTAAGGGGATCTGCTGGGTTTTCTTTTGACGATACCCTCTTCACAACGAGGAGTCCCTCTTCTACCTGATGTCTGATAAAATGGTATTTCCTGTCGATATGTCGAGATCTGCCATGATCTCTTGGTTCCTTGGTTAAGGCAACCACTCCTTCATTATCATAGAAAATTTCCATTGGCTCCTTTATAGATGGCATAACTCCAAGTTCTCCAATGAACTTCTTCAACCATATAGCCTCCTTTGATGCTTCGCTCGCCGCAATGTACTCTGATTCGCACGTTGAATCAGCTACGGTCTCCTGCTTGGAACTTTTCCAAGTTACTGCTCCTCCATTTAGGGTAAAGACCCAGCCCGACTGCGATCGTTAACTATCCCGATCCGTCTGAAAACTAGCGTCACTATACCCTCGTACCCTTAAGTCATAACTCCCACCAAGGAATAGAAACCATTCCTTGGTCCTTCGTAGGTACTTAAGAATATTCTTAACTGCAATCCAATGACCTCTACCAGGATTCCCTTGATATCTATTGACCATGATCAAAGCGAAGGCAACATCAGGGCGAGTACAAGTCATAGCGTACATGATAGAGCCTACTGTGGAAGCGTAAGGTACTCGGCTTATATCAGCTATCTCTTCCTCTGTACACGGGCTTTGAGTCTTACTCAGCTTGGTATTGCTTTGGATTGGAAACTCCCTTTTCTTGGAATTTTCCATACTAAAATGCTTTAGTACCTTATCCAAGTATGTATCCTGACTGTGTCCTATCAGTCTCTTTTCCCTGTTTCTCACTATCCTTATTCCCATAATATAAGCAGCCTCTTCGAGGTCCTTCATAACGAAACATTTCCCAAGCCAGGACTTGACCTCCTGCAAGGTTGGGACATCGTTTCCTATGAGTAGTATGTCATCAACATACAATACGAGGAAGCTTACTATACTCCCACTGGCTTTGACATATACACAAGATTCATCTTCGCTTCGCATAATGCCCAACTCTTTAACTTTCTCGTTAAACAAAGATTCCATCTACGAGACTCTTGTTTCAATCCATAAATGGATTTCTCAAGCTTGCACACTCTATTTGGATGTTTCGCATCGACAAAACCCTCTGGCTGATTCATGTAAACATCCTCAGCCAACTTTCAATTAAGGAAAGCGGTTTTCACATCCATCTGCCATATTTCATAATCATGAAACACAGCTATTGTGAGCATTACCCTAATAGACTTTATCTTCCCAACTGGTGAGAAGGTCTCATCATAGTCAACTCCGGGAGTTTATGTAACGCCCTTCGCAACCAATCGCACTTTATAAGTGTGCACTTTCTCATCCATTTCCATCTTCTTCTTGAAGATCCACTTGCACCCGACTGTCTTACGACCCGGTACATTATCAACCAAATTCCAAACTTGGTTGTCGTACATGGACTGAATCTCGCTGTCCATCGCCTCTTTACATTTAGCAGACTCCGGGCCTATCATGGCTTCCTTGTAGTTGCTAGGTTCATCCAAATTCATTAGTGTTTCATCACTAATAAACGCATCCCCTTCAGTAATAATATGAAAACCATAAAACTGGGTTTGAACGCTAACCGTACTAGAACATCTAAGAGGTAAGGACTTGTCAACAGGCTCAACAGGAGTTTCCTCCTCGGGTTGAGTGCCAGTGTTAGAGGTTCCTTCATCGCTTTGCTCTTAAATCTCTTCAATATCAATTTGCCTCCCACTGTCCTCTTGGCTTATCAATTCCCTTTCTCAGAAAACTCCTCTTCTAGCAATGAAGACAACATTGTCACTCGGTCTATAAAAAAGATAGCCAAAAGACTTATGTGGGTAGCCAATGAAATAACACTTCTCACTACAAGGTTTATGCCTGTCGTGAGTTTCTCGTCTTACGAAAGCCTTGCAACCCCAAACCTTAATATGTTCCAATGAGGGAGCTTTCCCTGTCCACATCTCGTGAGGAGTCTTGGAAACCTTCTTGGTGGAAACTAAGTTAAGGATATGGGCGGCAGTTTCTAAGGCATACCCCTAGAAAGCTATTGGTAATGAAGCCTGACTCATCATAGAATGAACCATGTCTAACAAGGTCCGATTACGTCTCTCAGCCACACCATTCAATTGTGGCATTCTCGGAGGCGTCAATTACGAAACAATTCCGCATTCTTTTAGATAGTCGTGAAACTCAAGACTTAGGTACTCTCCTCCTCAGTCTGACCGAAGCATCTTGATTTTCATGTCCAGTTGATTCTCCACTTCATTCTTAAACTCTTTAAACTTTTCAAAGGTGTCTGACTTTTGCTTGATTAAGTAGATATATCCATATTTGCTATAAGCATCCGTAAAAGTCACGTAGAAGCGGCAAGCATCCCTTGCGGTGGATCTAAAGGGCCGACACACATCGGTGTGTATGAGATCCAATAGACCTTCACCCCTTTCACAAATGCCAGTAAAGGGTGACTTGGTCATCTTCCTAAGTAAACAAGATTCACACATGTCATCGTCCCTAAGGTCGAATGACTCTAACACTCTATCCTTTTGGAGTTGGGCTATGCGTTTCTTGTTGACATGGCCAAGGCGGCAATTCCACAAGAATGCTTTGTCTAGGCTAGTAGACGAATCAATATTCAATACATAATTCCTAAATTGTCAACAACCATCACAGATTCATAAATCCCATTACAAGGTAATACATTGAAATAAAAGAGACCATTCAAATAAACATTAATAGAACCATTACTATTATCAAAAGAATATCTGAAACCTTGTCTAAAGAATCCATGAAATGAAATAATGTTTCTTGCCATATCTGGCGAATAACAGCAATTATCTAAATCTAATCCTAACCCATTACTCAGCACTAAAGAATAAATTCCGACTCTGGTCACAGGAGACGATCTTCTGTTTCCCATAATCAAGTTTATCTTCCCATGTTCCATCTCCCTACTTATTCTTAGGCACTACAAATCAGAACAAATGTCGTAACCACACCCTGTATCAAGAACCCATGAAGTAGCAAATGATGACTTGTTAGATTTAATAGAATACATACCTGCGAAGGTGGGCTTAAACTTCCCATCCTTTATGTCTTGCAGATACTTAGGGCAGCTTTGTTTCCAGTGGCCCTTCTAGTGGCACTGTGGCAGTAATAACACTCTAATTCTTTGGGGTCGGAAGAGGGTTTAACCGAACCAGCTTTGGTTCCACTAGAAGAGGAACCATCTTGGGGCTTACCCTTATGATGGATCTTACATGAAGCCTTCCTCTTCTTATCGTTTACTTGGATAATTGCCAATACAGGAGCAGCCACAGTATGGGATGGTGCAACAGATTTAACTTTGAGGTTTCTCTTAGCAGTCATTGGAGCTTGCTCAAGGAGACCTCTTCCTTATTCATGTGGTAGGTCATTCTGAACTGGTTATAGCATGAAGGCAAGGAGTGGAGGATTATGTCGATAGCCAAATCCTCATCAAACTTAACATTAAGTGTAACATCCATAAATTTTACACCAAATTTAAACTTTTTCGATCATAAATAAAATAAAATAGCATTGTTTACAAAAATGTTTTCAAATCAATATCCATCAGAGTGTTCCAAAATCATAACATAAGGATGAGGAGCGGTATGGTCACGCCTTCGCCTTGTCATCATCTCCTGAAGTACCTGAAACTGTAAGCCCGAGGGCTTAGTGAGCTACCCCTAAAATATCAATACCACACTGACAATGCCATATCAGTAACAATCAATCAATCGACATGGATACTGGCAATCGGCCTGAATGGATCGCCCTACTAGGCCTACAGTCTATCTAAATCTGTCCCGAGCCTTCGACATGACTTGTCCGCCTTGTGGGCCTGCAGTCTCCCCTGACCGCTCATAGGGTATGTTGGCCTTCAGCACAAAGCAGGACCGCCTCAATCCAACCAACAAGCAAATGACCATGTACGCATAACTATCATATACTGACATATACAAACATCAAACATATCTATCACACTGATCATCAATCATAGAATTCTCTCGTAACTAGAGTACCGACGTAGCAGGGCACTAATATACCAATCCTTACGGATCATAAGAGCATAACATAGTGTCTACCCTGATTCCGATCTAACAGATCATAACAACATGTAGCACACCGTAACATTAACAACTAAAGGGTCAGCCTTAGTGTCGTAGACCCTATCGATATAGTGAGGATAACTCACCTTGCAAATGTTGACTCGGAAGATAAACTCCAACTCTCGGATCACTTGACATAGGCTCCACCACCTATGATCATAGTACAATATACTCATAAGTCCTTAACCTTCTAAGGTACTCCATAATATACTCATAAGTCCTTCACCTTATAAGGTACTCCATAAACCACCAGTCAACCCCTGGTTAAAGTCAACATCCTCAGTCAAGGTCAACAGTCCATGTTGACCCCAACGCGCCGAGTACCCTCGGCTACTCGTCGAGTTCCTTGAAGTACAATCCAACTCGCCGAGTCATCGGGGTGACTCATTGAGTTCCTTCGATTCTCGTTCAAACTTTAAGACCACCCGTCGAGTTCCCTCCTTGCAACTCAACGGATACACACACATACATATTCTAGGGAAAACTCATCCGACTTACCGAGTTGTTCTTCAATTCCTCGAGTCTTATGGTAATCTTCATCGGACTCGCCGAGTTGTTCATCCAACTCGTCATGTTCACGACCATCTTCATGTGACTCGCCGAGTCCATTTAGTCCTCTCTCCATACAGACTTGTTTTGAGCCATGCAGCAGCTCCAAATCACAGATCCAAGCTTCTAGCGCATGCTTATCACGTAAATTTGCAAACTTTACGTGCATGCATGGCTATAAAAGCTGTAAATGCCTATTTTAAGTTCTTAATGGAACTTCATGCTCAAGAGGGACCTTAATCATGACCAAAACTGAAGCTTTATGCTTCTAGAATCCAAGGTGGGTCCAGATATGAAGTTACAACCTCATATCTAGCCCATAGCTCATCTTTCCAACTTATTATCTCACCAAAACATAAAACTCAACCAATATAAGAGATTTACAAGGAAAAAGGCAATGTGGTTACCTCTAGAAGATGATAACTAAGATAAGAGTTGATTCCCACACTCTACTTGCTCCAATCTCTTTCTCTTCCAAGCCTTCTCCCTCAAAAGATCCTCTTTTCAAGCTTCAAACACATAATGGGCACACACACACACACACGCATATTAGGGTTTTAATGGGCTCTCAAAGTGTAACATCCCAAAAATTAAGACCAAAAATTTCGTTTTTAAATATGTTAATATAAAACCATATGTAATAAAACCGTCAATAATAATGTCTCATGTCAAAACCAAAGTGTCAATTATAAAACATAATATCATAAAACCATATCAGAGTGTAACCCCAAGGATCTTATGTGCGGAAATCATAGTGTGATGCGTTACGATCAAGCCAGCTCCTTTCCTTTAAAAAAAAGCACCTGAAACTAAAACTGTAAACCGTAAGCACGAATCTTAGTGAGTTCCCCAATCACACCATAAACCACATAATACCATCAGTATCTTTCAACCGGTATCCGAGGACTATTTCACCCCTACCACTATCACATAATAATATATCATAAACATACTGATCACATACTAACATATCATAAACAGATAGATAAGCGTTACATGGGTTCTGTATACCCCTTCGGTATCTTTCAACCGATAACTGCCATCGGTATCTTTCAACCGGTAACTGTCATCAGTATCTTTCAACCGGTATCCACCATCGGTATCTTTCAACCGGTAACTGGGGAATATTTCACCCCTACCACTATCATACAATGACAGGATATAATCATACTTAGCCATATCTGGGGTACGGACCTACCCTTCTGTTGGATTAATGTCTAAGTCCATAACTATAATTGGTAAGACTTGACCCGACCCGGCATGGTCCATTTGGGTTGCATACCATCATGCACTTGGATAGACTAAATGAGAGAAATAAAACACTTATGGTTATTAATATATTATAAGTTCTAGTATATTAATAATAAGAATAATGAGATTATTTAATTAGTATTGATCAAGAATTAATCTAGGATTAATTGAGTGATCAAAAGAAGACTAATTAAATATATGGGTTGATTGTGTAAATCATCCATACTTGTATAGTTGGCTAATGCTCCATGGATTATATAGTTGGGCCAAAACCCATATGATGCTCCATGGATGCTCCATGGTGTATTTGAACCCATGGATCCAAGGAAATGGAAAGTCATGACAATTAGGGTTTACCCTAATTGTATAACTATATAAGCATCTTATTCTTGAGGAAAATCGGCCACTAGTGAGAGTAAGAAAGGGCTAGCCGATTTCATGAAGTGTAGAATTCTCTCTAAGTTATTCTAAGTGTTTTGATGATTGTGAACCATTTGAGGTGTCACACTTGGGGCACTAGGCACTCAAGCTTCATGAAGACATTCTACATCAAAGAGGTATGTATTCTATCTTGTTATATTGATAGTTTTGTATGCTAGATTAGGATAATACCTTGGATATTCATATTTGCATGTATAATAGAGAAAACATAGATCCAAGGTATTTAGGGTTGCATGTACACTTAGGAGTGTTAGAATGCTCATAACCCATCAGTGGTATCAGAGCCTAGGCTTGTTTTCTTGTTATACCTGCAATAGAAGCTGAAAAATTGAGTTTTGATGCTGTCAGCCCAGCAGACTCGCCGAGTCCATGAAGGGACTCGACGAGTCCAAGGCAAAATGCATCCAGCTCGCCGAGTTGTGTTCATGCACTCGACGAGTTGGACCCCAGACAACATATTTTCGAGGTTTTTGGCTAGAAATGGACTAGGAACATTACCCTAAGTTGTTTTTGAACTTATAAACTTGTTTTTTGATGTTGTAATGTTCATGCTAATCCATTTTCAAAGATAGTTGTCAATATATTCATGTTTTGTATTAGTTTAAAGGTTAGACTAATTACATGAAAAGGTTTGATTTGAATTATCTTGTTCTTATGAGTTGCTTAGATTAATAGAAAAGTTGAATGAAATAGTTGTTTTCAATCCAAATTAATCTAAGAGTTGATTCTAAAATGTGTTTTTGTAACTTGTCCTCAAGTTATATGAAAAGTCACATTTAAGTTTCATAAAAATCATAAAAGTTGGTAAAGGTTACAAAATGAAGAGTCTAGTTCTAATTAATTGGAGTTATGACTCCATAATTTGTCCTCAAGTTATGGAGGACCAAGAGTCTCTTCATTAAATATAAAAAATAATAATAATAATAATAATAATAAAATAATGTAACCTTAATTAATTTCATAAGTTATAAAATAAAGAAAAGTTAATTCTTTATTAGTTTAAAGTCTTCCATAAGTTATGGAACTTGAAGAGGTTTTTGGATTAAAACTACTTTAAACACATAAGTTATGGAATTAATTAGTTTTGAATAGTTTCAAAACTTGCCCTCAAGTTTTGGAATTTGTAAAGTTTTCTCTTATGAATACTTTAATTCCAAGTTAGCCCTTAGAATTTTAAAAGTTAAAATTCAACCCTTATACTTTATAATATTATAAGTTAATAATATATATATGTATAAGAGTAAAGTCGGTCTTACCGCTAGTACGCCTCATTCACGAAGTCGGTCTATAAGGTGGGTATAAGGTTGTTGCCTATAAATTGGCAACTTAATGGGTGTCCACTCTCACCCACCGCTCACTTGACTGGTGGAGGGTCGTTAGCCGAACGGGTTTGACATGACTATAATTCTCCCTTCATTAAAAGTATTAATGATAAATACTAAGTAACTAAACTCTAAATAATACCCAATCTTAGTTACTTAGGAAAATGTGAAGAAGGTGTTAATCCATGAAATTACACTTTGCACTTTGTTTAAGTCGGTTAGTGGAGCGTGCGTGGTTAACCGGCACACTAACTCATATTTAACAAGGTAGGCAAAGGGTAACTTAATGTTTATCATAGTATCGATGGAGCGTGTGTGGTTAACCGGCACATCGATTGAGGGATAAACACTTAAGGGTACCAAGTAATTTGCATGGTTACTTCACACCTTGTTTTGTGATCCTCGGCATCCCAGTCACAAAACCTGAAGGGCACACTCGAGATTGAAACATGCCATTGAACAGTTCAATGAATCTCAAAAGATCTAGGAGTTTCAAAAACCAATTAAAACCTAATAATACATTTCGTTTATCTTGGTGGAAATTGGTGAATCGTCATTCACCTACCTTCAAATTGTTTTATAGCTTGGATTACGGCATACCTCTTCTAAGTTATAAAATAGTCTGTTGGGTCCTAGCCTTAATATTTCATATTGGGTGTCATATTAAGGACTTTAAAATCAACTATCTTGAATATCTCCCAAAAAGATGTCTGGTTTAGACATTTATGATCTTCCCAAATCTCTTGAAACAAGCTTTCCTAAATGAAGATGATGTCCCATGGAAATCATGCTTCTGTCACCTCCTCCAAATTATTCTCCCTACCCCACAAGTTCTTTAAAAGTTTAAAGTCACTCAAGCCCTATTGGCAAGGCAAGGTCTAGGTGTGGTCACATCTTGGAGATGTAGTCACATATTGACAAGCCGGGAGAGTTGGGTGTCAAAGTCTTGAGAATGTTGGTAGTTCAATCACTTTCTAAGTCACATAGTGAGTTCCTTTAGGACACCTATGAAACAGACTATGACAAGACCCTTAATGATCTTATCTACCTGCTAAGATCAACTTCCTTAAAACTTGATGGACATTGACAATAGTGACACAGGAAATCCAGAAAAGCATTCTCTTCCCAATGGAAAGGGATCGGCCATAGTCAACTCGGTTGAACAAATGGTAAAGAGAAAAGCTAAGTCTGTGATAGTCCCGTGTACCATTATCAAAGGGTCCATATGTTTATATTACCAAAGAAAGGGTCATTATTTGCGAAGCTGCCAGATTTACCTAAGGGTGTTAAAGTCAATAAGGTTGACTCTACTTCAGGTAAAGTCCACTACTCTAACTCTGTTAAGTTTCTATTATGAGATTCTTATTACATGATGTGACTGGGTCACATGTTGATGTTTTAAGAATCAAAGAAAAGTGAAGAAACTTAAAGAAAGAATATGTTGAATCAGATCGCGTAGATGGATTTCTATCGCATAGTTTGAAGATTTGTTTCTTGAGCTACTTCTTAGGAGTTATGAGGTATTGCTTAGGAATAGATAACAACAAGTTTTCATATGGGTTGTAAGGATAAGTTTTTCCGCATAGTTTTAAAATAAAAGAAATTTTTGATTTTATTTATTTTAAATATCCTTACAATGGCATTTGAGGAAAAATTGTTGCTTATATGATTCCATTAATAGCAAGAGTGGAAATATGAAATTGATTCTTTCATTTGTGGTAATGTCTAAATTTATCAAATAAAGGAAAGATTCTCATCACCCAAGTCTCAATTGGACCGGAACTTGGAATCATGCAAGGTGTATAGCATGATGAATGAGAACTTTCAAGTATTGGAAAATTAAGACTAATTACTTATTCACATGGATGTGTGAGTCAAGTAATGGACTAAGGGATCGAGTACAAAGTCATGTGCACTGATTAAGTCCACCACAAAAGATTAATAAGACTATTCGTCATAGTTTACTAAAGCTTAGTAAATATGATTATACTTACAAGCTTAAGTGTAACTCTGAGACATTGGAAAAGGTTCCAATGCATGGCAGAGCGAATAAGAAGAATCAAATTAGGTAGAAGGATAAAAGTTTCTCAAATCTGAAAAGATAGGAGAGTACTTTAGTATCAGCTTTGTGATCATCTTAATGATTAAGAAACCATATCAAAATTTGTTCTCTAAGGAAGTCTTAGTGCATTCTTATGACTAAAAAGAAGGGATCTTGAATTGTTGAAATGGTTAAATCAAGAAGATGAGTCATACTTCGTTCCAATACAAGTCTTAGAGTCATACTCCAAGATTGTAACTTGAGTGATATGTCTTAAGGAAGGTTTAAAACACTTGTCAAATGTAAGAGTAAAAGTTTTCTACTCTTGTACATTTGAAATTGGTAAGTTGTGATGTTTTGGATAAAACAAAGACCAACTCAGGCCAATTGTGTGCAGTGTTTGTCTTGGTTAGAATCCACACTATCTCTTGGATGTTTGACAAGGGAGTCTTATAGGTCAAGAGGACAGTGGGAGTCTTAAAGGTCTTGAAAGTCTCAAGAACTAATCAAGAATGAAACCTGAAGTTCCTCACTAGCACACAACTTGAGGTTTATAGCCTATCGTGTTGACATATTCTGTGCCGATTCTAATCAAACTTGGCTTTGCATATGAGTTCTTAGAGTTCTCAATTGGTTGCACAACAACTTGGAAGCAATGGCAGGCCCTTGAGCTGCCAGGTGGCAAGAAATTAAGATTGAGTTCAATCCATATGGTTTTGGATTTGTCATTATCTTTGTCTTGTGATTATGGTTTTGACAAATTCATATGGATAGGAACTCATACACCATATAAATCTAAGTGTCATAAGGTTTCTCTCCGATTCACGAAAATGATGGTGAGGAAACACTTTCACTAAGTAGATTTTAGTTAGATAGCAATTGTGATATTTGCATTCTCAAAGTCGTTAGTGAAGCGTGTGTGGTTTACCGGCACACTAACTTGGACTTGTGAGAAGTGGCAAAAAGGTCTAACCATTATGATTACGGCATCCCTCTTCATAATTGTTTAGACACACATGTGAGCTATCTAAGAGAGGTGTATGATATTGATAAAGTCTTATCAAGGAAATCTAGTATCAGAAATCTGAACTTTGGTAAGAAAGTCAATAAAGTATTGATTTCTAGAAGTCCAGCTGATTTTTGAGAACATGTCAAAGCTAGTGGGAGCATAAGTGTTATGCTAATAATCATCATGTTAGTGGGAGCATGATAATTATGATAAAGTATTGCAAGCTAGCAATGTTAATTATAGAAAACAAAAGGTTTCAATTGGGAAAAAGTTGTTTTGCTATAATTAAGGGAGAGGAAATTATACTTCATCTCAAATCTATAAGCTTAGATCGTGAGGTTTTAATCATTTAGTCAAGGATATATATGAATTTCATGTTAGAATGGCTCAACATAAGGAAATTCTGTATATGGTTCCATTTTTTTTGCGTTCTAAAATTTGATTATGATTACGGCATCCCTTTTCATAATATGAATTATGAGAACTTGGCAAATAGAAATGGAAATGTTATAGCAAAAGACTGGTTTAGTCTTTATGTGAGACATCATGAATCGTGTCCCATATGCTTCAGATATAGGATCGATTACATGTGCTATATTCATCCTTTCTAAAATTTTCCAAATGCCTAGGGCATTAAGAAGGGAAAAGGTTTAGAGCTGGATATGACTAAAAGGATTAAACAATTGTCGACGACAATCTAAGGTTTACCAAAGATTGGTTGCTCAAGGAAAGTAAGAAGTATAGTGATAATTCTGGAAGGACCATATTGACATAATCTATAAGGAGGCAACTCTTGTTTAGAAGTGATAGTCAAAATGAATCTGGAAATGTTTCAAAGTCAGAAATTTCAATCTGTGTAAGATTAAGGAAACTTAATGCAAGAAGGATGTTTCCAAGGAGTTGATCTCCTTTGGAATACTCTGTAATGATTTTTGCCAAGTCTTTCTGACTTTGTGCATAATCATTACAAGAGGATCAATGCATATAAGTTTAGAATCTAACAGATTTCAGTAAATGACATGAATTTGGAATTCTTGCATTTGCAGTAAGGATTTGGGAGTGTGAAAAGAGAATCATTGAAGTTATGTTCAATTGATCTAGTTCACAAAGTAAAGATCATAGACAAACATAGTATGCATACTTGGTGTATGGCATGACTAGTGTTTAGAAAACATAGTGTGCATGCTTGGAGCATGGGACAACTATTGTTTTAAATTCAAGAATAATGTTGATAGCTGAAACAGTATACAATGAATAATGTGTAATCATATGGTGATAAATAAAAAGTGTTTTATTTATATTCATAAGTTCTGAGACCATATTGGATTCAATTATTATTGTGTTTCATTTTGCATGTTTTGACTTCCCGAATAAACTAGGTTATTCTTCCGGAATGACTAAGTTATTCAAACCATCCACAGTCGGTCATATGTTGGAAGTAGATATGAATTAAGACTGTCATGGGTTGGCTTGTAGAGGTCTATGGTGTTGGACAAATGGCTACAACACTCATGAGTGCTCATAAGTTCTGAGTATTGGATTCAACCCGCGCTCATTGCAATCACTTCATGGGTTTTATCACGAGTGATCATGAGACGATAATATCTTATATTCTTCAAACCTAGAGATATGAGTTGTTACTATGAGTTGGTTGTACATTGATTGCACGAAAATGCATTGGTAACTCGATGTTATTAAACGTGTCTTTGTGTATGATTCAACAAGTAGTAGAACAAGCCATATGAGTCGAAGTTTATCCATTCCTTTTACCTTCGGGATAAAAGCGATGTGGGCCCCTCGATGATTTGATGATGACAAATGGAAGTGCTCAGCCGGGCCAGGACTGATTTGATTTGTTCAATTAGTCAGTCGTCATAAATCGGAAATCGGGAAACAACAAATGGACAGAGAGAATGATTATAATCCATGTCTCAGTCCATATGATATCTAGAATGGAGGAATATATGATCCCTTATCTAATGGACAAGTCATTGACAAAGGTCAGAGTTCATCTACAAGGTCAGAGTTCGACAGAAGCTTTTGAGAGCTACGATTGCTAGTCGGGTTTTGAAGTCATACTTGCAATAATAGTTTTAGACTTATCCAAGTGGGAGACTGTTGGATTAATGTCTAAGTCCATAACTATAATTGGTAAGACTTGACCCGACCCGGCATGGTCCATTTGGGTTGCATACCATCATGCACTTGGATAGACTAAATGAGAGAAATAAAACACTTATGGTTATTAATATATTATAAGTTCTAGTATATTAATAATAAGAATAATGAGATTATTTAATTAGTATTGATCAAGAATTAATCTAGGATTAATTGAGTGATCCAAAAGAAGACTAATTAAATATATGGGTTGATTGTGTAAATCATCCATACTTGTATAGTGGGCTAATGCTCCATGGATTATCTAGTTGGGCCAAAACCCATATGATGCTCCATGGATGCTCCATGGTGTATTTGAACCCATGGATCCAAGGAAATGGAAAGTCATGACAATTAGGGTTTACCCTAATTGTATAACTATATAAGCATCTTATTCTTGAGGAAAATCGGCCACTAGTGAGAGTAAGAAAGGGCTAGCCGATTTCATGAAGTGTAGAATTCTCTCTAAGTTATTCTAAGTGTTTTGATGATTGTGAACCATTTGAGGTGTCACACTTGGGGCACTAGGCACTCAAGCTTCATGAAGACATTCTACATCAAAGAGGTATGTATTCTATCTTGTTATATTGATAGTTTTGTATGCTAGATTAGGATAATACCTTGGATATTCATATTTGCATGTATAATAGAGAAAACATAGATCTAAGGTATTTAGGGTTGCATGTACACTTAGGAGTGTTAGAATGCTCATAACCTATCACCTTCGGTGCTAACAACCGAGTCAGGGGAAAACTATTCCCTGCTACTACCACTAATGCACATATCATATCACATAGGCATATCACATAAGCATATCTCATAAGCATATCACATAAGCATATCTCATGAGCATATCACATAAGAATATCTCATAAGCATATCACATAAGCATATCTCATGAGCATATCACATAAACATACCAAGATAATTATCACAAAGACAATTATCCACTAACTACCCCTATTGGTGGGCCGGCATTGTGGCCTTAGACCCACTCCTACTGGAAGATAACTCACCTCACACTGCTGAAGTCCCTTAGACACAATCCCACACTACTGTAGTCACGTAGACTCAACCCCAACTGCTAGATGACAGGTTCCCGAACTGTCAATACCACAATAACACCCAATTAATAATTGGATCCCAACACATAACCATAATACATACTTGGATAATTACTACATTACCCCAAGCTTGGCTTATTAAAGCCCAAGGCCCAAACCATAGGCCCAAAGTCCAACTAGGAATCAAGGCCCAACATATGGCCCAATTTTCCAAGTTGGGCCCAAAACCCTTACATGGGCCTTACCCCAAAGCCCATTAATTATTCTAGTCCATTTGCTTGATCTTGGATGGCCCATTTAATAACCCAATCATCAGGCCCAATTGAAAGGCCCAATAATAAACCCAAGTGAAATTAGGGTTTCACATAAAATGACAATTAGGGTTAAGTGCTCCTACTTAACCCCTTAAGGATTTAATCCATTAAGTCCAATGTTGACTTAGGTTGATTGCAAATGATTATTAATTAATATTCTAAGTTCATTAATTAATCCCGATGTGATCCCGATAAATCCCAAATTAGGGTTTCATGGTATTAGAGTTTCCAACCCATCTTAGCCCAACAGGCCCATTAGCTAAGTCCTTGGATCCATTAGGGTCCATTAAGCCCATTAGACACATGTTTGGGCTTTTATGTCCATTAAGCCTCATTGGGCCCATTAGGGTTTCAAGGCCCATTAGGGTTTTAGTCCCTTGACCAAACATCCCCAAACTAGCAATCCCAACACAACTAAGCACACCGCCACCCGACACAGCGGCCGGTGGTGGCAGGAGGCGGCATCTACCACCTCACGGTGGTGGTTATCAGTTTTCTTTTTATTATTTCTTTAACAAATACAACATACAACATCAAATTCCAGTTAAACCCACACACACACACTAATTAAACACACACATAGCCACCCTTGTGGTGGTCGGTGGTGGTAGATGGTAGCAGTGGCCTTTTCTCAATTTTTCGAGCAAGCATATCACACAAGACACCCACTAACAGAAATACATTCCTTTGCTCGAGAAAACGGACCCAAATCTTCCACCTGCGGTGGGCAGTGACGGCAGCAACCACCATGGCCGGCTGCCATGGTGGTTCTTCACAACTTCACTCGACAGAGAGCCCATACGCATGCTAATCCACATCGAAATCACTAAGAAGCACGAGTGTCTCCAACGGCTTACGACCTACGCATAATGACCCAATTCCATCTCTGATTCGGCAACTCACTGGCTGCCCACGACGTCTCTGGTAGCAGCGTTGCATTCGATGGAGGAGTAGCGGCTTGGCTACCTGGTCTGATCGGAAAACGAACGAGGAAAATGGTGGGGCTGGAAGTGAAGGAAGCGATCGATCGTGGTTGGCTTTGGTGGTCGCTGTGGCGTTTGGATGGCAAGGCAGCGACAGCAGGAGGCTAGACTCGCCGGATCGGAACACGAATGAAAGGCGTGAGCTGGAGGTTGATGAACGGTGGTAGGAAGGTCCGGAGATGGCGACGCCGGTGAGGGAGTTATAAGGGTGGCAGAGGTGGCGGCTGTAGATAGCTTCCTTAGGGTTAGGGTATGGACGGGGGTGACGGGTTATATACCCCGATCCCCCCACAAACTTATTTCCATAATGCCACAAAGGGCCCCTCCCCTTGACATTTCTTTCAAATAAAGGCCAACATTTACCATTTAAACCCTTAGCATTAAATCCTTTACAACTCAGGTCTGGTTTTTACTAAAACAGCCCCTCCTCTATGAATTCTTTTCAAATGAAGTCCCAATAATTACCAAGTAATCCCTTCCCTCATAATTCTTTACGGAACCCATTCGAAACTTACACTTTTAACCCCCGACTTCTAAAATTGAGACAATTAGCTCCTCGAGACCATCCTTTGAAATGTAATTATTTATTTTAGGGCTACCATTTGTTCATTAATTTATTTATTTATCTAATAAATAAACAGGGTGTTACACAAAGACTGCAAAGAGGCCAAAGGAGGTTGAGGCTCCTTTAAATAGAGGTGCAAACCTCGGGATTTAGGATTTCATCTGCCAGATCCTACTCGTCGAGTCCCAATATGGACTCATCGAGTAGGTTACTAAACACGTGATCCCGCCCCGCTGCTACTCGAAGAGTAGGTCAACCAACTCGTCGAGTAGAGCTTAACCCAATAAATCTTATTTAAACAATACCTGAGAATCGGGGCGTTACATTAAGTTTGAGAAGATGATCAACACATATCTGCATTTTTTGTAAATGAGGTTAGGGATTCTACACTCCTCATCTTAGCGGTGATCATGTTAATAATGATCTCATAGCGCTCTTGCCTCGTGCTTTAGTGGTACCTGTCCAAAAAAATCTTGATGCATTTCATACAGATACATGTCCTCATAGGACTTTTGGAGTTCGAGGTTCATGGTGGCCAACATGATGCAATGAACTTTCATAGCATCACGCTCGTGGGCCTCAAAGGCGGCCAACTCTTCAGGAGTAGCAACATCTGGGATGATCTTTTCAAGCTTTTCATCGAGGACATATTCTTTGTCATCGCTGCCAGTGATCATGCGAATGTACCTCATCCACTCATTGAAATTTGACCCATCAAATGTCACCTTTTGTCATAGGTTCATCAGCAAGAATGACCCAGAAGCGTTGTTGTTGTTGTTGTTAACAGACATCTGAAAAAGAAAGGAACAAAGTTTGATTAGAAATGAGTCCCTAATTAAACACCCAAATGAGAAATTAGGACTAGGACCCAACAACATTATTTACAACTTATAAAGGGATGTCGTACTCTAAAAAGTAAATAATTTGAAGGTAAGTGAATGACGATTCACTAATTCTCACCATGAAAAACGAAAAAGAGATTTAAGTTTTAAATGTATTTGAAAAATCCTACATCTTTGAGATTCATTGAACTTTTCAATAACATGTTTAAATCTCGATATGCACTTCAAATTTGCGACTGGGATGTTGAAGATCACAAACAAGTTGTGAATAACCATGAGAATCAACATGGTGCACTCAATGTCTCTATCACCGAATCAATGTGTTGGTTAACCACGCACATTCCATTGAAGTATTCATCATACTAATAATTAGGTATTAAGTTCTCTATCCTATCCGTTCAGCTAACGAACCTCCACCAATAAAGCAAGTTGTGGGTGTGAGTGTACACCCATTCAGCGCCATTTTATAGGCAACAACCTTATACCCACCTTATAAATCGGTTTCGTGAATGAGGCCTACTAGCGATAAGACTAGATTTATTCTTATACATACATATATATATATATACATACATACATACATACATACATATATATATATATATATATATATATATATGTATATGTCTTGTAATAATATAATAGTATAGGGTTGAATTTTAAACTTGTAAAACTCTAAGGTTTGAAATTTAAATTACTCAAAATTAAACGTTTAATCATAAAATTTAAATTTCAAAATTTCAGGACAAGTTTTGAACTTTTCAAAACGAAAGGGATCAAATAACAAATAATTTAAATTAAACAATTAATTTCATAATTATCTATATTTGACTTAATCTAATTTTAGTTACAAGATAATTACCAAATAATATAAATAATCCATATTTATCATATAAACAAACTATTATTCAAAAGATTTGAAATTATCTATTGTTTTGGCAGGGATAATCATTCAATTACAATAAAATTCGGATTTTATCTTCAAAAAACAATTTAGGCATTAATCCCATGACAAAACAACAACAAAATCCCGAAATATCCTCTGTCTGACAGCTAAACTCGTCGAGTCCACAATGGAACTCGTCGAGTTCCTCATGGAACTCGTCGAGTTCATCAAACAGTTAGTAGAAAAAACGATTTTTCAGCAATCAAACAGTTAAAGCATTGCATACAATAGAAACCAATCAAGGCTTGGATACCATTGATGGGTTTTATGCATAAGAACAATCCTATGTGTTCATACAAACCCTAATGCTTGTATCTAGGTTTCTCTATTGTACATGCATTGAATCCAAGACTTGCAAACCCTAATCTAACATACATAATTCAAAAATTAACTTAATACATTAAATCTAAAAGTTTACCTCTTCAAAAATCGGCTTAGATCCTCTTCTCTTCTTTTCTTGAGCTTAGAGTCACAATTATAACTCCTCTAATGGATCACAAACACCTCAAGGAAGAAGGCAACTTTGAGAGAGGAGGGAGGATGCTAATTTTCGGCCCTAGGGTTTTCCTTGGAAGCAAGTGGCCAAAAATTGAAGCCTTGGGGTCATATTTATAGTCCTAGCTGCTAGGGTTTCAGTCTAAACCCTAATGGATAACTTAGCCACCAAGCAGCCTAAGGAACCTTCTGGAATAAGGCCCTTGGATGAAAATATGATGATACTTCATCATAATTTCATTCGCCCTTAGCCTATTAGGTTTCCTTAGCCCAAAACTCAACTATCATACATTAGACACTTTATACCCCTTTATTTAAATAATCTCTTTTAGTCACCAAATTAATTCCTAATTAAATTATGACCAATACTAATTAAATAAACATGATTTATCTTTTAATATATTAATCTTATAATATATTAATAAACCATAATATCCTCTCTCTTTCCTCAAATTACCTTGTCAAATTGCTTCGGTGAATGCAACCCAAAAGGACCATGCACAAACGGGTCAAGTACATACCAAATATAGTTACAAACTTAGACACTAATCCAACATTTTTAGAGTACACCGGTGAACACATCATTCAAAACACCTACAGGTTGCGAGCCTGCTAGTGTTCCACTAGACTATATAGAATAGTCTGTGGCTGTCATCCATACTCTGCTAGATGACAGGGCCAACATTTGGGAACAAGGCTTCTCACATCGTCCACCTTTCACCCTTACCTCATGGTCTATATCATTTCTCAACTCATCATCCAACTCATATTTCATCTACCCATGTTTTACCCAACATATTATGTAGATATAAATACATATACAGTTTAAATCATATAAAACTTGTATAAAATCGTTTATCCAACATAAATAGCAAGTATACAGATAATATGCACACATAACATGTAATTTATATAAAATACTTCATATTTATGTGTATGATGAAAGGGACCATGCACTCACTTGAAAAGGTGGTGATTCCGAACTCAGACAACGCTTCACTTCTTAAAAATAATTTCCTTCGACGAAACCTAGTATTATTACCACTAGAGTTTAGTCTATTATTCGTCGAGACTAATTAATAGTCTAACTATTATTACTATTATATAAGCGTTAAACAATACTTATATAACCCATAATAATAGCCCAAAAAATTATTATAAGTTCCTAATAACGTTACTATAATTAAATAAAAATTATATTAAAAATAGCGTAGGCGTAGCTCACTTACAGCGGGTTTTATTGAAAACTTGGCTTTGCTTGGAGTAGCGTTCCTGAGCCGAAAATATATTCTTCTCGGAGCCGTCGAGCACTACAGGGCTTCCGCCTCGTGCTAGGGAGGTTCCCTAGGCTTTTCGGGGGGTTTTGGGGCTATAGAGAGGTTCTAGAGAGAGAGAGAGAGAGAGAGAGTAAAGAGAACAAAGAATGAGAAGGGTGTGAAGAAAATGAGGGTGGGAGAGGTTCTATTTATAGGGTGAAATATGGCTGAATTTGGTGCTACATGTCACCATCTGGTGGAAAGACTTGGGGAGAAAGCAATGGCTAAGATTGTGCCACGTCACCCATTTCGCACAATACGCTTCCGACTTCTAAAATCCGTAACTTTCACATACGAGCTCCGTTTTTGATGTTATTTATATCCAAGCGTAGGTAAAAATAAGATCCACAACTTTCATTTTGACCCCCTCGGCTAATTTTCGATCGATCTTAAATTTAACACTACGAGGAGATTATACTGTTAAATGTCCGCGTAAAATTCATAACTTTTATATACAAACTCTGTTTTCTTCTGTTTTTTTACCGTTGAGTTCCTATTAATGAGATTTTCAATTCTCATTTAGGTCATGTAGGCCAAAAACTGCTCGATCTAAAATTCAAGTTTTGGGTTATGCACTGCTAAGCCAAATCTTAGAAAACTCATAACTGTCTCATACGAAGTCAGATTTGGGTGTTTTTTTTATATGTTCTCGTTTAATGTATACTACAACTTTTGTTTAGATTTCTATGGCTAAAATGTCATCCATCTTAAATTCACTATTTACGTCTCCCGGTGTCGTGTCGGTTTTGCCGTAAAACTGCGACGAACCATAACTTCTTCGTTATAACTCGGATTTCGGCGTTCTTTATATGTACGGAACCCTTGAGACATATTCTAAAATTTGGTTAAGATTATTTATTCTAAATAATCTTTCTCAAAAAGTTGTTTTCGACCCCTATTATCTCTAAATTGACTAGCCCGGATCTACAAGCGTTACATAGTACAACCTCAACCCAACCTAATATGTTGACATATGTAACAAATAAACATAAACACAGAACCAACTAAACACAGATAATCATACAGATCTGCTAATCAGCCACACACTAGCATAACACTATCCTAAATAGGATAAATAATCTAGTGGGTCGGCATTGGTGCCTTTGACCCACGGGTATAGTTGAGAAAGACTTACCTCACAGTGTGAATGTAGTTTGAATAAATCCCTACTTCGATAACCGACTCAACCCGACTCCTAAATATCAATACATTTCTAATTAAATTAATAATATTTGTCCCAAAATACCCTTGGTCAAAACTGGTCAAAATCAACAAGTCAACTCAAGGATGTACGTGGGGCATACTCCGAATGTACACGGGGCGTACTAGCGGTATAAGACATTGGGGCCAAATCTACATACACGTAGTGTACTATATGGTACACCCAACGTACGTAGCAGTCTTCCCTCTTAATCTATTAAGAATTTATTACTTCGACTGAATACGTCTAAATGCAAATCCAAGGCTAAAATACCACTAAGAGTCATAAAGTTTCCAGCTTTATGACTTTGCATGCTTAATAAGTGCTTAATACACAAAATCCCAACTTCTTAATACCTTAATATATTCTAGAGCATGCATGGGAAAAAAAGTAAGCATCAAGACCATATTTTTATGACTCAAGACTCCTCATTAGGTCTGAAAGGACGACTTATTCGATAAAAAGCATGGCATGCTCAAAAATCACCATATTTGGGACCAAAAATGTCCTAAATGAAGAAATGGCTAGATCTACAAGATAAGATGATCAAGCAAGGAGCTTTTTACTTCCTGGAGGTTGCTAGCAAGTAGAGAATCCCATATCCAAGCTTCTCCTAAGTCCTTGTACCAACTTATTCTTCTTCGAGAACACCACCAAAGCACCCAAATGAGCTCAAAATGCACTCTTCTCACTTAGGGTTTTCTAGAGGGACGTTTTCTCAGATTGAGGCTGATAAGGGAATGGGAAATGACGTGATAATGATGCTTTTATATGGACCAAACCCTAAAAAATAGGGTTTGAGGTTTCTTCCTGTACGTCTTGCGTATGCGGTGTACGCTTAGCGTACTAAGGTCCGCCCTAGTATGCCCAATATACTAGACCTTTGGCCGAAATCACCAAAACTTTATGGGTTTCTGGTCCCGATTTTGGATATACAGCAAGTGTTTGTTGAAAGGGACCAAGATTAATATATGCTCGCCTAATAGTATCTCGCTGATTAACCGGATAATCAAAAATTTGCTTACGCAAACCAGGATCTCTTTCTAATGTATTAAGATCAATCTCATTAATTTCAAGATGAGATTTTTTGAAACGATTATCAATATTATGAACATCGGGTGTGGGGGCATCTTCATCCAAAACAATCTCCGGCGGGTTTTCGGAATCTTGAGCAGAACTTGAGTGCTTTCTTTTAAAAAACCCATCAATAGTTCGTTGTTTTTTCATGTTGATATCTACCATACAACCAAATTTATTAACAATCAACAAAATATCAATATAAAATACCGATAAACATTTAAAGCTTTTATTTTAAAAAGATAATATAAACTACATATGATATAAATTACTTTCATATATACACGACAATTCATCAAAAATTGTATGCAAATTCAACTATTAAGTATAATAAGTATAAAGTAATATATATGTATATATATACTTTTGTATATCTTATTTCATAAGCTATGTACGAATATATGCAAACAAGTCAATAGTTACTTTAGAATTAATAATAAACTAACAAATATAAAGTAGTGTATATAATATATATACTTTTGGAAGAGCGAAGAATTTATTCCAGTTGCTGCACTTCCACAGATGACTCATGTTGTCCATATAACATAGATCCAATTCATCGAGGTTGGGAAATATAGAATGTTGGTTATGGTGAGTTGTTACCAATTCTCTACTTGTTGGACTCTCTATCTCAAACACTACCTCCACTCCTTCGTAACTCCACAATCTAAGCCTATGGAGGTTATGAAAAGAGTGCATGAGACAGGGTGGGAATACAACATTAGAAATACTACCAGTGGCTTCTTGTAATGTCTCTTCCTCTGACAGAATATCAGCCTGCAAAGCAAGAAATGTAATTAGCAACCTGTGTACTGAATTGTGTTAATGATATATGATTCCACGTCCATTAACAATTCTCTCTTATAATTTTGGATTTGAAAATTGTTATTTTGATTCTAGGTATTTTTTTTCAAGAAACAGTTGCAAATGATGGAAAATGCCAACAGATTATAAATAGTTGGATCTTTCACCTTCAAATAAATTATTAAAAGATGCTAAGGATCCTATGCAACAAGATAATACAAAAATAAAGATGCAACTTATTTTCAAACAAGAGTCCGAATTTAGCTTGAAATTGAGTTAGTAAGAAAAAGGTAACTACTAGAAAACAAAGGGTTTTGCCACAGAAAAATAACTACGGAAAATTTCCGTAGGTAATTACCTACATAATACCAATGGAATTCCTACAGAATGGGATGCCCTAAATTAGTAACGGAATAGTTACAAAATAGCTACGGAATAACAACAGACGCACATTTATAGGTATTTCGTTGGTAATTACCTAAATAATAACTACAGAATAACGACGGAAGTATGCTTGTAGGTATTACGTAGGTAATTAGCTATAGAATAGCTACATAATACCCACATAAGAAAATAGCTACAGAATAACTACAAAATACCAATGACTTTAAATTATTATTATTATTATTATTATTATTATTATTATTATTATTATTATTATTATTCAATAATCAAGTCTTAAATTTTTTTTTGATCCTTTTGCTTTGAATATTAAAAAAAAAAATTAAAAATCAAAATAATAGTAATAATAATAATAATAATAATTATAAACATAATGATAACATATAATATTCATTACGAATGTGTTTAACACACAAACAAATGAACAAACGAAAAAAAACAAATTATACATTCAAAAACAGAAAAAAAAATGTAGGTAATCCGTAGGTAGATACCTACAGGTTACCTACGGATAGCCTTTATCCGTAGGTATTTACCTAAGGATTACCTACAGTTTTTTTTTTTCTATTTTTCAAGGGTTTAATGTCATTTTTATCGTTACATTTTTTTCACAACATCATTATACTTTGATTGTTTTGTTTTCACCAACTTATACATAATATAAACTTACATATACGGGTATGGATCGTTAGAACCCACTACTCATTTACAAATTTATTATTCTTTTTTTATATAATATAAATAAAAGTTATTTTCTATACAAAAATGCAAATAAATACACACATTTACATACAAACGATATGTACGTATTATGTTCAATATATCACATATTTGTTTAATGAGGTTAATTGTGACTCAAGAACAAACATAAATTCTAATGATTCACATTTTTTTACATACATTTATATGATGTATAACTTTGTGAAAACAAAGCAATCAAAGTATAACGATGTTTTGAAAAAAAACGAAATGAAAAAAACGATATTTGACCTTTGAAAATTGAAAAATAAAAAAAAAATCTCATAGGTAATCTGTAGGTAAATACCTACGGATTACCTACATATTACCTTTATCTGTAGGCAATCCGTAGGTATTTACCTACAGATTACCTACGCTCTTTTTTTATTTTTTTATTTTTCAAGGATCAAATGTCGTTTTTTTCGTTTTATTTTTTTCACAACTTAATTATACTTTGATTGCTTTGTTTTGACTGAGTTATACATAACATAAACTTACATACAAACGTATGCACCATTAGAAACCATTAATCAGTTAGAAGGTTTTTTTTTTAATCAAAGTTAATATCTAAACATAAATAGAAATAAATACACACATTTACATACACACCATATGTATGTATTATGTTTAATATGTCATGTATTTGTTTAGTAATGTTAATTGTGGCTTAAAGATAAATACAGATAGTTTTTTGTTTATTCTATATATAGTAATGGTTTCTAATGATACATACGTTTGTTTGTAAGTTTATGTTATGTATAAAATGGTTAAAACAAAACAATCAATGTATAATTAAGTTGTGAAAAAAACGAAACGAAAAAAATGATATTTGACCTTTGAAAATTGAAAAATAAAAAAATACCGTAGGTAATCTGTAGGTAAAATACCTACGGATTACCTTTATCTGTAGGCAATCCGTAGGTATTTACCTACAGATTACCTACGGTCTTTTTTTATTTTTCTATTTTTCAAGGATCAAATGTCGTTTTTTTCGTTTTATTTTTTTCACAACTTAATTATACTTTGATTTCTTTTTTTTGACTGAGTTATACATAACATAAACTTACATAGAAACGTATGCACCATTAGAAACCATTAATCATTTAGAAGGTTTTTTTTTTTTTTTTTTTTTTTTTTTTTTTTTTTAAATCAAAGTTATTTTCTAAACATAAATAGAAATAAATACACACATTTACATACACACCATATGTATGTATTATGTTTAATATATCATGTATTTGTTTAATGATGTTAATTGTGGCTTAAGGACAAATATAGATAGCTTTTTGTTTATTCTATATATAGTAATGGTTTCTAATGATGCATACGTTTGTTTGTAAGTTTATGTTATATATAAATTGGTTAAAACAAAACAATCATAGTATAATTAAGTTGTGAAAAAAAAAAAAAAACGAAAAAAACGATATTTGACATTTGAAAATTGAAAAATAAAAAAGTATCGTAGGTAATCTGTAGGTAAAATACCTACAGATTACCTTTATCTATAGGCAATTTGTAGGAATTTACCTACAGATTATCTACGGTCTTTTTTTATTTTTCTATTTTTCAAGGATCAAATGTCGTTTTTTTCGTTTTATTTTTTTCACAACTTAATTATACTTTGATTGCTTTGTTTTGACTGAGTTACACATAACATAAACTTACATACAAATGTATCCACCATTAGAAACCATTAATCATTTAGAAGTTTTTTTTTTTTTTTTAAATTAAAGTTATTTTCTAAACATAAATAGAAATAAATACACACATTTACATATACACTATATGTATGTATTATGTTTAATATATCATGTATTTGTTTAATGATGTTAATTGTGGCTTAAGGACAAATATAGATAGCTTTTTGTTTATTCTATATATAGTAATGGTTTCTAATGATGCATACGCTTGTTTGTAAGTTTATGTTATGTCTAAATTGGTTAAAACAAAACAATCAAAGTATAATTAAGTTGTGAAAATAAAACGAAACGAAAAAAAAAATATTTGACCTTTGAAAATTGAAAAATAAAAAAATACCGTAGGTAAATACCTACGGATTACCTACATATTACCTTTATCTATAGGCAATCCGTAGGTATTTACCTACAGATTACCTACTATTTTTTTTTTCAAGGATCAAATGTCGTTTTTTTTGTGACAAAAAATCATCCTATTGAACCTGCAAATAACCATACAACCAATCAGATATTATAAAATGTGATTTTTTTAAGGTGTTTTTTTCATCCCGCTCGTACAAAATCAACAAACAATTAGTAGATGATTTTGTTAAATCCAAGAAAAAAAGTAAATAGCTAATTAGCTACGGAATAGTTACGGATGTTAACCCGTAGCTATTCCGTAGCTAATTAGCTACAGAATGGCTACGGAATACCTACGGATACAATATTAAACCATTAAATGAGTAAAGGATCTCGAAGGTGCAAACGAATTTCTGAACACTATTAATAACTATAAGTTGTTGAAAATAAAGATAATCATGTATAATACAGGTGGGAAAAAAACGAAGAGAAAAAAACGATGTTTAATGCCCAAAAAATCAAAAAAATAAGAAAAATCCGTAGCTACTCCGTAGCTAATTAGCTACGGATTAGCTACAGAATTTTTTTATTTTCTAATTTTCGGGCACCAAACGTCGTTTTTTTCGCTTCGTTTTTTTTACACCTCTACTATACATGATTATCTATACTTTCACAAACTTATAGATATTAATATCATTCATAAAGTCGTGTGCACCTTCGGGATCAAGTATTCGTTTCACAATTTTAACAATGTAATTACTATATTTTTCACCAACTTGTGATGAATTTATTTTTGTATATGTATATTTACATACATGAAAGAGTTGTGGTATATGTGTACGTGTATGTGTGTATGTATACGTGTTTGTGCGTATTTATATGTGAATGTAGATCATAAGCATGTTAAACCATTAAACGAGTCATGGATCCCGTATGTGTACACGACTTTATGAATGATATTAATAGCTATAAGTTGGTAAAAATATTGATAATCTTGTATAATAGAGGTGTGAAAAAACAAAGCGGAAAAAACGACGTTTGGTACCCGAAAAATCGAAAATAAAAAATATCCGTAGCTAATCCGTAACTAATTAGCTACGAACTAGCTACGGAATTCTAACGAAAAGCATATTCCGTAGCTAATTACCTACGGATTAGCTACGGAATATGCTTTCCGTTAGAATTCCGTAGCTAATCCGTAGCTAACTAACTACGGATTATCTATGGATTTTTCTTATTTTCTTATTTTCGGGCACCAAACATGTTTTTTTTTTAGCTTCGTTTTTTTACACCTCTACTATACATGATTATCTATACTTTCACCAACTTATAACTTTTAATATTATTCATAAAACCGTGTGCACCTCCATGATCAAGTATTCGTTTCATAGTTTAACAATGTAATCACTATGCTTTTTCACCAACTTGTGATGAATTTATTTTTGTATATGTATATTTACGTACATTCAAATTACATAAGATACTCGTGTTCGAATCCGGTACACCGCACTACAAATACAATTACATTTAGTGGCATAAAGTTTTAGTGGCATTTTGTTTTTGTGCCACTATAGCCTACTTTTAGTGACACTTTTGTTTTATCCCACTAAATTTTAAAAGATATTGTGCCACTTTATATCTTATGACACTAATAACCTAAATTTGTGGCATTAATCATTTTATGACATTTTTTCATAACTATTAGTGGCATAAAAATGTCTACAAGTTTTTTAATAAATAGTAATATGTTATATTTAATTTTAATTATAATTAAACATGAAACAAAAATTCAATCTAAGAATTTGAAAAAGAAAAACGTGAACTTAAATAACAAATGGGAAAATGATTATGTTTGAGAGAATCATCTCCAAAATTTTAAAAACAGCTCGTCTTTTCTTTCCAGCGGGAACATGTTTTCCCCAAAAATTACAAAACCCCGTTGTACTTGGTTTCCCTCCTATCCTATCGAAAATTCCCACCCGTGACCTAAGTCCCTAATCTCCATGGCCGACGTCGCTATTAATACTGACTATAGCCTCCAAATCGTCGTCGTTCAGCCACAGCAACTCGCCACCGCTGCCTACGTCCATTGCTTCTCGTCGTGTTCTACCCAGTCATCATCGATTTAGGTACAAAATGAAGCTTTATCTATGACTGAATGGAAGTTGTCCTCTTTCTACTTTCCCTAATCATGCTCAAATCACTCTTCTGCACGAATCATAATCAGATTCGATTTCAGTTAATCCATTTCTATCCCTATACAATCGATCATAGGTTTGCCCCGTCAAGAATGTTTTTCAATATTTATATAATACTTTGCCAGTTTAGAGATGCACAACTAGTGCTCGACGAAATGCCTGAATATAATATGTCTGCAACTCTGCCCTTCACCCCACCCCCGCTCCCTGTATTGCCGAAAAAAGTAATACACATTACGAAGTATAGTTTTTTTTTTTATCTATTTTTCTGATTTTTCATCTAATTTCTTGTTCTCAGGTTTTTGATTTTAGTTCTAATACTCTGTTTCTTCTCTAATTATCAGATTTTAGGTGTAAAACCACTTTCTAGAACTCGTTCTTTTTTCCAGGTCAAACCCCTGGTAAAAAATAAGGACTTTTGATTTATAGTACCAGGTTGCTGCTTGCGTTGGTTTCTTCTTTGCACTTCCACATTCCACAATTTTTTGCGGTAAATTTTGATTTTTTTTAGTTAATACTATTGTTATACTGAATTTGATCTCCTTTTTTTTAAACTCTATGCAATAGTGAACAGAGAATAAGGATACTTATTTTACCAAGCAAGATCCCAACAAATATCATCCTTGTATGCATGAATCCACATGGTTATGTTCACTTAATCGAATTTTTTGGATTCGGGTAATTTCTTGACCAAAATTTTGGTCCCTTGATCATCTGTGAAGTTATCAAGAACGATGGATTGAAGATGTAGGTGGTTTTGTTCCGGTTCTCGGTTGTTTATGTTGCTAGTAGCTGAGCATGTGATGGTACAGAACATATGCAAACAGGAAGGTGGGCAATGGTGGTGTTTGGTGGTTGGAGTAAAAATGAATGGAGCAGATAGTGGTATTTGGCTGTTTATGTATTTAGCAAACATACAGATTGGATTGGATTACAAGTTAGTTCTTCATCCCTCAATTATTAGTTTTATGTGTGTATGTGTATGTAGCAAGAACATAGATTGGTTTTGCATATGTCTGAAATTGAATTTATTTTTTCATTTTTTCAGCTCTATTGATCTCTCAAGCACCACAACAGATTTATGCAGTGAGTTCTGTAAAAGGCTTAAAGGGTTTCTTGCAACATGGCCTCCTTCAAGTCCCCAACCTCATATCAATGAACTTCTCAGATCAAAGGGATTTTTTAATCATAGTTTCATGTTATAATGTTATATTTATTAAGTTTTGTAATATATATATATATATATATATATATATATATATATATATATATATATATATATATATATATATATATTATAATGTTATACAATCTACTTATCAAAATCATCTTATGTTTAAGAAGTTCAGGTTTCTTTTACCGGACAAGGTGACACAGTCCATGAAGCAGTTATCTGGAGGCCAAAAAACTGTAGTAGCTGACTTGTGTAATAGTTACCAGTTGGTTGCCCTTCATGAAGCTTTCTGGTGTTGTAAATAGGAACATATTTTTTAGTTTGACCAAATTTTTTATTTTGTTGTATAGATGATGTTTATTCTAATATTTATTTTTGGAAAATGTTGTGTTTGTAATGTGTTAGGCACTTAGTAATGTATTTTACATTTTGTAGTTTAATGTAATGAATTTTTGTTTCATTTTGAAAAAATTAATTGTTATTTTATTTAAAAAAATATTATTTTAAAAAAAAAATGTAATTAGCTATAGATTACCTATAGAAAATCCGTAGCTATTTACTTCCATAGCTATTATTCCGTTCCGTAGCTATTCAATTTCGTAGCTATTCTGTAGGAAAATCATTTCGTAGGTATTCCGTAGGAAAATATTCCGTATGTATTTTGTAGGAGTTTCGTAGCTAAATAACTCGTACGTAATCTGTAGGTATTCCGTAGTTAACGTGTTCCGTAGGTATTCCGTAGTTAAATTTGTAACAGAATATTTCGTAGGAAATGGGTAGGAAGGTTTGTAGCTAATTTGTAGGAAAAAATTACCCACGAGGGTTTTTCCTACAATCTGTTTTTTGTAGGAAATCTGTAGGTAACGCCTTGTTCTTACGGATTTACTACCAATTCTGCTGTAGGTAACTACTTAGTTTTCTAGTAGGTTAATTGAAGGGTTAAGTTTACTAAATTTATCTACCATCCAAGTCACGGTCTCACGGAACTGTTTCCATACAACCTAAATGGGAAAATAACTTGCTAAGGTAATTAATTTTTCAGTATGTTCACATCGTGGTAACTATCGTTTTTTTGTACACACCTAGGTAACAAACTTGTTGGAAGTGTTTACATATGACCATTATGATCGGTTGTAGTAGGTCACATCCTAGATGTGAATACTTTCAACAAGTTCGTTACCTAGATGTGTAAAAAAAAATAGTTACCCAAATATGAACAAAACGAAAAGTAAGAATAAATTACACGAATGGTCCCTATGGTTGGGGGAATTTATGTTTCTGGTCCCTAATTATTTTTTTAAATCGGATGGTCCCTACTGTTTATTTTTGTTGCGCGTTTGGTCCTTGTCTTACCTAAAAAGATTATTGTGCCCTTATTAATTTATTTTTAATTTAATTTTCTCATTTATGTATTTATTTTTTATATATTTAAAAAAATTCGTAGACCTCACATATCTGTAACAAATATGAGCAAAATATCAACAATAATAATAATAATAATAATAAATAAATAAAATGAAGATGCGTTTGTGTCTTTGAAATCTACTCTCCCTTCCATCTTCATCTACCAGACCCAAGACCCACCTAGACCATTTTTTTTTCAAGCTAGTCTCTCTATAATGTAGATTTTTATCAATTTTGAAGAAGAAAATCATTCCACTTGCTATCAAGATCAAGAAAAAAGATGAAAGGAATTTATATAGGCACTTTAGCTTCAACTCTCATCTATCTAATTATGCTGGTCAAGTTTTAAGCTGAATCGATTCCAAACTTGAGTTACTGGTGATATTTGGTCCAAATCATGCTTAGAAAAAAATTGTTCGTATTAAATGTCAAATCCTTTTATTTTAAATTATTTCGGGTTGTGGGATTTTTTTAGTTGATACCTTTTGTTGATAATTTATTAAATTTGTTATTTTTACTGAAAAGTAATTAGTGACATTTATAAAGATTTATCAACTAAAGTTAGGTGATGAAAAATTAGTCACATTTATACATGATCTCTAATGAAAAAACATATTTTGTAGTCATTTTATAAATAAAAAAGAGTCGGTCACTCTTATACATGACTTGTATTGCTACATTAAGTCAAGAAATGGTTTGTCCCGTTTTTATTCAAAAAGCAGGAGCTTAATCATTAATTAAATAAGAAAGTAAAATTGAAATCCTTACCTGCTCTTGCTCATGGCTACTCTCTTCCGATTCGTCATTTCCCCTATTTTCTCCGCAGTCATCTATTGAAATCTCCAAAAGTGCCCCAGATCAAAATTTGTGGTGGTAGGTGTGAATACATTTCTAAACCTCTTACATTTTCTAACCCTTATGCTTTCAACAGCTTGAAATCCATGAACAAGGGGACGAGAGTTATCTCCACCTTTTATCCTCCACACCTCTCTTAGCTTCCCTAAATTCTCCACTTCGATGTTTCTTAAGCTGCTGCTGTTGTCTTCTTGCCCAATTGCACCAGCACAATCCAAGTCAATGTTGAATAACGATTCAATGGAACCACAATTCTCGACTTCAAGCTCTTCAAGATGATGCAACATAGACATGGGATTGTCCGGAAATAGATTCACAAGCTTATCACAACTGATCACTTTAAGAACTCTTTGTAACACCCAAAGTTTTGAAGGCCAAGAAAGGAAAGAAAACCCTAAGTTTAGGGGTCGACTCGGCGAGTCCAAGGAGGACAAGGTTAGACTCGCTTCCTGTCTTCTGAAGGATAAAGAGAGGGATTGGTGGGAAGAGGTTGGTCATGCTTTGGGTAACGGTGTCGCGTTGGACGCGATGACTTGGAGCGATTTCTCAGCCAGGTTCAGGGCGGAGTTTTCACCGTTGATTGAGGTGCAGCAACTGGCACGAGAGTTTCAGGATTTGACGCAGACTACTGAGACTGTGGCGGAGATCACCGCCAAGTTCAGGGAGAGGGCTCTTCTTGTACCGCAGTATGTCGCGGATGAGGAGATGAAGAAGGCCCGATATCATGAGATGTTGAGGGATGACATCAGGGAGTTCGTGAGCAGATCCAACTGTAAGACGCTGGAAGATATGATTTCTCGGGCTAGAGAAAGGGAGATTAATTTGGAGCAAATCCGGAAGAGGAAGCCGGATGAGGTTCAGGTAGCTGTGGGTTCGGGCAAAAGGCCCAAGGGATTGGATTCGAGATCGAGGGAACATCAGGACCGCAGTCGGTGTGGAAAGTGTGGCAGGGCGCATGGGGGCGTGTGTAGGAGTGGTAGCAGTGGTGAGTCTGGCTGCTTCAAGTGCGGTCGGACTGGTCATTTCGGCAGGGATTGTACTGTTACCACCGCACAGGGATCAGACTTGATATGTTTTCATTTCAACCAGCAGGGCCACAAGAAGGCCCAGTGCCCCAGTTTGTTTTCAGCAGGATGGGTGATGGCACCTGCTCCTGCAACTTTGAGGATCACGGATGGCCGTCAGGGCCGGGTAGAGGCACCTGCGGTAGGGAGCAGGGCTTTTCAGATGACGACCTTGGAGACGCGAGCAACGCCGGACGTTGCAGGTATGCAATTTCCATTCTCAGTTCTTTTATTTGTGCATGATTATATTGTTATGGTTCTGCATCGTTATCGGTATAAGTATTTTATTTTGAGTGGTTGATTGTGATCGAGTTATATGCCATCTGCATACCTCGGATATTTGTATGTTAGTTAGGGGGATGTGCTCTATTGAAGAAGGTTTTGAAGGATGCAGTAACTGTAGCATGCTTGGGAGGGATTTGGTACGTCTCGCTAGTTCGGAGTGGATAAGTGATTGAGATGGATTGGTTAGATCCCTGGCTATGGTAAGCTTGGGATCCTCAGCAGATTGATTATGGGATGGTGGCAAGGATTGGGTTCCTTTTTAAGTTTTGAGTAGCAAGGGGTAAGCAGGGTCGAAGTGGGGGAGAATCCTCCGGGTATGTCCGGAGAGGAGCATGCAGACCCAGAATGAGTACGTGACCTCGGAGAAGGAAGAGAAGTAGTTCAGCGTTTGATGGGTTGAGGATTTCAGGGTTGGGAGTTTGAGAAACTCCCCATCAGCTAGTGCGTGTGATGGTAATGGTTAGATATGGTTGAGAATTCAGGTTGTGGATCGCCCGTAGGGCTCGAGGGAGTCGGAATGAGGATCTTGAGAGCTAATGGCACATGGGTGCCTTCGTTCTAGCAATCAGCATTGGGTGGTGATGTAAGACTACGGGTAAGCCGTAGCATTCCATAGTAGTTTTGTTAGCGGAGTTGGGGCGAGGCCCTTATCTCCTAGTGATCAGATAGGGATCAGGAATGGGTAGTGGACGAGAATGATATGGAGTTGCCTGCATAGCCCTATAGAGGTGAGACCTTGGGAGAGGCCGCTCCAGGATATAGTTGGGTGAGACCCGTGGGCGAGGCCCGTACGAGATTAGCAGTGTAGATGAGACCTGGGAGTAGGGTTGCTCAGTAGCTCAGTAGTATGGTCGGGTGAGACCCGTGGGCGAGGCCCGAGCGAGAGTGATTAGACTAGTGGGAATAGAAGGATAGAGGCGGGTGGGACCCGTGGGCGAGGCCCGTGAGTTGTAGCAGCACAGGTGGGACCTGGCAGGGACCTTAGTGTCAAGTTAGGGGATCGAGAATCCCAGGTTTGTAGTGCCTGATTGGCAGAGTAGATTGAGCAGTTATAGGTGATCGAAGTTCTTTGGAGGTCGCTGGGGGCGACTAGTGGTGGTGTTGGGACTAGCTACCGATGGGAGCCGGTAATCCAGTCATTGATAGGTTGGTAGGGACCAGGGTGGTCTCAGTTCATCAGGAAGTCAGACGAGGAATAGCATAATTGCCAGTCAGTGGCAGTGTGAGTATGCAACGTATGGTGGAATTCAGTTAGCTGATCGTGTGGTGCTCGACACCAAACTGTAGTAGAAAGAAATGCCCAGTGGATACTGGCGATAATGACCCGTACTGGAAGTAGCGGGAGTAATAGAATCGGTGAAGATAGGGTCTTCGCAGTGGCAGAGGGAATAGTTGGTTATGGAGCATTGCCTTGGGGAGGCAAGGAAATCGCACAAGGAAGGAAGTGGAGAACCCCTATGGGTTCAGTGCAGTACTCGGTGAGTACCAGAAGGATTGTCGATTGAGTATGCTCTGTTTCTAAGTTGTTCAGGGTCAGGTTTGACCCGAGGTTTACCCGTGAGGTTTATGTTAGTCAGAATGACCAGGTGAAAGACCAGCGCAGGTAGGCGGCTAGTGTTGGGATAATTGGTAGGTATTGGAGGCGGATCGCAGGCGGTCGGCTATGGCAAACTTCGAGGACGAAGTTTAATTTAAGTGGGGGAGAGTTGTAACACCCAAAGTTTTGAAGGCCAAGAAAGGAAAGAAAACCCTAAGTTTAGGGGTCGACTCGGCGAGTCCAAGGAGGGACTCGGCGAGTCCGAGCGGGATCTGAGTCAAGGAGTAAGTGACCGACTCGGCGAGTCGGCCAAGATGACTCGGCGAGTCTGGTCTGTGCGAGGAAAACCCTAAATCTGAGGCTTGGAGCCTATTTAATCACCTCATTCTTCTTCCTAGGGCTCCTTTACAACCTCTCCAACCCAGGATACGAGCCTTTAGCCGCCATTGTTGCTTATTCAAGCTCTTTGCCATTTTGTGGGTGATTTGAAGGAAGAAGGAGGGAAGGAATCTTTGAGGCTTCAAGGAACTGCAGCAAATCTGAAGTTGAAGGACATTTCAGAGCACTTAAAGGTAATAAGTCACTTTCTTCATCCAGATCTACCTTGGTTATGAGTTTTGGGGCTTTTAAGCCATGTGTAAGATCAATCTCGAGCTTGAGGTCCGGATCTGAGGTTGCTACCTCAGATCCATGCTTGTTTTGGTTTTCAATCCCGTAAAGTATCAGCCATTGAGTGGAGCATGGAGCCTTTTGGTCTTAAACCCTAGTTTACGGTGTGTTTTGCTTAGATCTCCCTCTCCACACGTAAAGTTTGCAACTTTACGTGAGGAGTAGGCTTGGGAAGGGTAGATCTACAGTTTGGAGTCCTTGCATGACTCGAAAGTCCTCTGCATGTATGTGGAACCGAATAGACTCGGCGAGTAGCTTGAAGATGGGGAGGAACTCGACGAGTGGGATGAACAGCTCATCGAGTCGGATGAAGATGGGCGTAAACTCGGCGAGTTGGATGAACAACTCGGCGAGTTGGTTGAAGATTGCCTTGTACTCTGCGAGTCTGTTCTTAGACTCGACGAGTTAGGTCGCGTGGTCCCAAACCCTTCGAGTTAAGACTCGAGTCAGCGAGTCGAGCCAGGACTCAGTGAGTTGATCAGGTCAGGATTCGGGAATCAGTAGACTCGACGAGTCAGGGGCTGACTCGGCGAGTCAAGTCGCGAGTAGAAGGACTTTGAACATCAGAACTCGGCGAGTCAGTAGGTGGACTCGGTGAGTAGGGTTGACCTGGAAGGTTGACTTTGACTAGGACTTTGAATTGGACTAGAGTTGACTTGGTTGACAGTCATGGGTCAGTTAAGCTAAGTGTTGCATTGATATTGTTAGCGCGGAAAGCTAGAAGAGCCGGAGTTCAGTGAGTGGTCAGGCAGCAGATAGTGGAATCATCAGCAAGTTCAGCCAGTGCAGGTGAGTTTCCCTCTGTGTGAATGGGTCTAAGGCCACAATGCCGACCCATGTAGTTATGAGTAGAAGACCCGGGGGTTAGCCCTAGGCACAATATGCTAGTATAATATTCGGACGAGGTCCAATAACAGAGGGCGGGTGCCCAAGAATTAGTTTATGTGATAGTTATACTTGTTGTCTGTTTGATACCTGTATGTGCCTGGTAGGGAGGCGAGTGTGGGCGAGGTCCCGTATCTCACCAATAGCAGAGTGTGGATGGTGTTCCACATCTCAGTAGTAGCCGTCCAGGGGCGAGGCCCAAGATAGGAAAGGAGTGAGGGTGGGTTGGGCCCGTATCTCACTATCAGCAGGAGTAGGGACGGGGTTCCATGACTCATCAGTAGCAGGACACGGGCGGGGCCCAGAGATAGGCGAGGCCTTAGAGCAAGAGCTGTTAGTATATGTTTAGCTTATGTGTTGTTATGTGATATGTGTATGTGCTATTATATGTTAGTGGGCGGGGCCCTGTGACAGGCGGGGCCTAAGTAAAACAGATATGTATCCGAGCGGGGCTCGAAGCCAGGCGGGGCCTGGAGCGGCGGGGCCGTTGTAGCGGGCGGGGCCCAATATTTGCGGTATGTGTTAAATGCAGCTAGATAGAGGGCGTGGCCCAGTATGTGCAGTGTACAGTTATGTGCATGGTATGTGGTAGGGTGGGGAACTCACTAAGCTTCGTGCTTACGGTTTTCAGTTTTGTTTTCAGGTACTTCTGGTAGCTGATGATGGAGCTCGGGGTGATCGCATGGCACACACCATAGGATTGTCAACCTGGGAATGTTTTACTCTGATAATGGACATGTGTTTGAAAACTATTACGTTAATTATGCTTTGAATCAATGATTTTACTTTAAGTAATGTTTTATCAAAAGAAATTTTTAGTCTTAAATTTTGGGTCGTTACACTCTTACACCACTGTTGTTGTATTCATCTCCAGTTGCACCAACACAATCCAAATGGATGTTGAATAACGATTCAATGGAACCACAATTCTTGACTTGAAGCTCTTCAAGATGATGCAGCAGAGATATGGGCTTGTGCGGAAACAGATTCACAAGCTTATCACAGTTACTCACTTCGATCTCTCTGAACTTAACTTCCTCACTCGTCTTAAATTCGCAAGGCCATATCTCCTTCAGATTCCACATACTACTAACATGCAGTTTCTCTAACTTAGGAATCAGAACCTACAAGATAATCATTTATTAATAGTCCCATCCAACAATTATACCCCATACAATCAAATTACAATATATTTTGAAAGATTTAACTGAAAAGATCCTTTGTAATGTATTAGCATTAAAAATCTATATTTACCTCTTCCTTCAACAAACTAGATGTTTCATACTTTTTCATGGGATATATGCTTGTGAAACCTGGAATGTTGTCAAGTTCCAACTCCATGAGTTGTGGTAGCTCAATTATTTTGACATTATTGCACAAACCCGATAGCTTTGGTAGCCCACACAAAGATAAAAACTTCAGCTTGGGGAATGTAATCGTCTCTTCTTCACTATCCCCGGTATGTATGAGTTCTTCCATATTATCACATTTGTAAACTTCAAGATGCTCAAGCTTTTTTAAAGTGTTTGTAACACCAGGTGTGAAGAGGTGTTTTAACTCTGCACACTTTGAAACGACAAGGACTCTTAAATGGTAAAACGAAGAGGATTGAAAAGGTTGTGAGGATGACTTAACCTCAATATCTTCAAGATCATTCATATCTCCCACACTTAAACATAACACCTCTGTTTTCTTAAACAACTCGTTCATTCGAGATTCCAATAATTCACCTTTTTGAACAACCAACTTCAATGTGTTTTCATACGAGTGCCTACTCTTTATGGAATCTCCATAAAATAACGCCCCACTGAGATCTGGAATCGCTGTAGCTTCTCAAATGACATATTCTTTGGTTGAACGCTATTTTTACAGACCTCAAGTTCTAGTGCAGAAGGATCTTTCGAACGCTCTGCCATCTCATTGCAGTTATCCTCAGTGAGGTTGACCGCCTTTCTATGTTGACGAACCACTCTCATATAGAGCTCTTCAAGTTTGACCAATTTTTTAAAGACACCATTAGCTATACAGAGACCATGACAATTTGTCAAATCCAATAGCCTTATCTTCTTCAAATTTCCGATTGTAGAAGGTAACCATTCAATGCCAGAATCAGCAAAGCTAAGCATTTCTAGATTTAACAGATTTCCAATACAAGAGCAATCAAACATCCTTAATGAACATTCATGGAGATGAAGCACTCGAAGATTGGTGGAGCATTGAAATGACGAGGGAAGCAATGGATACTTCATTTTATTGTATGATATAACTTGGAGCTTTCCCATTCCTTCATAAAAGTCTTGAGGAAACCTCAAGAACTTATCTCCATGTATAAGTTTCAAAATCATTAGGTTTGGAAATTTGAGGTCTCTAGGAAATTCGGACATACTCTTGCATGTTAATGAAAGTCTTTTATAAGAGTCATCTGTATCATCCACATGCCACTCTAGTGTATTACCATGGTTGACAATTGAAGCATGCTCCACTTTAGAATACATACCCAAAACAAAAGCACGAACCAAATCGTGCATCTTGACCCATCTAACATCAACACTTTCAAGCAACAAATTTGTATGGATGAGCCGCTCAATGCAGGTGTTGAGCCTAGTTCTTGCTTCTCTTATGGTATACACTTTTTTAAATAATTTCAATCCCCATCCATACCTCACCAACTCTTCGGTAGGAATATTGAAATCTTCTGGAAACAATCCACAAAGCAAAAAAGTGGATTTAGTCTCATCATCTTGGAGATTTTCATAACTCGTTTTAAAAACTTTAGACGCAACATTTTCAATGTCATGGTGCTCTAAACGAAACAATGCATCCTTCCATGCATCCTTGCTTTTATCTCTAAGAGTACATGCCATGGTTTTGATGGAAATGGGTAGACCGCAACACTTCTTTACAATATCTTCTCCTATCTTATGGAGCTCATGATCTGATGTTTCTACAAACTGCAAGAATAATCTATGTTCTTCTGAATCTATTAGAAGCCCCACATGGAGAATCGAATTACCTTCAACCCCCATCATAGTGCATACATTTCTGTCTCGTGATGTTAATAAGACCTTGAAGTCGACACATTGATTTGGAAAAGGACTTAAACCAATATCTTCAAGGTCAACACTCTGCCACACATCATCCAATACTATGAGGAACTTATTCTTACCTCCATCTGATTTGGCCTTGAACCCTCGACGAAGCTTATTAGCTCTTACCGACTTATTTTTTTCGCTGAGCTCTACACTAAGGTAATATGATATAGCTTCCTGAATAGAAATAGGGTCTGTCTTTTCCCCTATCACCACTTCAACAATAAACTTAAACATTTTCTTTTCTTCAGCAATTTTCTTCAGCCTTTGCATCATTGTTGTCTTCCCTACTCCCCCCATCCCACATAAGGCTATCATGTGGGATTTGTGGTTCGGGTCGAGTGCTTTGAGTGCTTTTGTAAAAGTCACCTCTCTTGATTGGAAGTCATTGTGTTCAGCTGATGGTGTTGATGTGGATGGCTTCATGGAATCAACCCTTCCTGGAGGAATTGGATGATCTGCCCGGTTGATCTCTTTGTATCGTCTCATGACACTGTCGATCTCCTCATTTATCTCAAAGGCATTCCTCCCTGCCCTGTATCTAATCTTTATATTAAAACAGCTGCCAGTGTCACGAGAAACATTTTCGACTTTTGCATTGATCTTTTCTACATCACCCAACCAACCCCCGACTTGGACAGGAACCTCAAGATTGTTACTAATGTTTTGCCTCATTTTCTCCTCAACACCTGTAACACCGAAAATTTAAAGCCAAAATTTTTTTTTTTTTTTTTTTTTTTTTATAAAAACATAATTCCATTAATATTCATAAAACAACCCTTTTACTTGTTTCTCATAAAAACAACCATTTAACTGTTCAACATATCAATACAAAATCCCCAAGATCAACATGTAAAAACTCCAAACATGTGTGTACGGATCAAGCCGGCGCCTTCCCGCGGTCGTCACTAGTACCTGAAACAAATAACATCAACACTGTAAGCACAAAGCTTAGTGAGTTCCCCAAAATACCACATATAACACATACTAGCCACTCGAGGCTATAACTCTGTGGGTCCGTGCACCCAAACTCTGTGAACCCTCAGGTTCTGGCTCTGATAAACATGCACCACATAAATCACATAGAAATCATGCAGTACAACACATAACATACATAGCATATGAATACTCTATCACATAACTCTGGTTACCTACTCAAGGTAAAGTATAGTGAGGAGACTCACCTCGTGTGTCTCGGTAACTCGTAACCCTGAAATCACTAACCACTCGATCCGCTGAGCTGAAGTCCACCTATAGCACAATACATCCCTAATTAACTCTTTCTCAATCTAGAGTTGATCACACTATAACAATCACTCTTGGTCAACGCTGGTCAACGGTCAACTTTGACCGGACTCGGCGAGTGCACTATGGCGACTCGGCGAGTTCGTGCACATGCACCAACTTCCTTGAAATCCTTCCTTGACACGTCGAGTATTTCCCCCAACTCGACGAGCTCCACCTGGCACGAGTTGTGGGGCCACCACGACTCAACTCGCCGAGTCCCAAGAACAACTCGGCGAGTTCCAACTTGAACTTAGACCCCTGACTCTCCCAGACTCACCGAGTCATTTCCCCAACTCGACAAGTCCACTCACTGAGTGGTTAACGGGCAACCTTCATACGACTCGCCGAGTCTGTTCTTGGACTCGGCGAGTTCATGCCATGTACGAACTCAAAACAACTTCTGAGGTCAGATCTGTTCCATAAAATCATAGATCTGGCCTCCCCAAGCATGATAATCACGTAAAGTTAAGACCTTGACGCACATATAACATCTAAATGGTCCAAAATGGTGATTTAGCCCCAAAAGTGACATTCCAAGCTCAAAACTCCCAAAATGACTCATAAAGCCCCATGGGTTAAGGTCTCTGGACCTCTTTGGGTCCAGATCCAAGACACAAACTCGAGAAGGGACCAACTACTCCACTTAATCAACCTCTAAAAGGGTTAGAAAACCCTAACACTAAGAATCCACATCAAAAGTGAAGAAGGTTCGAGAATAATACCTCAATACAGCCTCTATGAGCTCAAAGACCACAAAAGTCGCACCTCCTTCAGCCTCCTCTTGCCTTGAACACTTCCTCCTTGCAACAACACCCACAAAAGTTCAAGATTGGCCTCTCCTTCCTCACAAACGCTCTAGATCTCTTTAGGGTCTCTCTCTGGGGTTGGGTGAGCACAAAGTCGGCCATAAGGCCCTTTAAATAGGCCACAAACCCGGAGATTTAGGGTTTCTTAACACAGCGCAGACTCGCCGAGTCCATGCCCTGGACTCGCCGAGTCCAAGCGCGCATCTTTGCTCAATCCCGCGTCTCTACTCGGCGAGTCTGAGCCCTGACTCGCCGAGTCCCTCTTACAAATTAACACAATTAAACTTACATTATACCTGGTAAAATCCGGATGTTACAATTCTCCCCCACTAGAACTGGACTTCGCCCTCGAAGTCCCGCTCTAAAACAGCTCCGGATGCTGCTCCCGCATCATACCCTCCGGCTCCCAGGTCATCTCTGATCCCTTCCGATGTTGCCACTGAACCAATACCAGAGGTACTTCCTTGTTCCTCAAAACCTTGATCTTTCGATCCCTAATAGCCACTGGTCTCTCCGCATAGTTCAGGCTTGCATCAACCTGAATATCCTCAAGTGGAACCACTGCCGACTCATCGGCTATACATTTCCTCAACTGTGATACATGAAAGGTGTTGTGAATCTGCCCCAACTCTGCTGGCAACTCCAGCCGATAGGCTACCCGGCCTACCCTGTCAATCACACGAAACGGGCCTATAAACCGGGGCCCCAATTTGCCCCTCTTCCTGAACCGGATCACTCCCTTCCAAGGGGAGACCTTCAGGAGAACAAAGTCGCCGACTTGGAATTCCAACTCTGACCGGCGCCTATCCGCGTAACTCTTCTGTCGGCTCTGAGCGGTCAATAACCTCTGCCTAACCAGCTGTATCTGCTCTGTCGTTTGATTCACAATCTCTGTACTGCCCATTACCCTCGGCCCAACCTCTCCCCAACATATGGGAGTCCGACACCTCCTTCCATATAACAGCTCAAAGGGCGGCATACCAATGCTCGAATGATAGCTGTTATTGTAGGAAAACTCCGCTAGAGGCAAATACGAGTCCCAACTACCCCCAAAATCCAATACACAAGCTCGAAGCATGTCCTCGAGTGTCTGTATAGTCCGCTCACTCTGACCGTCGGTTTGGGGGTGGTACGCGATACTAAAATGCAGCTTAGTACCCAATTCCTCATGAAATTTCTTCCAAAAACGGGAAGTGAACCGCACATCGCGGTCTGAAACAATCGAGACCGGCACCCCATGCCGAGATACAACCTCCCTCACGTAAACTTCCGCTAACTTCTCCGCTGAAGAGCTCTCACTGATGGCAAGAAAGTGAGCGCTCTTTGTCAACCTATCCACGATCACCCAAATTGCATCAACTCCTCTGGCAGTCCTCGGCAATTTGGTGATAAAGTCCATAGTGATCTGTTCCCACTTCCACTCGGGAACCTCCAATGGCTGCAACTTGCCATGCGGTCTCTGGTGTTCGGCTTTTACCCTTCGACAGGTCAAACACCTCTCGACAAACCATGCTACATCCCTCTTCATACAGGGCCACCAATACTCCTTCCTTAGGTCCAAATACATCTTCGTGGCCCCGGGGTGGATCGAAAATTTCGATCTATGAGCCTCCTCCATCAATGTAGCACGTGTACCGCCCACAAACGGTACCCAGATCCTGCCCTGATAAGTCATAAGGCCTCGACTATCCGATACAAACTCAGAAACCATCCCAACAACCCGCTCTCTCCTCTGCATCTCCGGACGCACGGCCTCGGTCTGAGCCCCACGAATGGCGTCCAAAACTGGAGCTATCACGGTCAGTCTCAAACATACATCTCGCAGGGGAGTGCTCTCCGCCCTGCGGCTCAACGCGTCGGCTACCACATTAGCCTTGCCCGGGTGGTACAATATCTCACAATCATAGTCCTTGACCACATCTAACCATCTCCTCTGCCGCATATTCAGGTTGGGCTGATCCATCAAGTACTTCAAACTCTTATGATCCGTGTAAATCGTACAACGAACCCCATACAGGTAGTGTCGCCAAATCTTGAGGGCGAACACCACTGCCCCCAACTCCAAATCATGTGTGGGGTACCTCGTCTCGTGAGGCTTCAACTGCCTCGATGCATAAGCTATCACATGACCTTTCTGCATCAATACCGCCCCCAATCCTAGGATCGATGCATCACAGAATACCACAAAACCTTCCATACCTTCCGGAAGGGCTAATACTGGGGCTTCGCACAACCTTTGGCAAAGCGTCTCAAAGGAGGTCTGCTGCTCGGGACCCCATGCAAATGCCACACCCTTCCGGGTCAACCTGGTGAGTGGGACCGCAATCTTGGAGAAATCTTTAATAAATCTCCGATAATACCCCGCCAGCCCGAGGAAACTCCGTATCTCAGAAGGTGATCTCGGCACCTCCCACCTCATCACTGCGTCCACCTTGGCCGGATCGACCAAAATCCCTTTCTGGTTAACGAGATGTCCTAGAAACTGGACTTCCCGTAACCAGAAATCGCACTTGGAGAACTTTGCGTAAAGTTTCTCCGCTCTCAAAACCCCAAACACCTCTCTCAGATGCTCCTCGTGCTGCTCACTAGATCTCGAATATACCAGAATATCATCAATGAAAACAATCACCGACCGATCCAGCATCGGCCGACATACCCTGTTCATGAGGTCCATGAACACAGCCGGGGCATTAGTGAGCCCGAAAGGCATCACCACAAACTCATAGTGCCCGTAACGTGTCCTGAATGCTGTCTTCTGGACGTCCTCGTCCCGCACTCTCACCTGATGATAGCCCGACCTCAAATCAATCTTGGAGAACCAAGATGCTCCCTGTAGCTGATCGAATAAATCGTCGATCCTCGGCAGCGGGTAACGGTTCTTGACCGTCAGCTTATTCAGTTCCCGGTAATCAATACACATGCGATGCGAGCCATCCTTCTTCTTCACAAACAAGATGGGTGCTCCCCACGGCGAGCTACTCGGCCGAATAAACCCCTTCCCCAGCAACTCCTGAAGTTGCGAGGATAACTCCTGCATCTCTGGAGGAGCAAGGCGATACGGCACCTTAGCAATAGGTGCAGCCCCCGGAACCAAATCGATGCCAAACTCCACTTGCCTCGCGGGAGGCACTCCTGGTAACTCTTCGGGAAATACATCAGGAAACTCCCGCACCACCGGAACTTCCTCCACAGAGCTTGGTCTCTCGGAGATCACCCGCGTATCCATCACATACGCTACATAACCCTTACAGCCCTGCTGCAAACACTGTCTCGCCCTAGCAGCCGAACAAAAGGCTGACCCAGAACGTGTACCCTCGCCGTACACTAAAAGAACTCCCCCACTAGGATCGCGTATAGTTACCAGCTGTCGCTCGCAATCGATAACCGCACCGAATCGGCTCAACCAATCCATGCCCACTATAACACAAACATCACCCATCGCAATCGGAATCAGGTCGATTGGAAACTCGACCCCGAATATCTCCAATACACATCCCCGGAAGACCTCTGTAGCACAAATCACCCTGTCGGCGGCTATGGAAACTCGCAGAGGCCGACTCAATACTCCACGACTAACACTGATGCGCTGACTAAATGTCAGGGATACAAAAGATCGACTCGCACCCGAGTCAAATAATACTAAAGCAGGTACAGAATTCACAAGGAAGGTACCTAAGCATAGCATGATATAAGCATAATATTTCAACACCATAAATAAATAATGAAAAGGAACATACCAGCCACGACGTCGGGTGCAGCGCGGACCTCTTCCGCAGTCAGCTGGAAGGCTCTCCCCCGAGCCCTCGGTGCCTCGGCCTTCACGGGCCGACTCTCTGCAGCAGTAGCTCTGATGGCGGCGGGAGCAGACCCCTGAGATGCTCCGCGCAGCAGCGGGCACTCCGCCTTCCGGTGTCCAGTCTGGTTGCAGTGGAAGCACACTGCAAATCCCTTGGGGCAGTCCTTAGCCATGTGCCCCTCCTTGCCACATTTGTAGCAAGACCCTGCCCGACAGGCGCCATCGTGACCCTTGCCGCACTTCCCACATGTGCGGCCCTTCTGACTCCCGGGTCTGGGATCAGCGGGCTTGGCCCGCTTGGCTGCCGGCTGGAACTGTGCCGGTCGCCGATCCCTCCCCATAGACTCCGCCTCCTCCCTGGCCTGAGTCTCAAGCTCAATCTCCCTCTTCCGAGCATTTGCCTGAAGCTCGGCAAATGTCCGGTACGAGGAGTTCGCAGCGAACTCCCGAATATCCCGCCTCAAAATACTCAGATAACGGCTCATACGTGCCTGCTCGGTGGACACGTGCTCAGGGCAAAACATCGCCCTCTCCTGGAACATCCTCGTAATCGCTGTAACCGACTCGGTACCCTGCTTGAGGGTCAGAAACTCCTGCGCCAGACGTTCCCTCTCCACCTGAGGAACATACTCATCCCGGAACATGGAAGTGAACCTCTCCCAGGTCACTGCCGACAGCTCGGTCGGTGTGAAATGCGCAGACACAAACTTCCACCAGTCCTTCGCTCCCAAGCGAAGCTGGTTCAATGCGAACCGAACCTTCAAATGCTCAGGGGACGAGCAAGTGAAGAAGCATCCCTCCATATCAGATATCCACCTCATAGCTGCCACCGGGTCCTGCGTACCATCAAACTCTGGTGGCTTGGTGTTGCTGAACTCCCTGAACAACATCGCATCACCTCCCTGAGGTCTCGCCGCAGCAATCGCTGCGGTAGCTGCTGCGACCGCAGCCTCGGAAAGAGCAGCATAGCGCTCGTCAAATGTCTCAATCAAAGCGGTCTTAATAGACCCGAACATCTCTGGTATCTCGGCTCTGATGACCGCAGCCACCTCCTCATGAATGATCTGCCGAATGTCCTCATCACTAGACCCGGCATCCTCCGGCATGTGTCGTGTCCTCACCATGATCAACCTCTGAAATACAATATGCGATAATTAGAATTTACTCGAATACTCTTACATTCAACAATCCACCCCTCCTTGATTCTTGGCATCCCCAGATTCTTATTTGAACTGTGTACCGCTCCGGTGCTTTTAGTAGTACGGGCCCAATACTACTGTCCACACCGTCTCCGTACACACCCCAAATCGTCCTCTTCGGATCCCAGTCCCCAAGTACTCTATTACGCTTAAATCTCTCTCTGAACAGGTCTCACACAAACCCTAGCTGCTACCTAATTACTCTCAGCGTCTCATAGCAGCTCACCATTCCTAAGCTAAGGCATCACAAAACAGGCCACTCTAGCCCTATCAGCAATACTTAGCTTATTCTAGCATGCACACACACATCATAATAATAGTTATTTCATAATAAAAGGTATTTTGGGAATTCACCGTTCGGGCGCTGACTGATCGTACACACGTTTCTTCCTGGAAAACCTTTTACTCTTAGCAATTTTTGGTTTTTATTTTGAAAATATCTCTTCATTTCCTCAGTTTGAGTTCAAATACCCCCGAAGGTGTACCCGAATCCCTCAAACCAAGGCTCTGATACCAATTTGTAACACCGAAAATTTAAAGCCAATTTTTTTTTTTTTTTTTTTTTTTTTATAAAAACATAATTCCATTAATATTCATAAAACAACCCTTTTACTTGTTTCTCATAAAAACAACCATTTAACTGTTCAACATATCAATACAAAATCCCCAAGATCAACATGTAAAAACTCCAAACATGTGTGTACGGATCAAGCCGGCGCCTTCCCGCGGTCGTCACTAGTACCTGAAACAAATAACATCAACACTGTAAGCACAAAGCTTAGTGAGTTCCCCAAAATACCACATATAACACATACTAGCCACTCGAGGCTATAACTCTGTGGGTCCGTGCACCCAAACTCTGTGAACCCTCAGGTTCTGGCTCTGATAAACATGCACCACATAAATCACATAGAAATCATGCAGTACAACACATAACATACATAGCATATGAATACTCTATCACATAACTCTGGTTACCTACTCAAGGTAAAGTATAGTGAGGAGACTCACCTCGTGTGTCTCGGTAACTCGTAACCCTGAAATCACTAACCACTCGATCCGCCGAGCTGAAGTCCACCTATAGCACAATACATCCCTAATTAACTCTCTCTCAATCTAGAGTTGATCACACTATAACAATCACTCTTGGTCAACGCTGGTCAACGGTCAACTTTGACCGGACTCGGCGAGTGCACTATGGCGACTCGGCGAGTTCGTGCACATGCACCAACTTCCTTGAAATCCTTCCTTGACACGTCGAGTATTTCCCCCAACTCGACGAGCTCCACCTGGCACGAGTTGTGGGGCCACCACGACTCAACTCGCCGAGTCCCAAGAACAACTCGGCGAGTTCCAACTTGAACTTAGACCCCTGACTCTCCCAGACTCACCGAGTCATTTCCCCAACTCGACAAGTCCACTCACTGAGTGGTTAACGGGCAACCTTCATACGACTCGCCGAGTCTGTTCTTGGACTCGGCGAGTTCATGCCATGCACGAACTCAAAACAACTTCTGAGGTCAGATCTGTTCCATAAAATCATAGATCTGGCCTCCCCAAGCATGATAATCACGTAAAGTTAAGACCTTGACGCACATATAACATCTAAATGGTCCAAAATGGTGATTTAGCCCCAAAAGTGACATTCCAAGCTCAAAACTCCCAAAATGACTCATAAAGCCCCATGGGTTAAGGTCTCTGGACCTCTTTGGGTCCAGATCCAAGACACAAACTCGAGAAGGGACCAACTACTCCACTTAATCAACCTCTAAAAGGGTTAGAAAACCCTAACACTAAGAATCCACATCAAAAGTGAAGAAGGTTCGAGAATAATACCTCAATACAGCCTCTATGAGCTCAAAGACCACAAAAGTCGCACCTCCTTCAGCCTCCTCTTGCCTTGAACACTTCCTCCTTGCAACAACACCCACAAAAGTTCAAGATTGGCCTCTCCTTCCTCACAAACGCTCTAGATCTCTTTAGGGTCTCTCTCTGGGGTTGGGTGAGCACAAAGTCGGCCATAAGGCCCTTTAAATAGGCCACAAACCCGGAGATTTAGGGTTTCTTAACACAGCGCAGACTCGCCGAGTCCATGCCCTGGACTCGCCGAGTCCAAGCGCGCATCTTTGCTCAATCCCGCGTCTCTACTCGGCGAGTCTGAGCCCTGACTCGCCGAGTCCCTCTTACAAATTAACACAATTAAACTTACATTATACCTGGTAAAATCCGGATGTTACAACACCGTCTTTTACGACATTTAATTCTGTCATTTTGATAACCATCTCCCTCATATATATTGTGCATAAAATGAGGTAGCGTAGGTATCTATTAATGGGAACCATGAGGATCGGAACAACCTGTCTCTTGGTTTCATTAGCAGCTTCCATTTTTGGATATTCTTTTGATAGCACCTGCATAGTAGCCAACAATTGATTAGACACATTTCAATGGAAATTAGTAATGGATGAGCAATTGAATGTACCCTAGATTCATTAATTGCATTGAGTAAGGACCAATGATCAAAAAGTTCTATCTCATAATCCAAAATGAACTTAAAGATAAAGTTTTAAGAATTTTAATGACCATGATAGTAATAGAAATCAACAAAAATCTTGCTAGAAGTTAATGATATTTCTTATTCAAAAAAAAAAAAAAAAAAAAAGAAATCAACAAAATGGTTTTTGATTGATTAATTATAAGAATATCAAAATATGATGATTTTAAAGATGGTGATATAGCAATTACATGCATCATTGATTCATTTCATTGAGTAAGGTTGGAACGGACGGATGATGTAATGTGTAGAAAACTACATTTAGTAAATCAAAATATGAATTTTAGTGTAACTTAACTTTGTGCCAACATTAAAGAAATTTTATATCATTATTCTTAATGTTGTGGAACATCAGGAAGGCAAAAAAAATAAATAATTAGGAAGAATTTTAAAGGATTGAACAACAACCAAAAATTAGTTTTCTTCATGTACCATTAATGAGAGTTCAGAGAGATTGAAAACAAAAACTGGAACCCAAAACCTTACTGTATGTCACCTAGAAAATTTTAATCTTTGCACTATTGGCAAATTTGGTCTCCTAACTTATTATTTAATGTCATATTCTTCAATTTTACACTTATAATTAAGTCTTGATAATTCTATTATTATAAATCCTCGTGATTTGCAACCACATCTTAGTGTTTGTGAATAGATCTAACCTTTTGCCAAGAAACATGTAATTAAAAAGAATTAATCAAGATGAAATTGAGAAAAAATTGGAATAATTTTTTTATGACTTTCCTCTATAAATTTGTTAATGTTTTCCTCACTCGTTTTTTACAACCCATCTTTACTTCAAAAAAAGAGTTAATATAAATGATATAATTTTTAATTTGGTTATTAAAGTTTAATAATCATTAAAAATGACATTACTTAAACGGTCATATAAGGTAATATACTAATAAAATTAGACATAATTGGTCATCACCTTTTCATTGAATTAGAACAAAAAATAACAAACTTTTTTCATATTACTTTAAAATAAAGTTTTTTTTTATTTTGTATTATCCAACTCTTCTTTTAATAATTATAAAATCACGGATAAAATTAAAAACTTTGAAGAAGTTGATTGATATTATTTGTATTTAAGATCTATCTCCTCATTTGGGGAAATAAGTTTTATTACACACACTACTTATTTAAAATACTATGAATTGTAAATACAAAAAAAAAAAAAAAAAAAGAGTGATAGTCTGGATGGGATTATCATTGTTTTTAATTGGAATACTGTAGTAAGGTTAGCATAAATAGTTTACTAATGTGATTTGTATAAAGATTTCATATCATAATGTAACGTAAATCTAAGGGTAAATAATGATATTAAAAAAAGAATAAAATTTTCTTTTGTTGCGTCTTTGGTCACTACCTGACGTAAAAAGACTATTTTATCCTTAGTAATTTTTTTTTGATTTTGTATTATTTATTTATCATTTTTATTTTTTTTGGTTTTGGTTTTGAGGTTTATCAAGGTATGGGTTTAGTTTTGATGCTAAAGCTTGTACTGGTTTTGATCTTGAGTTTATGAATGTATGATTTCAAAATGATACCTACACTGTAGGATTTCAATTTTCGGGTTGTGCATAGGTTTCTAACGTCGGTCTCCGGTGGAACCCTAAACCTCTACATATGAAAATTAGAGTGACAGTGGAGCAAAGGTGTTACGTCATATTTTGTTGGTTTGGGCTAGACATTCATCTGTATAGGTCTTGATAATGTTTATTCATGTATGTATGGGTGTTTAAGGTTAGGGTGGTGTTTGCAGCAGTGAACTCATTTACCGTTGGTGGTTCCCTATAAATAGTATCAATCTTGTCAGACATGGTGCGGTGTATGTGTGTGTATCTAGTGTACCTGACGTTTGCGGCTAAATAGAAACATGTGCATTTTGGATCATTTTTGCTTCTACTCCTTGTTCTCATTGATTATAGCTTATTTTTGTGTTTGATCACTAGTTGGTTCCATATTTGGGGACTTACAAAAGGTTTCCGGCGTCGATCTCCGGTGGAACCTTAAACAACTACAGACGGAAACGATGGGTGCATTTTGTCGTCACCAAAAGGTTAGGTTTTTTTGTTGTGCTTAGAGAAGAGAGAGGGAGGGGGAGATGGAGAGTTTAGAAGGTGTCGGGTTGATTGAACTGTAATGAAGGTAAATGGTATAGGGTGGGAAGCATTATTATTTGTAAATTTTATAAATAATTAATAATAATAAATAAATTAAAAAGGAAATGAATAAGGGCATAATAGTCATTTTAGGTTAGGGACTAAACGCGTAATAAAAACATGTAACAGGGACCATTTGTGTAATTTACTAAAAAACAAGCAGATTATGGTGTATAAATTGACATTAAACCTTCTTTTGGAAGATTTTTGTACAGAAAGGAATGTTTGTGCAGAATGGAGAAACATATTTCATACAATAATCTGGCCATAAATAAAGAACTCAAAAGCTAGGATACTTTAGAAATGACTGCTTTAAATTTATCTGTTGATTTTCGGGTACAGATATGTCCATCCACAATTTCTTTAGTCAAGTCAAATTGTATAAGCTTTGGCTCTTAGACTATGATGTAATTGGTAAAAATAGTCGGTCTCATAATCTAAAGTGAAATTGAAGATAAACTTGTGCCAATTTTAAACATGATGATAGGAATAGAAGTGAAGGGTACCTGCAAAGAATAATATTCAATTTTGTCTTAATTTAGTTTGGCAGTAAAAGCTTGAAAATCTTTTAAAAAAAAACTATTGAGTTTGTTAGTCTTTATAACTAATTAGCATGACCAGTTTGTTATTAGCTTGAATTTTTCAACTTAACAGATCAATTGATTCCAAATTAAAACAATTTTGTAGTAATTTTAACATTCTCTCTCATCATCATTTACTACCAATATTATATCTGGGTTGGCTTCCTATTCTTACCCAATACCAAAATCATGCAATATCTTATGAATCATCAAGTGCGAAAGTCACAATCCAGGTTCAATTTGAAAAACAAGCATAAAAAACAATGGATTGTATAGAAAATGCTTGTAAATTAATACAGTACCTGGACCTTTTTTTTTTGTTCTTGCAATCTTCTTCTCTAAAACTCTCTCAAACTTTAAAGTGAGAAAAGCTAAAGCATCAACAGGGAAAAGCAAAAGCATCCAGAATGTTTTGTATTAGACGTTTAGGCATTGTAGGGGGTTTGGTATATATCCTTACTTTTTATTTATATCAGGTCTTTTCATTATAAATTAAAGGTATATCTCTTATATGAATTTTTGTCTGTCTCATAAATATAAAATATCAAAATTTAGTGATTTGAAACTAATAATTAGCCATAAGTAAATGAAAAAGGTTTATTTTGTCATTAATTCAATACCAAGCAAAAAAAAAATACTAGATGTCGCCGTGAAACTATCAATAGAGTAACAAAGAATTCATCATTGATGTAATAAAATATAACTTGATAATTTTAATTATAAATTATAGTAGTAACCTACTTATAATTCTCTTCACATTGTAACAGTTTTAATTTCAACTTACAGAAATAACATGTAACCTTTTTTATTTTTTATTTTTAATGATGACAAGTATGTGACATTCCCAAGCAAAGATAATTTAGCACTGCGTATACCAAATTAGCATCCAGACATTACAACATCAAACATATAATAAGCTTTGGAAAAACCAAATCCAAAACCTAAATCATAAATTTTATCAAAACTGATTTTTTAACATGTTGATTATAACTTTGATTTTATGATCTTGATTTATTTGGTCACATGTGTTGACAGTAACACTGTAAACAAACTGAACGTTCGGCGAACTGTTCGTGAACTGTTCGGCGGGAAGTTCGTTTATGTTCGTTTATTTAATAAATGAATGAACATGAACACAAATTCACATTCGTTTAGTTAAACGAACGAACATGAACAATGGTCTCGTTCATTTATTTACATTCGTGGACGTTCGTTTATATTGTTCGTTTATGTTTGTTTGTTTAAGTGTTTTTTTTATGTTCAATTGTTTTTATTACATTACTATATTATAGTTCGTTTATGTTCATATATGTTCAATTGTGTTTGTTTATCTTTATTCGTTTATGTTCGTTTAGCATGTTCACGAACATATATGAACGAACAGATGAACAAAGCAATTTGTTAAACGAACGAACATTAACAAGAAATCTTCGTTCGTTTATCCGTTTGTGTTCGTTTGTTTGTTCGGTTAACTTAAACGAACGAACATGAACAAGCCTTTGTTCATGTTCGTTCGGTTCGTTTACAGTCCTAGTTGACAGCCAAATGGTTTGCTTCTGAGAGTTTGTTGCAGAACTTAAGCTTTTATTTCTATTAGGAGTTTTGCAATTTGGGGCTCTCTAGTAAATATTTCCTGAAAGGTCACGGTGTTTTACATTTCTATTGTTTCTTTTTCCAAGTATTTTATTTTTGGTTTAAAATGATTACTAAACTTCGATTATTGTTCAAATGCTCCATTCATTATTAATGGCAGGAGTGCCAGAAAAGAAAAAAAGGAAAATTTGTTAGATGATAAGTAGCTTCCCAATGTCTCCTTTTATACTTCCTTTGATGTGTATTAGGCTAGAAATAAGACATCTGTAACAAAATTTTGATCCACCCAAAAAAAAATATCTCATATATACAAATAACATGAACGTGTCCATCTTCAAGGGGGTCAATAGCATCAGTACTAATAAAACTGAAATAACAAAGACATCATGGTGCATTGATACAATTTAGTTTAGAATTTTAATAAGAGGGCTAAATGCAAGTAATAGCAACATACTTTTATTTATTTGTGGATTATAGCATCATACTGAAATGCATTTCAGTATATTAAATCAGTGTAATGTGTAAGAGTTTCGAAAATTTTACCCAACCATAGCAGTGAAACTTGTTGTGTATTTGAATGAAATTGTTACTTCTTCTGTTTTTCTACATATTTTCTGATGATATAAGAGTTACATTACTAACACCTGCATTTCAAAGTCAAGACAATCACCATATGCCTATGAACATTCATTAAGACATACTTTTGAACACTTGGGGTGCACTATTATCAACTATGGTTTCCAAAACCATTAAATAACTAAAAAGCAACAATTTATATGTTTACTTGAGAAGTTAAGTACTATAAAACTCAGAAAACGAAATCTAACACTTTACAGAGAATTTAGGGCTTACCACAATCAGGTTTCTGTTGTTCATATTGGAATAATCTCTATCTCTTTGTCTGATTCAGTTATAAACGTATTAGCATGACACATCCAACTTTAGACGTTGAGAGGATTATTTGACAAATCTTCTAATCATGAGAGCTTTTGTTCTTCGCGATAGTTACTGGTGAGGGGCAGCGAAGTATTTAGGAATGAGAGATTCACCTGATCGGTCCCTCCTATACAATTAGAAAAGAAAATTAAACCATTAATTTGATGACATTTCGATTTATATAAATATCATAGATAAACAATAACTTTTAAGTAATTTCCCAATGCTACTATGTCAATGACCAAGTCCCATGAAATTAACGGTTGGAATTTGAGGTATTTCCATGTTCTATTCTTTTGTTTTTGCTCATTTCAAGCTATATTGGGTCGTAGTAATCAATCATGTGAAATGATTAACTGCTGATAATATATGGTCTGTAACATGCTCAAATTTTTATCAGATGGAGATTGGAGGGTGTAGTTTGCTGTAGTTATAACGGTTATCATGGTCACCCATAGTTTATGCCCACCCTTTGCTTGACTTACTCTCACTAGTCACTAGGTTTTTTATGTTACGTTTGGGTGAAACACGCACATGATTGAGTAAACAGCCACCTTTGTTCGACGCACATTAAGTGTTTGATGATATGCTTAAGTGAACACAGGTAAGAATATGAGCCTATAAACCATCCTCTCACACAAACTTGGGTTCAAACATGGTGGGGAAATATTTTATGAATAAACGGATATGGAAAATATGCTTGTTAGAAGCAAAATCATTAACTAAATTTCTGTCAGTTTTGAAGCATCATGATTCAGTGAAAGAGATTAGATTCATTGTTGTAAAGAGGAGTCTAGACAAGAAATGGTAGTAAATGACTAGATGGTTGTGGTCTTGTACCACCACTCATTGCTAGTTGATAGATTCTATTGAAGTGTCACTTATGTAATTTTATTTAATTACTTCTGTACTAAAGAAATAAACTGATGTAAGCTGCTAGAAAATAGGGCCTGATAAAATTATTTTAGATTGTTTTAAGAGAAATAGATAAATGAAATGTTTCACAATAATGTAAGAAGTAATGCAAAATCAAGGATGAATTAGTCACCCTCAATGCAAGGTGCATTGAACTTTAACATTGTCGTTTAATGTTTTGTATGTTTTGACTGTGTCCGGGCCTTGCATGCATTGGTTAATATGATCTCCTAATTGTTTACAGATACTCTTAATTTCAGATCTTTTGAATTTACTTTTTCAAGATTACTGAGATGCTAAAGAATAGCATATCTGGTAAAGTTTAATTAGATTGTTGCTTTCATGTAGAAGGAAATTGTAAGTATCTCAAGTTCTTCGTCCAATTGCTTTCATGGTATGTGCTTTAAGGTTGGCTTGATATAGACAAGCATTAACCAAGCATTCTAATGTTGAAACCTATTATTATATCCCTTTGACTTCTTGAATACAAGACACTAAGGCCCTGTTCATTGTTTTTCCCTAATAAATGATGCTTAAACACATTTGAGAAAACCATGACACTCAAAGGAATGGAAGAAAACAATGAGGGTAAATTTTTGAAAATTAGAACTTGATGGAGAAACATCTTCTTGATTTTCTCTATTAAGACATTCTTTTTGCATTATGTCATAAAGAAGCACCCACATATAGCTTTACTTGACTGAGTATTGTCTTCATTAATTGAATAAATTCAAAAAAATAAAACTACACTTAATTATAAAAGGTTTTATTAGGTGTACTTTTATTTTGAGGGCTTAGTAGAAGAAGTGATTTTTACTGACTTGTTTCCGTAAGTAATGATCATCCAATATGTAATTGCCATTCAAGGCTTTTGAAAAATCTCATCCCTCCGATATAAAATATTTACAACAGAAGGTTACATTTTCTATGTATAAATAGATGTGGCCTCAAAGAATTGATAGCACCTGTGGGTTTAGAAACCAAGCCCACATAACAAAACTTCTTTGTATAATTATTGTTATATTAGAAAATTTGTTTGGATACAAAAGGTTTCACCAAAGAACCAAGTATTCAGGATACTACTCAACCAATAACAATTACCAATAATGATGACAAATGAATCTTATAATTATGTTTAAGAATAATGATAAACAGTTATGCACTTTTGATTGAATACAATTAGGAAAGGAATTGAGTACTAAAAAACGTGGACATGAATGTCACAGTTTTCAAAGATACAGAATGGTTGAAATCATTGTAACTTATCTCCAGCGATTCTTGATACTGTCTTTGGAAGCAAAAAGGATACACCATTTGTAGTCCAACATCAGAATTTACATCCTCATGAAGAGCAAGTCAGAAATGCACGAATCACATACCATTGATGCATAGGAGAAAAATAGGTTATAGCCAACAATGAGTGCTTGGAAATAGAGTTAACCTTTATTATTTACTTGACATTAATATGGGTGTCTTTTGAATTCCTGCATGAATTAAAGTATATAAATATAAAGTTGAATTTTTTGAGAAGGATCCAAGCTAGGCTGTTGACAGTAACAAAACAACATACATGACTAGTTTTGAAATGTACTCTAAGAATTATTAAATCAAGGAACATGTATTTACCTCTTGTTTCATCTTTATAATGGAGTTGATATCCTCCCCTGCAGCATAAAACAGGCCAAAACTTGTTTCTATTTCTCTTAGCTGTGGAGTTGTAGAATTTCCATTGGTGAAAGTTGTTATTGCTGGGCAATACTTAATGCACAAAGTATCCAATAATGGGAATGAAAAATCCTCCTTCCCGAAGCTAAACCCCTTAAGACATTGAAGACTTCCAAGTACTAAGGACTTTAGATGAGGTAACACAATCTCTTTCATTTTGCCATCAGTTCGTTCCTCCTCTTCTTCTACAACACCACTTGCATCCTTAACAATTACCTCTTCAATATGCTTGCAGTTCTCTATACGTAGCTCTTGGAGTTGCAATAGACTACCAGCCATGAAACTAGTAAATACATGTTCTAACCTATCACATCCCCATATATCGACTCTTGTTAGGTTTGGAAACTCAAATACTGTCCATTGATTGCTCTTCCATATATACCTCAGACCACGTAGATAATTCAACTTCATTTCTCTGAGGTTTCGAAGATTGAAAAGAGTAGTAGTAGTAGTTTGTGACGTATCATCAAAACCACTACCACTACTACAATTACTATTTTTATTTCTCCCTGCTGCTTCGAATGCAGTTTCAAATACCTCCTCTACCTCCCAACATGAGAATACATTTATCTTTTCCAGCTTTTGCAGTTGCAGCAACTCACTAGATGGAATAATCTTCTTAACATAACTGTTTATGTTTACATCTAACTCGATCAAGTTATGAAAAGACCAAGGCATCCCGTATGAGCTGGGGTATGGTGTCTGCAAGTCCAATAAAGAAAATGTAGGCATATGTTAAACAAAAACATTTGAAATATCATATATTGTACTAATTTGAACAATATACAAGAGATTATAATTATTAATCACGATAGTACTTAATTATAAATCCAACTAAAAGTTATCCAATTCATGGAGTACTATATTTGATCTCATAAATTAAGTTAGATATGCAGAATACGTTCTGGAAAATTTTGATTCAAGTGGCAACAAAAGATTAGACCCAAACTGGTATCATTTTGTTTTAATACTTTTACTTGGCCTCATGGTTTCTTAATTTGATGATGCCATATATATATATATATATATATATATATATATATATATATATATATATATATATATATATATATATATATATACACACACACACACACACACAAGTAATTATACCTGATGATGTGCAGCAGTTGTGACATGAAAGTTAAGACCACATTCTCCAAGAGTATGTTTGCCTAATCCTGTGTGTATATACTTGAGTTGGGGGGCTGTGGACCCACCAGGTGCAAATACCAGCATTTTAGGACAATCAATGATCCCAACCATATCCAATGAAGGCCATAGGAATCCATTCATCCCCAAGAAGAAACCCTCCAGCTCAGGTAGATCCAATAGTACAATGGACTTTAGATGAGGCAAGACCACAACCTCCTTCGATGACGATGATGATGCATTGTCTTCTTCCTTCTTCACAATCACTTTCAAGGCCTTGCAATATGTTATAGTTAACTCTTCGAGCTGTCTCATGCTTGCAAGTGCAGAGAATGTGAATATGTGTTCCAAACCCCTACAACATGTGATGTGCAATATCTTTAGACTGGGAAGCATAATTACGTTATTTAGCCTTGGAATTCCACCATTTCCTTCATCACAACCACTCTTTTCAAATAATTCCTTCATCCCATCACAAGACCTTACTGTCAGCACTTGAAGCTTTTGCATTTGTCCTGCTGCATAACATGGAATCACACTTGACAATTCATCACACTTATATATCTCTATCTCTCTAGCGTATTGGCATAAACTCCAAGAAGCGACACCTGCTTCTAAAAACTGCAAAACGCGTGGAAATTTGATGTAAAATTAAACTATATACTTACCAGAGCTTAATTGTATGTTACAAAACTACATACATATACAAAACTGTGGTATGAGAAAACCAATTCAACATTTTAATTTTAATGCTAAATCAACACCAGTGTTCTCCATATGAAAAATACAGTTTCCGTTTTTTATAAATAATGCCAGGGTTCACTGAAGATCAAATAAATGACACACCACTCTACAACCAAAAATTTTAGAATGCAAAATCAATGAAATTGAGAAAGCATATGTTTGTTTAGCACAACAAGCAGCTAAAAATACTCATATCTTCTAGTTGAAATAGCCAACTCAAAGGTTTTCTATCAATTTGGTTGATGATGAAATTCGTTTTGGGTAACATATTTTAAAGGGCTGTTGAATGATGTGCGTAAATTAAAGCAAAATCAGTTTCAAGCATAAATTAAATGATGAGAAGTGAATAATTTTCTGGGTGCTAATGGAGACCGGCTGGAACCTGGCCAACAGAAAAGATTAGTCCTTAATCATGTAAGAAAGTTCAATTGAAAGTCATACCTGCTCTTGCACTTGGTTACTCTCTACTAATTCGCTGTTTTGCTTGTTTTCACCGGAATCCCTTATATTCATTTCCCTAAGTGCTCTCAGATCAAAACTGGTGGTGGAAGGTGTGAATACATTTCTAAACCTCTCACATGTTTCAATACTTATGCTTTCAACAGCTTGAAAGCCATAGACGAGGGGACGAGAGTTATATGCACCTTTTATCCTCCACACCACTCTTAGATTCCCTAAGTTCACCACTTTGATGCTTCTTAAGCTGCTAATGTTGTCTTCTTCACCAATTGCACCATTACAATCCAAGTCGATGTTGAATAACGATTCAATGGAACCACAATTCTTGACTTTAAGTTCTTCAAGATGATGCAGCAGAGACATGGGATTGCACGGAAATAGATTCACAAGGTTATGGCAATTATTCACTTCAATCTCTTTCAATTTAACTTTCTCATCTCTATTAAGTTCCCAAGGCCATATTTCCTTTAAGTTCTCCATGTCATTAATTTGAAGTGTCTCCGACTTAGGAATCACAACCTGCAAAAAAATCACCCCTTAATAGCCACATCCAAAAATAATACATCACACAATCAAATTACAAGTACATTTTCAAACTTTTAGTATAAAAGATTATTTAAATTGTATTTACATAAAGCATGTATATATCTACCTCTCCCTTAAACAAAGTAGATGTTTCCAGTGGAAAAATGCGTGTGAAACCTGGAATGCCCTTAAGTTTCAAATCTATGAGTTGTGGTAACTCAATTTTGTTGAGATTAAGGCACAAACCTAATAGCTTCGGTAGTCTACCCAAAGATAAAAATTTCAGCTTGGGGAATGTAATTGTTTCTTTTCCACTACCCACAGTCCCATTATGTATGATTTCTTCCATATTATCGCACTCATAAACTTCCATATGCTCAAGATTTGACAAAGTGTTTGCAACACAGAGTTTGAAAAGGTATCTCAACACCGCACAACCAGAAACGATAAGGACTCTTAAATTGCATAATGAAGAGGATTGATAAGAATTTGAAGATATTACCTCAACATCTTCAAGATCAGTCATGTCATCTACACTTAAACAAAGCACCACAGTTTTCACAAACAACTCATTAAGTTTCGAGTCTAGTATGTCACCTTTGCTGGTCACTAACTGCAACGTGTTTTCATATGGGTGACTACTCTCACTGATATATCTATCTAAACGGCGTCCCACTGATATCTTGAATCGTTCAAGATTCTTAAATGACACATTCTTCATTTGATCCTTGTTATTAAGGAACTCTAATTCTAATGCGAAAAGGTTGCTTGAACGCTTTGACAACTCATTGTAGTTATCATCTATAAGACCAGATGAATTTCCAATATAAAGTTCTTCAAGTTTGATCAAATTTTTCAAGACACTCTGTTCTATACAAAGACCATGAGAACATCTCAGATCAAGTAGCCTTAATTTCTTTAAGTTTCCAATTGTCAAAGGTATCCGATCAATTCCAGAATCAACAAAGCTGAGCACTTCCAAGTTCAACATATTTCCAATACATGAGAAATCAAACATTCTTAATGAACATGCATGAAGTTGAAGCACTCGAAGGTTTATTGAGAATTGAGGTGATGAAGGAAGTAATGGATACTTCATTTCATCGTAAGATATTATCTGAAGCTTTTCCATTCCTTTATAAAAGTCTTGAGGAAACCTTAGCCACTTATCTCCATGCATAAGTTTCAAAATCGTTAGATTTGGGAAATTAAGGTCTCTTGGAAACTCAGATATACTCTCACATGATAATGAAATTGCTGTGCAAGAGTCGGTCATATTATTTTCAATAAAACCATGCATATTACCATGGCTGACAATTGAAGCATGCTCAGCTTTACAATACATATCTAAAACAAAATCGCGCACCAAATCGTGAATCTTGATGTACCCAACATAATTACTTTCAATTAACAAATTTGAATCCATGAGTCTCTCAATACAAGAATACAACCTCGTTCTTGCCTTTCTAATGGTATACACTTTTTTGAATAAATTTAATCCCCACCCATATCTCACTAAATCCTCGGTAGGGATATCAAAGTCTTCGGGGAACAAACTGCAAAGCAAAAAAATGGCTTTGGTCTCCTCATCTTGGAGATTGCGGTAGCTCATCTCGAAAACTTCATTTGCAACATTTTCAGTTTCATGGTCCTCTAAACGGGAGAGTGCATCTTTCCATGAATCCTTGCTTTTATATCTAAGAGTTAAGGCCATGGTTTTTATGGCAATGGGTAAACCACAACACTTCTTTACTATATCTACCCGTATCTGATGAAGCTCCCGATCATAAATTTCTACGAATTGGAGGAACAAATTTTGTGCTTCTTCTTCTTCTAAGACTTTGACATTGATAATTGAATTATCTTTAACTCCCATCATTGTGCAAATATCTTTCTTTCGTGATGTCAATAAGACCTTGAAGTTGACACCTTGATTTGGTAAAGAAGTACTTAAACCGATATCTTCTAGATCAACAAATTGCCAAACATCATCAAGTATTATGAGGAACTTATTCTTACCCCCATCAGAGTTGTCATTAAACCATTTACGAAGTTTATCTGCTCTGGCTGATTTAGTGCTTTCACTTAGGTCTATACGAAGGTAGTCTGCTACAGCTTTCTGAATAGCAATAGGGTCTGTCTTTTCGCCTACAACCACCATAACAATATAATTGAACATTTTCCTCTTTTCCACAACGTCTTTTATCCTTTTCATCATCGTGGTCTTCCCCACACCGCCCATCCCACATAAGGCTACCATGTGACCTTTGTGGTTCGATCCAAGTGCTTTTAGTGCTTCTTTAAAAGTCACCTCTCTTGACCGGAATACATTGTGTTCAATTGATGGGGTGGAGGTGGATGCCTTCATTGAATCGAGTACTTTGCCCAGAGGAATGGGATGATCAGTCCAAGTAATTAGAGAGTGTCGTCTCATCACACTATCAATCTCCTCAATTATATTGAAGGCATTCTTCCCTACCTTGTGCCTAATCTTTAAATTAAAGCAACTAACGACTTCACTAAGAACCTTTTCGGATTTTGCCATGATTTTTCCTACATCTTTCAACCAACCCTCGACATAGGTTGGAACCTCAAGATGATTACTAGTATTTCGCATCATGTGTTCTTCAACGCTGAATCTTGCAGCATTTAACTCCGTCATTTTAATATCCATGTTCCTCACATACTTCATGCAAGAAATAATGTAACGTAGGTAATCGTTAATGGGAACCATCAAAATTGGAATAACTTGTTTCATGATTTCATTAGTTGCTTCCATTGTTGGATATGCTTACTTGTGTAGCACCTACATAGTAGCCAATAATTAATCATACATAATTATGTGGAAATTAATAATGGACAGAGCAATTACACGTCCTATTGGATGAATTTAGTAAAGTTGTATTAACTTTGGCCCATAGTTAGTCGAATAAATGATGTATTCCATAAAACAAGTTATCTTATAATTGAAATGAGTTTAAAATACAATGTTATAGAGTTCTAAGGACGATGCTAGTAATATAAATCAAGTAAATGGTTTTCATGGGCTAATTATAAAAACATTAAAATGTGAATATGTTAAAGATGATGATAGCAATTACATGCATTCTAGATTAATTCTATCGATTAAGGTTGGAATTTATAGGTGATGTAATGTGTAAAGAAGTCAACTTTATAATTAAAGATGCATTTAATATTAGCTCATGTCTAGAGCCAAGATGTTGCTTATTGTTTAAAGTTGTATATCCCAAAACATTACTATAAGAAAAAATATAATTATGTTAATTCTTTATTTGTTCAAATCAATCAACAGTATCCCCATAGAAATATGTCGAAACATATAATTTTCAATCAAAATGACAATAAATCATTTTTAATAATGACTAACACTTATCTATCATTTTGACTTTGGATTTAATTATAATTATGGTTATACATCAGTTAAAAACATAGTAGAGTTTACACTTGTTGAAATCGCTCGATAGTAAAAATGATTATTTTGTCATTTCATTGAAAATGATGTGTTTCTACATATTTTTTATGGCAATATTATCGTTCCATTCCAAAAAAAGAAGAGATGTACTATTCAATTATAGTTTTTTGTTTATACTAATGCTCTAGAGATGCAAAAACTTGAATCGTCTTCAACAACACCACTAAAACTAGCAAGGATCTAGTAGATGAGGTTAAATTGTTAGCATTCAATTGGTTAAATATTGGAACTAAGAAAGCGATTATTATTAATTGTAGAACTAATGTATGGATCCAAAATTAGAATGCGTCATAGACTTGTAATCCAAGCTTCTCACTAGCATTTTTCCTTATAAAGTGTTTTTTGATGTAAAAAAAAAACATATATCTATTTTAGTGGATCCTTCCATTGTAACATCTTCAATTTGATCCCATAGTTTTTTTGCCTTAAATAGTGAAAACAAAACTTGTGGTAAACTAAATAAAATAAATCATAAATTGAAAATAAAGAATAAGAAAATGAGTTAGTAAAAGGTTTAGATTAAAAGGTAAAGAGGATAATAATTTGTATTTAAAATAGAAAATACATGAGGGAGGGATAAATCAGACAAGTATCAATTAAAAACTAGTTCCTTAGTGGCGAAAATGAAAGAATAGATCTTGGAGGGGGTTAAGGTGTCAAGTAATTAAATATGTATAAGTGAGACCAGTTCTCTTCCCTCGCATTTTACCCCAATTTGATCTACAGAAAATTAAGTAAGAGATGGCGTTTTCATGATGCTAATTTTAGTCTTAAAGTTTGATTGCATGCATATAGACGAGGGAAGTAATGACTTATGGTGACTTATAGCGAGTATAATAATGGCCTTTAGTGACTAATAACGAGTATTATGGTATCTCATATCAAGTATTAAGGTGACTTGTGGTGACTTATAGAGAGTATTATGGTGACTTGTGGTGATTCATAGTGACTATTAATGTGACTTGTAGTGATTATTTGTGAGATGAGAGTTTAAACCTAAACAATTTAAGATGAGCAGTTCTACTTGGGATGACTAAGGGTTTGGGAACTTAGTTGCAATGCATAGTGAGTCTTGCACTATTTGTTTATTTATGATGTTTATATGAGAATGGACGTTAATAACAATGTACTTTGACTTATTTTATAGTTTTCTCCAAGATGAGTTTTGTTGTAGTAAAGACACTAAAAAAAATGAAAAGCGAAACAAGAAAAAGAAAAAAAAATAATTTTTTCTTATAAAAACAAAAACAAAAATAAAAAACATGAAAACAGAGTATATATCTATTTAAATGTTAAAAAAATTTTAAAAATCGAATATAAATGAAAATAAAAGAAAATAAATAATAAAACCCACTTAAATAACGTTCCATGAACATTCGTCGCACGTGATTAAATCCTCGAGTTTGTATTAATTACCACTAATGTGGGTAGCATGCGAACACATCACCGGAGCCAAACCCTATATATATATATATATATATATATATATATATATATATATATATATATATATATATATATATATATATATATATATATAGAGTCAAGATCAAATAAGAATGAAATTTTTGATAGGAAGGTAAGAAGTTTTTTTTCTACATATTTTTTTCACGAACAAACAAAATGAATCATTAGATGATTCATTTGTAAGATGATTCACAAGAAAAAAATCTCAAAAAAACATCTCGATGATTCATTTATACAATGATTTTGTTGTTATTCACTAAAATTATCATAAAAATGAATTTTTTCTTAATTTACTTAAAAATGAATCATAAAAATGTTTTTTTGGGAATTTTTTCTTGTGAATCATCTTACAAATGAATCATCTAGTGATTCATTTATTTTGTTCGTCAAAAAAATATGTAGAAAAAAAACTTCTTACCTTCCTAGCAAAAAAAAATTCTTACCGGATCTATATCCTATATATATATATATATATATATATATATATATATATATATATATATATATATATATATATATATATATATATATATATACACCCGTGCAATGCATCGGGATATAATTTTCTACAGTAAATGGATGGTTCGATCGATATATTATTTCCTTCCGAAAGTCAACCTTAAAAGGTATTAGCTATAGATTTTATGATTTTCTTGCATTATATGGTAAATCTTAATGAGGTTACAAGATATAATAAGTACGAAATAATGAAAAATAAATAGATTTTATGATTTCTTGCATTATTAGGAAAAACATTAGAATATTAATTTTCAAGCTTGTAAGTGGCCCATCATAATTATATGACATCTTATTATAACTTTTAGCATTGTAATATGGTTAATTTTTGAAAAGCGAAAGGCAGTTAAGTGATTATAATTTTCTAAAAGATTGATCTTAACTTGTACAAACTTTCAAATAGGAAAACCCATACTCTAACAATAGCAATCGTTTAAAGAGCGATGGTCCTATAAAAAACTTTCAAATGGTTGTTTTTTCACTAATTAAAGTTTTCGTATTCAAATATCTTTGGTGACTAATATAGCGCATTATAAATGCAACGACTTCCATATACAATAACAAAACCTACAAGATATAGCCAAATTTCATTCATAATCATTTCACGTTAGAATATGATATAGACTTAATAGATGGGCAACAGTAGAGTTGTGCATGGGTCGATTTGGGTCGGTTTTGGACCCAAACCCAACCCAACCCATAAATGGTTGTTTCTGGTTTTAGAACCCAATAGGATCGGTTTCTGATAGGTTCAATTTCGTGGGTTCTGAGATCGGTTTGGATGGTTTTTTGGTTTCTTGGGTTCAACCCATACACTCACGAGAAGATTTATACCCTCAAACTATCAAGATCGACAACTTTAGCATCACTTATAAAGGCGACAAAGGGTGAGATGATGGTTTGATTTTCATTAGAAGATTTATAGACAATACCGGAATTCGGGATATAAATTGTACGTGAAAAAAAATTCATGATTCCAAATTTAAATTCGATAAATATAGGATCCGATTTAATATATACAGTTAAGAATTATTAGCTTGTTCAAGCACAATAGGATTGTTTTTTATGTTTAATAATATATACTATTCAACTTTATAGGTTAACCGATGGTTACATGAAGTGGAGAAAGAAATAAAACCTAAGATTTAGGAGAGTCGATTTATGCATTTTCTAATTGTATAGTATGCTATAAAACTTATACCTCTTAATGTTGAAGAATTATATATATATATATATATATATATATATATATATATATATATATATATATATATATATATATGGGCTTAGGGAATATATGGTTGTCATGTACCTAATGTTAGGTATAGAACCATCCAAAAACTATAGATTTTTAACACAATGTCATCGAATCTCTCTACCATCTTTCTTGTATCCTCTATTAGAACTTATGCTAAGCTTTGTATATATTTTTATGGAATTTTATAAGTTTGATTTTGCAGCACAAACCATATATAAGAGCATCACAAACCATATATAAAAATATTTTACCAACTATTTGTAGGTCTTCAATTGAAATTTAATATATAAAATACGTTGAAAGATTAAAATTATTCATTAAAAAAACTCAATAAACTGCTTTCCATAAGACATCATAGAAAACCCATACAAGTATACATAAGATAGGTATTGAAGGAAGTTATGAAACCTATTAAAGATCTAATAAAAAACACATTTGAAATAGATAGATATTGAAGATAAATCACCAAATAAAATATAATATAAGTTTAAAGGCAATAGGAAGCTAAATATTAAAGAAAAATGTATTTTTTAATCAAAATAAAGTCGATTTTGATGGTTCTATACCTAACATTACATACATGACAGCCACATATTCACTTTTCCATATATATATATATATATAGTAGTATGGTACTCGCACAATGCAATGGTCGGGGATTGGGGCGGTGGATGCTTGATGCTTTTTTATGAATGATTGCGTAACAATTTAATGCGACAGGTGGCATTTAGTACGTTGTTTAGTTTAAAATAAATGTTTGTTGTGGTTTTGGTTTTGGTTAAAAATAAAAGTACAATGGTTTTTTAGTTTAAATATATAAGTACCTTGTTAGTTTGGTTTAAAATAAAAGTAAGTTGTTACTTTTGGATAAAGTTTAAGTATCTTAGTATGTTGCTCTCGCTTTAAAAATAAATTTGCTGCTATTTTACATTAAAATGAAAGTAGGTTGCTCTTGGTTTGAAAATAAATTTGCTGCTATTTTACAATAAAAATAAAAGCTTGTTATGGTTTTAGTTTAAATAAATGAATGTGGTTGTCTTGGTTTGGTTGTATACGTAAAGCACGACTCATTGCTTGTTGGGGTTGGGTTTTATTTTATTGCAAATCTGGGAGCAAATTGTTATGATTAATGTTTAAATATAAATTAAATAATAAATAACATGAAACATATAAACGTAAAAGTATAGTAATCAGAATCGAAATTGGACTATAAATATTAATGATACCACAACAAGGACCAAAATTGAAACAATAAACCTTTTAGGACTAAAATTGCAAACAAAATATTTATTGGGACCAAAAATAAGAAAATTATACTCAATTGGGAAAAAATGTAATTTACTATCATATTGATAATCAAAAATTGAAATGGTAAATAACACTTAGACATCCACATTAAAACAAAAGCAAAATCAAATATAACTAATTCCATATGTGTCGAAATGGTCATAAGCCAACATAAAAATCTTAAATCCAACCACAAACATAATTACTACCGGTCCTTTCATTTGGCAAACATTCAAATTAAGCAATTTTTTATCTTCCAAAAATTATTATAAAAAAGAAACACCAATAAAGTGTTGAAAAAAGTATACGATGGATTGTAGAGATGAACACTAATATTAAACAAAGGGTTTGCACCAATATTGAAAAAAGTACACGAATTGTAGAGATGAATGTGAGAGACAAATTTGATGGAGGGACCAAGATTGGGGGAATAAAGATGGAAAGTAATTATTTGATAAAATGGTTTCCTTTTATAAAACTTATGTTTCAACAAGTTGTATATTGTGTATTGAAGGGTAAGCATAAATTGATTGCATATGATGTAGTAGGTGTGGTACCTCGTAAATTTCAAGAGATGTCTAAAATGCTTTATATATATATATATATATATATATATATATATATATATATATATATATATATATATATATATATATATATATATATAGTGAGAGAGAGAGAGAAATGCTCAAATGTTTGTAGCAACTATTGTGTTCATTAATGTACCAATCGGTTTCTGGAAAATGCAAATCAACGACTACCTCTACCAAAAGAATTTTAATCAACCTTTGTCGGAACAAAAAAAATTTCTTAGGAATCAGGAGGATTAGGATTTATTAGATCGGCATGCACTTGGTGTTGTCAGATTATCCTTGGCAAATAACGTTGCTTACAACATTTTCCATGTGGAGAATACTCATGGTTTTATCAAGGAACTATATAACATATATGAAGGGCCTTTAGTAGCGAATAAGGTTTGTGTGATTAGATAGTTGATATTAGATCTCAAGAGAATATGGATATCAATTAGGCAGCTTGATAATGAGGGTCATCATGTTAGTTTTGGTGATCAAAAATTGAATGTGATGAAAGAGAACATAGTTGTTGCTAAATGTCTCAAACATGGTACACTATATATAGGGGGTGTTTGGATAGGAAAAAAAAGAGGTGCTTATTGCTTATTCTCACAATAAGCTAATTTGAGTGTTTGGATAAAATCCAGCTTATTAAGCTAAATAAGCTAATTTTAATAAGCATCCCTCCCCATGCTTATTGCTTATTACTTATTCCTACCACAAATAAGCTATAAGCAATAAACTAAAAAACTAATCTAAACACCCCCATAGTCGAGGTTTTTGAAGTTGAAACACGTGTAGTCGAAGAAGTTTCGGACACCTACAAGTACGACACCAAAGTCTTGTGTATATGAGTGAGGAGGAAACTGAATGCTAGTATCCATAGGAAGATCTAAAGACTGCGATAGCTATTTATATGCTATCTATTATTGGCAATAAGAAGATTGTCACTTTTCCGAAGATAGGCAATCCGCCAATACCAATCACTATTGAAAAGATATGTGAAAGTTCATGAAGAATTGGAAGCTCTGATAAACCTAGAGAGAGTAGGAAAACTGGTGATAATATGTAAGAGGGTGAAATTACGGTGATGTTACAGACAATGTAGAGATCAAACCTCCTACTAGCTAGAGATCTATTACAAAATAAGGTACTCGAGTCAAGTACTCTCCATTAACTAATTACTTTACCTGAGTCAAATCCAAAGGCTTTGATGATGAAAGACTCCATATAGTAGGAGAAAGCTATGGAAGATGAGTTGCGTACACTGTAGAAAATGTTGGAAGTCAACTCTGACTAGGTCCTGCTTTTGACCGAGTTGTTGGAGAAAATGGGCATTTGGTTACCAGCTATTTAGGAGAAAGTGGATGTTGTTTTCTGTTTTGTTTTTGAGTAAAATAAGGATTGTTTTTAGCCTTTAAATAGTAGTAGTATCTTGCATTTTATTCCTGTGTATTAAGTGTTGATTAAAAGTAATAAACCAGAGAAAATTGCTCCAAAAGAGTGTTCTTTCTTCCTTCTCGTTTCAGTTGCTTGAGTGTGATCAGGTCCTATGGAAGCTTGATTTCCAACACTTGGTATCAGAGCTAACCAGGTTCAGTTTATGCCAAAATACATCTGGTACAAAACAATGTCATCTTCAAGTCAAACCGTTACAAGAGACAATGGTGGAGTGCCATTTCAATGTCCGATGTTGACTCCCACGAACTACACCATGTGGGCGATCAAAATGGAAGCTATAATGGATGCCCAGGGAATATGGGAATCCGTTGAACCAGTAAACGGAGAAGCTGTGGATGAGAAAAAGAACAAGTCGGCTCGGTCTTTTCTTTTTCAAGCAATACCGGAAGACATTCTGCTGCAAGTGGCGAAGAAAAGGGCAGCAAAAGAGGTTTGGGAATCTTTGAAGTTAAGGTACCTGGGAGCAAATAGGGTACAAAAGGCAAGATTGCATACACTCAAAAGTGATTTGAGGCGTTACGGATGAAGGACGGAGATTCCATTGATGATTTTGCAGGAAAATTAAGTGGTATGATTGCAAAATACAACAGTCTCAGGGAAACTCTTGAAGATGGTTTGTTGGTGAGAAAGTTGCTTGACTCAGTTCCAGATAATTACCTCCAACTGGTGGCCTCGATTGACAACATGCAGATATTGAGACAATGCCATTTTATGAGGCAATCGGTAGACTGAAAGCATACGAAGACCGCTTACGACTTCGGAGCGGGTCAACTAATGAACAGAGCACTCTACTACTCACTAAAGTTAGATGTTAAGAATGTTCAGAAAACTCGAGGAGGAAGTTCATCGAATGGAAGAGGTCGTGGTTCACAACATCATGACAGAGGTGGTCGAAGTGGATCACGTGGTAGAGGAAGTACCCGAGGTAGGGGAGGCCGTGGAGGTTCCAGTTGGCAGCGAAATTCAGGGATCAACTACCAAAAGAGCAGGGAAAAGAAGCATATAAAATGTTTCAACTTGAGGAGCATGGCCATTATGCATCTGAGTGCAAGGCACCAAAGAAGAATGGTGATGAAGCCAATCTGACTCGAGTAGAAGAAAAAGAACCGACACTGCTTCTAACTGTGTGTGGAGAGGATGATGTCACCATGGTCTTGCTAAATGAAGAGAAGGTGTTTCCAAAACAAAACGAGGCAAAGAATGAGAAGGGTGAAGAAATATGGTATCTAGATAATGGGGCAAGCAACCATATGACAGGGGTGCGAGAATTCTTTGCTGAACTTGATGAAAATATAACTGGGCAGGTACGTTTTGGTGACGGCTCTAGAGTTCAAATCGTGGGGAGGGGCTCTATTTTGCTGGAATGCAAAAATGGCGAACAACTAATCACAGAGGTGTACTTTATCCCAGCACTACACAGCAACATATTGAGTCTCAGCAACATATTGAGTCTGGGACAGATGACTGAAATTAGATATAAATTTGAGATGGTGCATGAATACTTGAGAATACACGATGAAGGTGGTCGGTTAATGATGAAGGTGAAAAGGTCAAAGAACCGCCTGTACAAGATAGCGCTTCGCACAACTCAACTGGTATGTCTCGCATCAAGTCTTAATGACGAAGCTTGGCTTTGGCATGCGAGGTTGGGGCATATAAACTTTCAAATCATCGATTCAATGGTAAGAAACAACTTGGTACGAGGAGTACCAAATATAAAGCATCCAACAAAGTTTGTGAAGGGTGTCTGGTTGCTAAACAAGCTCGTCAACCCTTCCCGAAAGATAGAGAATGGCGTGCAGCTAAACGCCTTGAATTAGTCCATGCTGACTTATGTGGTCCAATCGATCCACCCACAATGGCAGGTAATCGATACTTAATGTTGATTATCGATGACTATAGTAGGTATATGTGGGTTTACATGATTAAAAGGAAGGATAAAGCGCTTAAAACCTTCAAGGGGTTCAAAGCACAAGTTGAGAGTGAAGGTCACTTGAAGCTAAAGGGGTTGCGGACTGATCGAGGGGGGGAGTTCACCTCTCAACAATTTGTTGATTTTTGTAAACAGGAAGGAATCAAACGGCAATTAACTGCCCCGTATTGCCCTCAATAGAATGGGGTGGCGGAACGTCGCAATCGTACCATCCTCGAAGCCATTAGATCTCTGTTGAAGACGATGTATGTACCAGATACGTTGTGGGGGGAGGCAGTTTGACATGCTGTCGACATAATCAATCGAGTTCCAATGAAGGGGGTGAAAGGAATGACTCCATACGAAGGGTGGAAGAACAAGAAGCCAACGCTTGAGCACCTGAAAGTGTTTGGCTGTGTCGGACACGTAAAGAAACCCAAGAATCAGACCACGAAACTCAGTGATCGTAGCACGGTGATGGTATATTTAGGAAGCGGGCCTGGAACAAAGGCTTATCGTTTCTTCAACCCTAAAGAAAATAAAGTAGTGGTATCACGTGATGTAATCTTTGAAGAGAAACGAAAATGGGTCTGGGCCGGTATCCAAGGTCATGAGCCCACATCAAAAGAATCTTGGTTTGAAACATTTATGAATAATGGATACAAAAGAGAAGCCCATCAGCAAACAATTGGAGGCCAAGTTGAAAACCCTATCAAACAAGACAATGTAAACGATCCACCTTCACCACTGCTCGCATCACCTGGAGCTAGTTACGACTCAGAAAATGCATCAGATGCCACACCCTACACAACGAACGTGCAAAATTCACCGACAGATACGCACCAAGACGAGAGTTCTTCAAGGTATGATCATACACCTGTTCGAGGTTTTCGAAATCTATCTGAAATTTATGATGAAACGGAGCCAATAGAAGTTGAACTAGAAGAATTAATGCTTGTGGATGGTGAGCCAACAAACTATTCAGAAGTAGCAACTGATCAAGATTGGCAGGAGGCAATGAAAAGAGAGATTGACTCCATCGTTAAGAACCACACATGGAATCTGACCACTCTCCCAAGGGGGCAGAAACCAATCGGTTTAAAATGGGTGTATAAGCTGAAACGGGACGCAGAAGGAAAAGTATTGAAGCACAAGGCTCGTTTGGAAGCAAAGGGGTACGCACAACAGAAAGGCATAGATTTTGATGAGGTCTTTGCCTCGGTGGCATGGTTGGAAACTATTCAACTATTACTGGCTTTGGCAGCGAAGAAGGGGTGGAAGGTTCACCACTTAGATGTAAAATCAGCCTTCCTGAACGAGGAACTACAAAAAGAGGTATACGTTTCTCAACCTGATGGTTTTGTGATTACAGGAAAGGAACACATGGTGTATCGGTTGAACAAAACCCTTTATGGGCTACGACAAGCTCCAAGGGCATGGAATATACGCCTAGACAAAACACTTAAAGAATTCGGCTTTAGAAGGTGTCCTCAAGAACAGGCGGTGTACAAGCTTTAGAACACAAAATTGTTGTTGATAGTCGGAATTTATGTCGATGACATGATCATGACAGGTTCTAGTGAAGAAAAGGTGGCTGAATTCAAGAAACAAATGCAAAAAGTGTTTGATATGAGTGACCTGGGGAGGTTATCTTACTATCTTGGCTTAGAAGTGAACCAATCCAAAGAAGGCATTGCAATTGGTCAAGCAGGGTAAGTGAAAAAAATATTAAAAACGGTTGGAATGATGGACAGTAATGGCTCAAAGTACCCTATGGAACCAAAGTTATCCTTGACAAAGGATGAAAATGGAGAGTTAGTGAATGCTACAGAGTACCGGTGTCTCATTGGAAGCATGTGATACTTGATTCATACAAGACTAGACCTTGCATATTCGGTAGGAGTTGTTAGCAGGTACATGGAAAACCCAAGAGTAAGCCACCTCAAGGCAGTAAAACAGATTCTAAGGTATCTGAAGAGCACCATCAATCATGGCTTGATGTATAACCCAGGTGAAGATGGGAAGCTAATTGGGTATAGCGATAGCAGCTACAACATGGATCGGGATGATGGGAAAGGCACAACAGGAACAACATTTTACCTTTCCGATAACTTGATCACTTGGTGCTCGCAGAAACAACACACAGTAGCTCTATCTTCGTGTGAATCTGAATTTATGGTTGCAACTGTTGCGGTCTGCCAAGCATTGTGGCTGAGAGGTTTGTTGAAAGAATTAACTGGAGAGGAAGCTGGGAAAGTCAAGCTATTGGTAGACAACAAATCTGCGATCAAGCTAATAAAGAATCCGGTTTTCCATGGAAGGAGTAAACACATCGACACCCGATACCACTTCATTCATCAGTGCATTGAAAGAGAGTTGATTCATGTGGAGCATATCAGTGGAGAGGAACATAAGGCTGACATTCTTACTAAAGCACTCCCAAGATTGAAGTTCACAGAGATGCTAAGCATGTTAGGCGTCGAAAACCTGGAAGATATAAGTCAGAGTTAACGGGGGAGAATGTTGGAAGTCAACTCTGACTAGGTCCTGCTTTTGACCGAGTTTTTAGAGAAAATGGGCATTTCCTTACCAGCTATTTAGGAGAAAGTGGACGTTGTTTTCTGTTTTGTTTTTGAGTAAAATAAGGATTGTTTTTAGCCTTTAAATAGCAGTAGTATCTTGCATTTTATTCATGTGTATTCAGTTTTGATTAAAAGTAATAAACCAGAGAAAATTGCTCGAAAAGAGTGTTCTTTCTTCCTTCTCGTTTCAGTTGCTTGAGTGTGATCAGGTCCTGTGGAAGCTTGATTTCCAACAGAAAAAACATGTTTTGGGTTAAGGATTTGTTAGATGGCAATAAGACATATGAGAGTAGATTTGTAGTCAAGGGATTCCAACAGAACGGAGAGGTTGATTCTCCAGTTGTGAGGACGACAATAGCCTTTGAAGATATCCATCTAGAGTAGCTAGATGTGAATAAAGCTTTTCTCCTTGATAAATTGGCAGATGAAATCTACAAGGCACAACCTGCTCTTTTAGTTTTTGGTAAGAAAAATTTGGTTTCCGAGAAGAATAAAAGTATGTATGGAATGAAGTAAGCTTCTAAGCAATGACACTTAAAGTTTGATAACTTCATAAAGAGAAAAGAGTACTTGGGACGTGGGATGGATCACTATGGGATAGAGAGATTAATTATTGTGATGTTAAGAGCACATCCTTTACAGTAGTTTGTAAGCAAAAGATATCCTTTTTCTTTTGAGAGCTAAACTAAAGTGCAACCTTTGTGAGTGTGATTGTAATTGTCCTTGAAAGTTAATAAAATCATCTCTCTCTTGTTTGTTCTGTGGACGTAGGTAGGTAGGCTAGATTGACGGAATCATGTTAAATGTTGTGTCCGAATTTTTATTTTGAGAAAGAAAATATGAGAGATTTCTTTTTGTGTTGACGACTCTTCAAGTTGCATTGTTTTAAATTCATTATATCACCATCCTTAATATAGCACTAAGCCACTAATATTCAATTTTTCTTTAGAAATAATAAATATATCAAATATTATTAAAAAGTTATATTATTCAAATAGTAATTTACTTATTTCAAATTAAAAATGATTAAAAAGTTAGTATATAAATATATGTTTCAACCAATTGTACTTTTATTTTTGTTAAGCATTAAAATTTCACCTCTTAAATAACTGTCGGGAATTCAAAAAACAAGTTAAGCAACTTCAGACAAATGATAAACGAATTCGGTAAAACACACGAAATAAAACTTTTCAAAAACTATAATTGTAAACAAACCAAAAAAAACAAAAAAAAAAACAAAAAAAAAACCATGTTAATAAAAAGATTTGACGTGGTGAACATCTTGGGAAAAGTTTAAAATCGAATGACAAATTTGTTTTCGATGCTCAAACTTTACTATGGTTGAAAATTTGTAAATAAATATTTATTGTAATACAATATTTTTTACATATAATAGTACAAAAGATATAACAAAACTCTTTATCACTGTGAAGCTCAAGAAAAAGATGGCATTAATAATTCGGATGCAAACATGTTAAGCTGTTGGGTAATAATTCATGTGCAGCATAGCATACCCTTGAATACCAACCGAAACATAGACCCAAAATCAAACTAAAATTGAGTGCAAAAGTTAAGAATCAAATTAAAATCGACATTAAACCTAGCTTTGGATGATTTTAGGAAATAAAGGAATTATTGGAATATTTTCATAAATACAATAATTTTGTAAAAAATAATAAAGAAAAGAAAAGTTACGGTATTTTAGAAATGGTTGCTTTAAATTTATGTTGTTTTTTGGTACATAAGACATGCTCTAATCCAACAACTAACTATATAAGTATATATGCATCCTAGATTCCTTTAGCTGATTCCAATTGTATTGCTTTGTGCCCTAGACTATGATGTAATTTGTAAATATAGTCAATATCATGATCTAAAATGAATTTGAAGATAAACTTGTGGCATACTAATTTTGAACATCATGATAGTAACAAAATTTTAGGTTAATTGCAAAGACTGATATTCAATTTTGTCATAATTTAGTTTGGTACCATAAGCTTGAACATCATCAAAAAATATGAGCAAATTGTTATTCTTTGTAACTAATTAGCATAAGCAGTATGTTCTAAGCATGGGTCTTTTTAATTTAAGTGATCAAATTCCTAACTAAAACAATTTTGTAGTCATTTTATGATATATCTCTCTCTCATCATCATATACTAGAATATTACATCTAGATTCACTTGCTCTTAGTATTCACCATCGTTCTTTACCAAATCCCAAACTCATGAAAAATCTTATGAATCATAAAGCACAGAAGTCATAATCTAAGTTCACTTTAAAAAAAAAAAAAAAAAAAAAAAAAAAAGCCTAAACAAAAATCATGGATTCTATAGAAAATGCTTGTAGAATAATGCATAAGAAAAGAGAATAATACCTGGACTTTGCTTTGTTCTTGCAATCTTCTTGTTTGAAACTCTCTCAAACTATCCAAAATAAGGTACTGAGAAGGGCATTTAAAGAGAGAAAAACAAAAGCATCAATAATATTTTGTATTAGAAGTTTGGGTGTGGTGTGGGTTTGGTATCCTAACTTTTCATTTATTTATGCTCTTTTCATTATAATTTAAAGGCAAATCTCTTACAGGAAGCTTTGAATGTCCTATAAATATTAAAATAGTAAAATTTAGTGATTAGAAACAAGTAATTAGCCATAAGTAAAAGAAAAAGTTTATAATGATATTAATTCAATATCAAGTGAATAATATACCCCAGACTATCCATATATTATCCAAATTTTAATTTTCAGATTTATTCCTGAACAAAGAATTTTTCATTAATTCTGTGATTAAGGTAGTCCACACCACTTTTCTCATGGCTACAATAAACAAGAAAAGATGTAACCATTTAAGAAAGACTAGACAAAAAATCAATATAAAGCAGGCCTAAACAACCAACAATAAAACACAGTGGATAGAAGATGCAATTCACAGGGACAAAAGCTGCAATTTAGTACAGTATTTATCACGTGATGTCAACATTTACAAGACATTGATTGATGCTTATTTCAATGCTTGAAGAATTGATGAAGTTATTGATAAGTAGAAGAACATGGTGGATGATGGTTTTAGAGTGATTACTACTAAACAAGTGGTTCTCTAATAGGAAGGAAAATGGAAAAATTGTGGAGTGTGAAAGTCAAAATCGATGAAGTAATCAAAACTCAAAATCGATGAGGTAATCAGAAGTTAAAATCAATTTTGTTTTATATGCTAAAAGGAACGATGACACAGAGTAATCAAACATCAAAATCGTTTTTGTTGATGAAAAAAACGCAGTGAAGAATGGAAAAGACTAAATACATACCTGTGGTTTGATTTGGTTTTACCGATGAAGAACAATTCTTTTACTGTTGAAGATAGATGAAGCAAGCAGCGATGGTTACCGAAGAAGGAGGTATGAGTTGTTTTTGCTGCAACGATGGTCATTTCTTTTTAGTGAAGCTGGAAAAGCAAGGGTAATTTGGGAATGATTTTCTTTCCCACCCAATCAGGCCAAATATGGGGGGATGATTTTGAGGGGAAGAAACCCTAATTTAATCCTTCACAATCCTCTCATTTCTTCATTTTTCTCTCCATTTTCTATTACTTTGGCGATTAACATTTCGTTGAAGCTACTTTTTGTCTTATCCCTCTTTTCTACCTGTTTCTATCTTCCATTGTAAAACAAATGTTCATTACAAAGATGGAATGGACAGCTAATGGAATTGACAAGGTAATTGAATGGTACATTACCATTCCAGTGTCATGTTTGGTTATTCGAATGAGAAGGAATGAAATTAGTTATTTATCCATATTGTTTGGTATGTAGAAAAAGAGAAATGATTTAAATGAAAATACTTGACAATGACCAAAATATCCCTACAACACAAAAAGTTTTCATAAATAGATATTAAAAAACAATCACATAAAGTTGACACTTTGTGCAAAGAGAATAAAATTGAACAAGCTCGCAAGATTTTCTTGGATCTAAAATCATACATCCCATGCCCACATAGTGCTCATTTTCTAGATATATTCATACATGGTTGGTGAAAAGCTAAGAGGGTTGTGAAGCACATTTAACAATTTAAGAAATATCTGTTATCACATATTCGACAATCATCAAGTCATATTGTCAAGATTCCATCTTTGGAAAAGTCAATTAATGAGTTATTGAACGAGATGAAAGGTCATAATTTCCCTCCTAATACAAGTAGATCAAATATCGAGTAGATGAAAAAAAACACCCAACAACACCAAAACTTATAAACAATTGAAAAAGAAATATAAAGAAGATTTACTTTCAGGCATTCTATCCAACACTTGACATGCATAGATTGTTCAAGGTTTAAGAAATTCTTTCATAGATTTTTAGAATTGTAATAGATAGAAAATGAGTAACGTTGGAATTTAAGGGATCAAAATAACAATGTGGAGTTGAAAGTCTTTCTTTATAAAAAGATAGTGTTCCTTTCAGAAAATCCAATATTTTCTCTTTAAAAATAAGTTGCAGTCTAAAAACCCAAAGACCGAAATGTACAAGTATTTTCCATACTTATAATATTTTCCCTTTAAAAATGAGTTGCAGTTTTAAATTATATAAAACCGTTTGAGTGAATGTATCCCCGTAAACTATATGTATCGTTGTTTCCCCATATGAGTTATTAACCGTACTAACGACATAGATGGCCTGTTACGAAGTTCTTCAGGCGTTGGAATGTTATGACATTTGTCACTCTAGACCTGCCGGTCTAGTTGTTGCAAGCAACTTAGGTGCGGGATTGTCAATCCCAATATAGATTTGTACACAACTATCACGCTCTCTTACTGGAGACCCCGGTTATAATACAGGACTTTTGAAGGTACACTGATTTGTACATGAAGATTTTGGCTCACAAAATTAGATTCAACGGGTTTACGTATAGTGTAAATGAAAAACCATTTTGTAAGTGGAATAATAATCTTCCATAGTAAGTTCATAGTGTATAAGACCCATAAATTATACCGATTATAGTTTATCATAAATGTTTTGTAGTGATGAAAACCTTTATATGTAATATTATCACCTTTTCATGGAAATAAAATAGCATGAAATTAATAAATCCACATTTCCTTAATATTATACACTTTGCTCAGCATGATACAAAGTGTTGAAAATTCACAAACCATACTTGAATCGTTTATTTTTACATCAAACAGAAGTACGCGAGTCTTTAGCTTTTCTGTTCACGTTTTTAGAAAATTATAGAAAAATCATCATAAATCGTAATCTGGATCCGTAAACTCTCGGAGCTTAGAAAATGAGTCTACTTTGTCCAAAAATTTTGTTCTGTCCTTAGGTGGTTCCTAACCAGAGTGAAGATGTTCATTTTCACAACCTGGTACGAAATTGTTCTTAAATGACAGACAGTTTTGTAAAAATCACCATAAATTGTAGAAAAATCGTATGAATGCATGCAAGTAGTCCTTAAAAAGGTATAGACCTTAACTATTTTCATATTGTACAATTTTTAAAAATATTAAGTTTAAGATGGGTAAAACAATCCATGAACAGATCGCAACTTTTCTGTAAAAAGCAGATCTTTAAGTTTAGATAATGAATTAGTGATGTAACTTGTATCCCCCCCCCCACCTCTTAAAACTTGGAAAAAACCTCGAAAATGTAGGGGTATCAACTCACCTTATATGTTTTCTTGATGAGTGGAAGGTTGAGGATGAAGAGTTTCAAGTCAAGAGCACTTGAAGAGTGCTTGGAGATTTTGATTATCCTATGGAGACTAATATGTGAATATGTGTGTAAATGACTTAATATTATCATGGAAGTATGTAGAAATCTTAGATGTTTGAGGAAATACTTACCAATAAGGAGGAAAGGACTCAAGAACACCTCTTGTAAAGAAAACGTGACTTAGAGAGAGAATGAGGGATTCTTATGGAAGGAATAGTGGAATTTTGGAAGGAAGTGTAGAAATGAAGAAGGAAAATCTTCTAAAAATGTTTATATAGGATAGAATAATGCAAGTGGATTTGTTGGGATGTGTGATGGATAATGATTTGACCAATGGAGACTAGAGAAGTGACATAAATGTGACATGGGTCTTGATGGTGGATCCAATTGGTCCACTTGTGTCACATAATATCTTTTTAATTTTAGATATTATTTTATGCAAATGTGTGATTTATAATTAATAAAGCTTGAAGATGTGCATAAAATATGAGTTAGGGGGTCTAGGATGTGAAAAATATGAGTTTTATGGAAAACCGATGTCACAAACTCTTAAAAATGACGAAAAGTCAGAAACTGCCAAAAATCTGAAGTGGAGTGCGAGGGCTTCGCAGGTTTCGGATGCATGAGTATAAGGTGCAAAAGTGTAAGATGCGAAGGTCTCGGATGTGAAAGGTAGGATCCGAAAGCGAATGTCATCCTACGAATGCGAAAGTACCCACTGTGAATGCGAAAGTCACAGGTTCACTGTGAGAGGGTTCGTTGCAAGAGGTTTATGTATGAAAGTGAGGGTTTCAGTACAAAAGTGAGGGTTTCGCAAGTTGCTATGGTTCCAAAGGCTTGCGAAGCTTCGTAGATGAACGGTAACCTGCGTAACTTTCTAGATCTTTTTGGTTTTCTCCTCCCATTTTGAGTGGTTTTCAACAAGTTGAAGGGTTGGGATGGTATGGGTGTTTATCGAAAAGGTTAGAAGTGTGATTCTAGTTACCAAGAGAGATATGGAAGAGATTTGGGAGAGAAAGAGAGAGATTATGTTTGTAGCCTTTGTTATGGTTTTGCCCCATAGTGCTAGGATTATAAACTCCACTACGCCGTGTTATGAGTGTTACATATCCCCGAAGGATACATAGTTGAATTTCATCAAGTTGTTACGTTATTCACCCTATTTAGGGTTTATATTTGAAATTTTGAAATCTCCGAGTGATACTTTGTATTATGATAGTAAGTTATTCATTAGGAAACATAGCATAAACCCTAACATACTAGTACCAGTTGGGTTGAGCAAGTTTACTTTGTTGACTTTGCTTGACCAAAATTGATGGTTGTCACACAAATATATACCAAAACAATCAATTTTATCCAATAACATCATGTCAAAAAATTGTAATACATTAATATTAAAGGGATCTAACTTTACATTGTTATTAAGAGGTTTTCCCGAACTGTATAACCTAATACTACATTGCTATTAAGGGACACCTTCTTGTTTCTATTTCTTATTGTTATGCTTCTGTTTCCACATGATACCTGTTTTCATCATCAACACATTTGTATTCAGAAAGGCTTAAAGTATCATCAATCTATGTTATGAAATATTAAAATTTAATACACATGTAGTAAAATAACTTTTGCCAATTGTCAAATGGGTCTTTTAGAAATACCAAGAATCCAGGCTTCAATACAGCCCATACCTGTATAAAATATTAAAATTTAACACACATGTAGATTATAAAAGTTAATATGAAAGAGTGAAATAGTAAAATACCCTTTGCCAATTGTCATTGCAACAATTCAACCAAAAACAGGAGGAGAATTTTCTTTCATCATCCCAGTTTGAGATTTTTGGTAAATGCTTCACTAATACATATTCTTCTTTTAGCTAGGAGCCATACTCTAGACAAAAGGATAACTTTGAAGCCCCCATAAACTTGCATACCTATTTTCAACATAATTTATGTAGGAAGGAAGAATATGATTCAAGTTTCCAATATAAAATATAAGTTACCTCTCTGGAATTGACAATGTCCTAGTGTAAGGTCAAACCTTGAAATATGATAATGTTTAAAACAGACTCAACATCAGCGCATATCTCAGTATCAGCATCAGCGTGTCAGCAGCTCAGTTTGTAATAGTTTAGTTTATTCAGTGCATCGTAACAAATCTTGTATTTATCTTGTTTCCATAGTTAGCCTAATTAGTTAGTTGGCGTATCCCTGATTTGTAGGGATTGTCTAGAATAGCAGTATATAATCTTTTGTATAGGTTTGTGAATGGTTACACCTTTCACAAACCCTAATCGCTGCTTTGTGCACACGATAATCTCTTTGTGAGATTATCTTTCTTAGTGAAAGCTTTTCTTCGTAAATTCCTCTAGTTTTTATTTTTTGTAATTGTTTGATAAATTTGATTGATCTAAAGGCCTCTTCAATTGGTATCAGAGCAGGTTTCACTTATCAAACAAATGGCTTCATATTCTTCTTCGTCGAACTCATCAAATCATCCTTCTGCTAAAATTCCTCCTTTTGATGAAACAAACTTTACTATGTGGAAAATAAAGGCTCTATATGCTTTAGAGTCAGTAGATGAAGACATGTTGGACATTGTAGAAAAGGGTCCATATGTCCCAATGTATCAGCCTCTGAAAAACAACGTTCCTGATGGTGCCATGAAGAAAACACCTAGAGAAAACTGGACGGCAGATGACAAAAGAAAAAATGGTTTAGATGTTCGTGCTCGTGCCGCAATCAGCTACGCTCTGCCATACAACATTTTTGGGCTAGTTCAAAATTGCATCTCAGCAAAGGAGATGATGGATACTCTGACTGTATCTTTTGAAGGCACTGAAGAAGTCAAGGCTACTCAAATAAATGATCTTAACCGAAGGTATGAACATTTTTTTGCTAAGAAAGGTGAAACCTTGACTCAAACCTTTAACATATTCAATACTCTTGTTAATGATCTTCGGAGACTAGATCAGTTGAAGCATAGAACTGTTCTAGTGCAGAAGTTTTTGGATTCTCTGGGTGCAGGTTGGGAGAACCATGTTGATGTGCTGAAAAATAGTGAGAAGATCAATTCTATGGACTTACAAAGTCTCTATGGAAATCTTCAATACTATGAAGAATCTAAGCTTCAAAGAAAGGAACTGGTGAAAGATTCTCAGCGTGAATCATTTGTAGCTTTGTTCTCAAACAAAAAGCTAGTGTCAGATTCAGACACTGAAAGTAATTCAGATACTGATTCCTCTAAATCTGACACTGATGATCTTGAAAAAGTTGTGGCTAGTACAGCTTTGATTGTTAAGACTTTTGAGAAATCAGGTCGAAACTTCTCAAAGTTTCAGAAGAAGATGGGTGGAAAGTTTTCGAAAAGATCAGAAGCTGATAAAAAGCATGGTACTGATAAGAAAGAGAAGGCTCAGTGCTTTAACTGTGGGAGCACTGATCATTTTGCAAAGGAGTGTAAACAAAAGAAACAAGGCTCGGATGAATACTGGAAGCAGAAGTACAACAAGCTGATTGAGAAGCTGAAAGCAGAGAACTTGGAACACAAAGTTCTTGTTGCTGAAGAAGAAAAATGGAAGACTGATGAGGAGGCATCAGATGATGAAGTCAAGTGTCTAATGGTAAAGATAGAAGACCCGGATGTTTCTGAAAAAGGCAAAAGTACATTTGATGTTGATATGTCTGATGCTGTTGAAAATTCCAGGAAGCACAACACTGACTCTTCTTCAATGTACCAGGTTAAAAACTTTGTTTCCTATTCAATGAATGAAAAAATCAAAATGTTTGAGTATTTGGGCGTCATTAATTCTAAGAAGAATCAAACAATAAGAGATTTGCAAAATCAAATTGATCTTCTTGAAACTGATATATCCATGAAAAATAACATTATTGACTCCACTCAGGAAAATCTTAGAATCAATAGTTTGTCAAATTCTTCTTTGTCTGCTGAAATTGACAATGTTAAAAATCTTTTGATCAAAGAACAAACTGTGCTTCATACTTGGGCAAAATCTCATAAGAATGCAAATTATATTATTTCTGCTCAAATTCCACATTCATGTGAGAAAATTCTTGGGGGTAATTTTGCAGAAGCTGAAAAGGTTTTTAAATCACAAGAAAAGGAATCTGAGTTTTATTCCATGAATGAGATGAAAAACAATTTCAAAAATAAGTTTGTCAGTAACTCTTTTATTAATCAGAGTTTAATTGATGAATACTGTATTACTAATTCTGATGGTATTACTGAGTGTAATGTTGAAATTACCGGAATTGATCCAACCTCTTACCCTGCACATCTTGTAAGACCAACTCCACTCACTGAGAATATTATTGCCTTTCCTATCTCAAATGGAGTGTTTCATGTTGTTCATGAACAACTTAAGCATTTTCCTGATTGCAATTCATCTGTGAATGAGTCCAAATCAGACACTGGTAGCTCATCATCTAACACTGATCAAATTCTTTCTGACACTGAATTCAGTTGTGACTCAATGATAAACAAAAGGATTCAAAGCTCTCTTGGTGAATCTTACATGTCGAAATGTGTTAAATCCAAAATTTTGCTCACCAAGAAGAACTTTGGTACTAGAATTTGTTACAGATGTGGTGATACCTCTCACAAGATCAGTGAATGTTCATTTGATAAATCATCTTTAAGAGCTGATAATATTAAAGTTAGAAATGAAAAATGGATTCTTAAGTCAAATTCTTTAAACTGTCTTCCTAAGGAGTGTTATAATCTATTATCAAATAACTTTGTGAATGACCCATCCTCGAATGGGTCAGTGTGTTCTAACTAGTTTCTCAGCACTGCAGGGTCAGGAGCATCTTTGGTACTTAGATAGTGGTTGCTCAAGGCATATGACAGGATCAAAGTCTCTCCTGGAAGATTATGTCAAGAAAACTGGTCCTGCAGTTACTTATGGAGACAATGGAAAGGGGTTCACTAAAGGATATGGAAATATCAAATGCAATAACGTGGTTTTTCAAAATGTTTCATATGTAAAGGGTCTCAAACACAACCTTATCTCCATCAGTCAATTGTGTGATGCTGACTATGAAGTTCACTTTACAAAGAAGGAAGGCAGAGTTGTCAACACTGACAAGAACATCGTACTTTCAGCAAGTAGAAAAGATGACATATATGTTCTTGACACGTTCTCGAGTGACAAGGCACTGATGCAATGCTTCTTTACAAATTCCCAGACGAATCTTAGCTGGATTTGGCATAAAAGGTTCTCTCATCTAAACTTCAAGAACCTATCCAAAATATCCAATCAAGATCTGGTTAGAGGGCTTCCAAAATTCAGCGTTGTGAAAGACAAGATGTGCTCAGCTTGTGAACAAGGAAAACAAACCAAGTCCTCTTTCAAACCCAAGTCATGTTCCAGTATATCAGTCCCTCTTCATTTACTCCACATGGACTTGTTTGGACCAATTCCTGTCCGTTCTCTAGGTGGAAATAAGTATACTCTAGTGGTGGTGGATGAGTTCACTCGATTTACATGGGTGGTTTTCCTGAAGAAGAAAAGTCATGCTGCACAGGAAATTATTTCACTGATTCATAAAAATGAGACACTGACAGGTCTCAAAGTTAAGCAGCTAAGAAGTGATCATGGTACTGAGTTTCGGAATTCGACTCTTGAAGAATTTTGTGATCATAATGGAATTGGGCAAAACTTCTCAGCTCCTCATACTCCTCAACAAAATGGAGTTGTTGAACGAAGAAATAGAACACTAATTGAAGCAGGAAGGACCTTGATGATCCATGTTGGTCTTCCTATGTCGTTTTGGGCTGAAGCTGTCAATACAGCGTGCTTCACTCAGAATCGATCTCTAATTCACAGGATTCATAAGAAGACACCATATGAAATGCTGAAAGATCGAAAGCCAGATGTATCCTTTTTTCACATATTCGGATGTATTTGTTATATTCTAAATCAGCGTGACCCAAGATCCAAGTTTGAACCTAAGGCTGATAAAGGTATTTTCGTTGGGTACTCATCTATTTCAAAGGCTTTTCGTGTTTTTCATGTGAACAGGCAATGCATTGAAGAATCCATTCATGTGAAGTTTGATGAGGAATCATACACTGATGAAAAAGTCACTCATTCCTCTTCTATTTTTCAAGAGCTTCTCTCTTGTCCATTTGACGAAGTCCCTCCTGCTGGAGATGAAGCTGATTCTTCTGATTCTATCATTCCAGTTCCATGTTCCTTGAATCAAGATACTGCAGCCAGATCAGCAGATAATTCTTTAGGTGCTGATGAAATCCTTGAAGCTGAAGACTCTCATGCAACTGATAACTTGTCAGTGTCAAACTCTCCGGAATCAGCATCAGTTTCTGAACATCGATATCATCCAGTTGATCAAATTATTGGGAATATTCATGATGGTGTCCGAACCAGATCTCGTGTATCTAATAACTTTTGCATGTATATTAATTTTGTTTCAATGATCTTACCTGACAAGATTCACACAGCTCTTCAAGATGCTGATTGGATCAGGGCCATGCAAGAAGAACTAAATGAGTTTGAAAGGCACAAAGTTTGGACTCTTGTCCCAAGACCATCAGGAAAGACTATCACCGGAACTCGCTGGGTCTATCGCAACAAGGTTGATAAAGATGGAATCATTACTCGCAACAAGGCAAGGCTTGTCGCTCAAGGGTTTACTCAAATTGAATCCATCAACTACGGCGAAACCTTTGTTCCAGTTGCTTGCATTGAAGCAATCAGACTGTTTCTCACATACGCATCCTACATGAATTTCATTGTCTATCAAATGGATGTGAAAACAGCCTTTCTTCATGGTGTGTTAGAAGAAGAAGTTTTCCTCAATCAGCCCCCAGGCTTTGTTGACAAAGATCACCCTGATTATGTGTACCGATTAGACAAAGCTGTTTATGGACTGAAGCAAGCACCCAGGGCTTGGTATGAGACGCTGACATCGTATCTTCTTGAAAATGGATACAAACGAGGAGAAATCAACAATACTCTCTTTATCAAAAACAAAGGCTCAGATATGGTTCTTGTTCAAATTTATGTCGATGACATCATTTTTGGCTCTCCAAATGAGAAGCTGAGCAAGGAATTTGTAGAGATCATGTCTCAAAGGTTCGAAATGAGCATGATGGGGAAGATGACCTTCTTCTTAGGTCTTGAAGTTCAGCAACAAAAGTCAGGTATTTCTATTTGCCAAAGTAAATATATTTCTGACTTGCTTGTTAAGTATTCTCTCAGTGACTGCAAACCAGCCTCTACTCCAGTGTCCAAGACTGATAAGATACACGCTGATCCAACTGGAACTGATGTAAATCACTCTCTGTATCGAGGAATGATTGGATATCTTTTATATCTCACGACAAGTCGTCCTGATATCATGCTTGGAACCATTCTCTGTGCTCGATTTCAAGCTAATCCCAAGGAATCTCATCTCATGGCCGTCAAACGTATCTTTCGATACTTGAAAGGGACTCAAAACCTAGCACTGTGGTATCCTTGCGACTCAACATTTGAACTTTTTGGATACACTGACTCAGACTATGCAGGATGAAATTTAGACAAAAAGAGTACATCTGGTGGATGTCACTTCCTTGGAAATCGTCTCATCAGTTGGTCTAGCAAGAAGCAAACATCAGTAGTCATCTCAACTGCAGAAGCTGAGTATGTTGCTGCTGGGAGATGTTGTGCCCAGCTATTATGGATTCAAAATCAGCTTCTCGACTATGGGATCAAGTTCTCAAAGACTCCCATATATTGTGATAACACCAGTGCCATTCAAATCTCACAAAACCCTGTTCAGCATTCAAAGACGAAGCATATCGAAATCAGACATCATTTCATCAGAGATAATGTTGAAAAGGGAAAGGTTGTTCTTGAACATGTCAAGACTTCAGAGCAACTTGCTGATATCTTCACTAAGGCACTGGATTCTCAAACAACTGCTTACATTATTGGAGAACTTGGAATGATTACCTTGTAATTAATTTTGCCGTTTAATTGTGCTAATGTTTGGTATTGTCTTATAAGCTGATGTACATTGTGCTGATGATGACTTGCTGATGATATTTGCATACTGAGTACTTGGTTTGATCTCCCATCTTTCTCTCTTCTTCAAGTGTTCTAAACTAAAGTTGAATGATTCACTGTACTAAACCATACACTGATAACAACTTGAAACTCTTTGCCGATAGTTAGATCAAAACACCAAGATCTATCACACGTAACTATCCCCTCTTACCAATTTTACACTGATTCTGTGATTCAGCGTGACAAAACACACACTGATGAGAGTCTAAAAATCTTTGTCGATAGTTAGATCAAAACACCAAGATCTATCACACGCAACTATCTCTTCTTACCAATCTTACACTGATTATGTGATTCAGTGTGCCAAAACACACGCTGATGAGAGTCTAAAATCTTTGCCGATGGTTAGACCAAAACACCAAGGTTTATCACACGCAACAATCCTCTCTTTACCTTCTTCTCATTCAGTGTCTAATGATTCAGTAAGATAAACCACTCACTGATAAAGTCACAACACTCTGTGTCGATGGTTAGATAATGAAACTAGTATCTATCACATGCACCAATCTCCTTGCTAGCCTCAATTAAGCAAGCTGTACCTTGAATTGATGGAGATATACTTTCAGCATGTAATTTTTGTGACACTGATCTCAGCGCTTCCGCAAACACTGATTGACGTTTCATCTTCAGTCAACGGCTCCTTTACCCAACGGCTACTTTTTAATGGCTACTTTTTATCTGACAGGTTGTTACGATACGTCGTTTTTCTTTTAAAGAAGATAATCATTACCTTTTTGAAAGGCCTGTTTAATTCCATATTTAAACCTCCTCTCTCCCTATTTCAAACTTTCCTTCCACAATCTAACCTTCTTTCACCTATACTCAAAACCCTAAAACCCTAAAAACTCTCTAATGGCTGCCTCTTTGTTCACCTTCTCTTCTACTTCACGAAGGGTAATCCCTGCCCTAAACTCTCCTCCTCTCCCAATATACATCAAAGCCACCAATGTTGTGTTCAACCCTGATATTCCCGAGGTTCATCGAGGTCTTGGACTCGATGATTTTGCTAATTTCTTAGCCTCTTGCCGCCTTCGATACGCAATCAGTGACGTTCCATCAGAGTTCTTCCCTGAACAAGTTTACGAGTTTTACTATATTGCAACCGTCAATGATGCTGATGATAATGCTGATAATGAACCGAATGACAGAGACACCGAACCTGTTGACAACACCACTGTTCAGCCTGAGTCACCAAAGCCAATGCATGAGTCTGACTCTGCGGGGCATAATAGTCCAGCAGCTACTGAAAAGCTGGTTGAAGATAGTGAGCATGATGAAGAGCATGATGAACCAGATGATGAATGTCAAATACTAGATATGAACTTCATTAATCCTCTTATTCCAGTTCAAGAAGAAAGTTTAGATGACCTTGAAGAATCTCATCCGCTATCAGTCGATCATGTTGCTGATCCCATTGTTCCAGTCCAAGGAGAAGATTCGGACGTTGCCAGTGAAGAATCTCATCCGCTATCTCAAAAGAGTAAGGTAGCAGATACTGACTTGGCTCATTCTCAAACTGATACTTCTCTGCCTGGCAAGAAACCCAAGTCCATAGTCAGTATATCAAATCTTGCGGCTGAATGGAACATGTCTCCTAATCAAGTTAAGCAAATTCTTGATGAAGCTAATCAAGCTCAGCTTTTAAAGAACATTGCTCAAGCTAATGAATCTCTTATTCAGCACAAACTTAATCTCAATCTTCTCAACCTTCTCCTAGCAGTAGTAAGCCTAAGACTGACAGTGTTCTTGACAGGATTGATCGAAAGAGGTTTGAAGACGTTCTTAATCGACGAATGTGTGGTGATAAGATCATCAAAGTTAAAGCTTCCAAACCACGAAATGAGAAAATCCTTATGTTGCTGATCACTCGCCAAGGTCCTCAGCATTCATACACTGAAGTTGTCAAGAGGGATGAGCTGATCAGGTATGGATATTCTGAATGGATGGAACTACTTGAACTAGCATCCAAGCAAACCTCAGCTCACTCTTCGGAACTGACTTGTGCTCTTCATTTGCTGATCAAGAAAGTTCGGTGTTTGGATCTTTTTCCCAAAGAACGACCTCAGCATCAAGGCCAAAGGTTATCTGCTCCTAGAACTCGAAGAACCAAGTTTCAAGTTGATGGTGAAGATGTATTGGTTCTAGACTTTGGTGCTGGTGGAATAAACAATTCTCTTCCCATCAGTGTTGATCCGGTTCAGCATAAGTTTATCTCAGCTCCTGAACACGGGATGTTCTATCTTGATAAAAACAGAAAGATGTGTTTTCAGCGAACTGCTGAGATTCCAAAGGCTCCAACCACTCATCTCGTTGGCTTAAGGCAAATGTGCATGAGCCATCAAGATCTCTCCGGAGAATTTCACATTCTTATTGCCATGGAGCTGCTGAACAGAAGACAGAAGTTGATGGATAGTCCTTACTGGCCAGTAAAAATAGAAGCTGAAGCTGAGTATGAAGAGTTCCTGTCCAGAGGTGTTTTAATTTAGTTTGTTTTGAACATCATCATATTGCGGGAGATTGTAAGGTCAAACCTTGAAATATGATAATGTTTAAAACAGACTCAGCATCAGCGCATATCTCAGTATCAGCATCAGCGTGTCAGCAGCTCAGTTTGTAATAGTTTAGTTTATTCAGTGCATCATAACAAATCTTGTATTTATCTTGTTTCCATAGTTAGCCTAATTAGTTAGCTGGCGTATCCCTGATTTGTAGGGATTGTCTAGAATAGCAGTATATAATCTTTTGTATAGGTTTGTGAATGGTTACGCCTTTCACAAACCCTAATCGCTGCTTTGTGCACACGATAATCTCTTTGTGAGATTATCTTTCTTAGTGAAAGCTTTTCTTCGTGAATTCCTCTTGTTTTTATTTTCTGTAATTGTTTGATAAATTTGATTGATCTAAAGGCCTCTTCACCTAGGGATAGATAATGTGGTGATTTGAGAAGACAAAAAGGTCCTTAAGAGAGAAAGAAAACTCATTGACTAGTCACTAGTCGCTACCTACTGAATGAAATACAAAACATAACAACGAATTAAAGGATGATACACCTCCAGAGAGAGAGAGAGAGAGATAGTGTGTGTGTGTGTGTGTGTGTAACAACCACAAATTTTCATCCAAATTTTCGTTTTTAAATTCATAAAACATAAGTCATATCATAATTCCAAAAAGTGTTCATAAAGTTTTCCAAAAACATTTATTCTAAATCCAGGATCATCACTCCTTCTCGATGCAGGTATACAATCATGTCGGAGCTTTCCCACGGTCATCGGAAGTACCTAAAACACATAACACATAACATGGTAAGCATAAATGCTTAGTGAGTTCCCCAAAATACCACACACATCTCATTAGCCACTCGAGGTTGTAACTCAATAAGACCCTCTAGTCAACGTGTCTCAGTGGGACCCTCCAATCCACAACTCAGATTGGATCCTCTGATCCCTTTGCTCAATACTCAAATAAACATAACATACATATCACAAAGAAATAAAGAGAATATCATAGTATACGATATCTCAAACATAGAGCATGCACATAAGACCCTCCGGTCACACGTATGTTACCCTTCACGGTATGTATAGTGATAAGACTCACCTCATGATTAGTAGAAAATAGATACACACGTGGTAATCCAGAATAGCCTCCACCTAACAATATAGACGAACAACTCACTCAAGAACACTATTTTTCCCCTTTATATAAAGTCCTCTTTGTTTACCCTCAGGATAGGTAAAAGAACATTGTTGACTTTGTTTACCTAACCCTCAGGATAGGTAAAAGACCTTTATACTCGTCTAGATATAAAAAAAGTCCCTAAATGACCCACACACAAAGTCAACAGACAAAGTTGACCTGACTCGCTGAGTTCACCCATGTGACTCGGCAAGTCCAATCGTGTTTCTTCACTGTTCTCACCGGCATTCACTCAGATCGTCGAGTTGACTCCTAACTCGATGACTTGTCTCTGGGTCAAACCCGATCCGAATCGTCGAGTCGCTTCATGGATTCGGCGATTGGTCTGAACAATCCTCTCATTTGATTGACTAAGGTCAGATCTGCAACTCTAAACCATAGATCTAGCCTCCTAGCATCCGAAAGTCACGTAAAGGTCCTAACTTGGGCTCCATGCATGGTGTATATTGCTCTATAAACCATCAATACTCCATTAACGCTCTCAAGCTCCAAAACCCCGTGGTTACACAACCATAACTTCCTACTTTCGGGCTCTCTGGACCTCACAAGGTCCAGATCTACAACACAAGATTAGAAAGGGAATTGGATGCATCCAAAACCCTATTCAAGAAGGTATTACAAACCCTAACCCCCAAAATAATATATCTACACCATTGAGGAAAGAAAGGGTCGAATATAATACCTCCAATTGAAGTCCTCTGAATGAGATCTTCAGATCTAGCAGCCTCCTTTTATCTTCTAGGTTGAAATCTCCTTCTCTCTTGCAAAAGTTATACTAATAATCTCAAAGTAGCTATCTCTCTCTCTCTCTCTCTCACTCTACTCGCTCAATGGCTCTCTAGGGTTTCTCTCTGGAAGATATGGCCGCAATGGGAGGCCATAAGGTCCTTATATAGGCCTCAGACCCAGAATATTAGGGTTTACCTCATCAGCGCTGACTCGGAGAGTTAGCTCTCCGACTTGTCGAGTCTAGTCATTTATTTGTGTCATCAACCGTGTCCCTACTCGACGAGTTGAGGCACCAACTTGTCGAGTCCCTCTGAAATTCTCAAATTGCAATAATCGTCTCAACATATTTTAGGATCGCATCAACCTGAATGCCCTCCAATGAAACTATTGTCGTCTCGTCGGCTACACACTTCCTCAGTTGGGACACATGGAAGGTGTTATGGATTTGGCTCAATTTAGCAGGAAGCTCCAACCGGTAGGCCACTTTGCCCACCCTGGCAATCACTCTAAAAGGACCAATGTATCAGGGCCCCAACTTGCCCCTCTTCCTAAATCGGATCACTCCCTTCCAAGGGGATACCTTCAGGAGCACAAAATCTCCAACCTGGAACTCCAAATCGGAACGTCGTATATCTGCATAACTCTTCTGGCGGTTCTGGGCCGTCAGTAGCCTCTGTCTAAACTTCTGAATCTGCTCAGTCATCTTGAGCACTATCTCAGAGCCACACATCACTCTCTGACCCACCTCTTCCCATTAAATGGGAGTCCAACACCTCCTTCCTTATAACAGCTCGAAAGGAGGCATGCCTACGCTCGAATGGTAACTGTTGTTGTATGAAAACTAAGCCAAAGGCAAGTATGTGTCCCAACTCCCTCCAAAGTCTAAAACACAGGCACGCAACATGTCCTCGAGTGTCTGAATCTTCCACTCACTATGCCCATCTATCTGTGGGTGGTATGCGGTATTGAAATGCAGACGTGTAACTAACTCCTCGTGAAATTTCCCCCAGAATCTAGAGGTGAAACGCACATCTCGGTCTGACACTATTGAAACCGGCACCCCGTGCCGAGACACCACCTCCTTCACATAAATCTCGTCTAATTTCTCCGCCAAAGAGCTCTCACTAATAGCAAGAAAGTGAGCACTATTCGTTAGTCGGTCCACGATTACCCAAATTGTGTTGACCCCATGCGCAATCCTCAGTAATTTGGTAATAAAGCCCATGGAGATCTGTTCCTACTTCCACCAAGGAATCTCCAGAGGCTGCAATGGACCATGTGGACGTTGATGCTCTGCTTTGACCTGACGGCAGGTGAAACACCTCTCAACTACCCACGCAACATCCCTCTTCATACAGGGCCACCAATAATCCCTCTTCAAGTCTAAATACATCTTAGTGGCCCCGGGATAGATCGGGAACCTCGACCTATACGCCTCCTCCATTAATATACTCCGAGCTCCGCCCATATAGGGCACCCAAATCCGCCCTCGGAAAGTCAAAAGCCCTCGGCTATCCGTCACAAATGCAGATACCTGCCCAATCACCCACTCCCTCTTACGGTTCTCTGGTCTTACAGCCTCCGCCTGGGCCTCCCGGATGGTATCTAAGACTGGAGTCATCACCGTCATCCTCATACATATGTATAGGATCGGAGCACACTCTGCTCTACGGCTCAAGGCGTCAGCTACCACATTAGCCTTGCACGGGCGATACAAAATCCCACAGTCATAATCCTTTACCACATCCAACCACCTCCTCTGCCTCATTAAGATTGAGCTGGTCCAGAAGATATTTCAGACTTTTATGGTATGTGTAAATGGTGCAACGAACCCCATACAGATAATGACGCCAAATCTTGAGGGTGAACACCACTGCCCCCAGCTCCAGATCGTGGGTAGGATATCTTGTCTCATGAGGCTTCAACTGCCTCGATGCGTATGTTATCACATGCCCCCTCTGCATCAGAACTGCACCCAGTCCCGATATAGATGCATCACAGAAAACTACGAAGTCCTCCACTCCCTCTGGAAGGGCTAACATCGGGGCTTCATACAGTCTCTACCGAAGGTTCTTAAACGAGGTCTACTGCTCGGAACCTCAAATAAAAGCAACACCCTTCCGGGTTAATCTGGTGAGTGGAACGACAATCTCAAAGAAATCTTTAATAAACCTTCGGTAATAGCCGGCCAACCCTAAGAAACTATTGATCTCAGATGGAGATCTCGGTACCTCCCATCGCATAACTGCCTCAATCTTGGTCGGGTCGACCAAAATCCCCTTCTGATTAATGAGGTGTCCTAGAAACTGGACCTCCCGTAACTAGAACTCACACTTGAAGAACTTGGCATATAGCCTCTCCGATCTCAAAACTCCCAAAATCTCTTTGAGGTACTCCTCATGTTGTTCCCTAGTCCTTGAGTATACCAGAATATCATCGATGAACACAATCACTGATTGATCCAACATGGGCCTGCACACCCGTTCATGAGTTCCATGAACGTTGTTGGTGCATTGGTGAGTCCAAAAGGCATCACCACAAACTCGTAATGCCCATAATGAGTCTGAAAGGCCGTCTTCTAAATATCCTCATCACGAACCCTCATCTGATGATAACCAGACCTTAAGCAATCTTGGAAAACCAAGATGCACCCTGCAACTGATCGAACAAGTCATTGATCCTTGGAAGTGGATAACGGTTCTTTACCTTCAACTTGTTCAACTCCCGGTAGTCAATACACATACGGTGTGCACCATCCTTTTTCTTGAAAAAAAAAGGATCGTATCTCCCCACGGTGAGCTACTTGGTCTAATGAACCCCTTCCCCACTAGCTCCTAGAGCTGAGAGGCTAACTCCTGCATCTCTGGCGGCGCAATGCTATAGGGTGCCTTGGCAACAGGTGCCTCTCCTGGGATCACATCAAACCGAAACTCCACTTGTCTCTCAGGTGGCAAACCTATCAACTCTTCGGGAAACACATCCTCAAACTCACATTCAATCGACAACTCGTAGATACAACTCATTCTCTCAGTAGCAACCCGTGTATCAATCGCATATGCCACATACCCCATGCATCCCTGCTGTAAACTCTATATCGCTCGGGCAGCAGAGCAGAAAGTTGACTCAGGCCTAGTACCCTCGTCGTACACCGTAAGTACTCTCCCACTAGGGTCTCGTATAGTCACGAACTGACGCTCGCATTCTATCATAACTCAAAATCGACTCAACCAGTCCATGCCCACAATGACACAGACATCATCCATAGCGATCAGTACTAGGTCTATCGAAAACTCAACACCAAAAATCTCCAGAGTACACCCTCAAATCACATCAGTAGCCAAAACCGTATGCTCGTCGGCTATGCAAACCCTCAGAGGCCAACTCAAAGCCTCACGCCTAATGCGAAGGTGAAGACTAAAAGCTAGGGACACGAAATATCGACTCGCACCCGAGTCAAATAACACCAAGGTAGACATAAAATTCACAAGAAAAATACCTATACACATCATGATATAAGCACAATATCTCAATATAATCATAGGAATGAATAGATTACATACCGACCACGACGTTAGGTGCTGCACGGACCTTCTCCGTTGTCAGCTGAAAGGCTCTCCCATGAACCCTCGACGCCTCGGCCTTCACAGGCCGACTATCAGTAGCACGCACCGAAGCTGGTGCGGATCCATGTGCTGACCCCTGCACGAGCTGAGGACACTCGGCCTTACGGTGACCTGTCTGGTTGCAATGGAAGCAAACCGAGAATCCATTGGGGCAGTCCTTCGCCATGTGCCCCTCTTTGCTACACTTGTAGCAAATCCCCATATGACATGTACCCTCGTGGCTCTTGCAACACTTGCCACAAGTGCGACCCTTCTAGCCCCCAAATCTAGTATCAGCGGGTTTGGCCCGCTTCGTCGCCAGCTGTGACTGCACTGGACTCCGGTCCCTACCCCGGGACTCCTCCTCCTCCCTGGTCTGTAGCTCAAGATCAATCTCCCTCCTCCTAGCATTGGCATGAAGCTTAGCCAATGTCCTGTATGATGAGTTCGCCAAGAACTCTCGTATACCCTCCTCAGAATGCTCAAGTACCGACTCACATGTGCCTGCTCAGTGGGCATATGCTCCGGGCAAAACATCGCCCTTTCGTGAAACATCCTTGAGATCTCAGTGACTGACTCTGTCTTCTGCTTGAGAGACAGGAACTCCTATGCCAACCGCTCCCTCTGTACTAGGGGAACGTACACATCTCGAAACATATGAACGAATCTCTCCCATGTCACTGCAGCAAGGTCTGCATAGGTAAAACTAGAGGTCACAAATTTCCACCAGTCCTTCGCCCCTAAGCGAAGTTGGTTCAGCGCAAACCGAACTCTCAAGTGATCAGGGCACGAACAAGTATAGAAACACCCCTCAATGTGTAACACCAGATTTTTAAAACAAATTTTTGAATTTTAAAACACACTTCCATTCATAAAATATTGTCAAACACATTGTATCCACCTATATAATAGTAAAAACATATCCCAAAATCATATAACAAAATTCCATGAGTGTGTATAAATCATGTCGGCGCCTTCCCGTGATCATCACCGGTACCTGAAACACATACACAAACACTGTAAGCATAAAATGCTTAGTGAGCTCCCCGAAATACCACATACAACATATAAGCAACTCGAGGCTAGAATTGTGGTTACCTTCCGACCATATATAACTCTGTGGGACCCTCCAGTCACATAACTCTGTGGACCCTCTGGTCCTAACTCTATGGACCTTCCGGTCCTAACTCTGAATCATACATAACACAAACACATAGAAATCATATCACATAGATAGCACATAAGATACTATGTCACATAGCTCTAATTACCACTCTAGGTAAAGTATAGTGAGAAGACTCACCTCGGGAATCTCGGTAAAGTCTCGTACTTAGGAATACTGGCCTAGCCTCCGCCTAATCACAATGGTAAATTACACTAAATAAATATCACTCCATAAAAGTTGGATATTCTCTCATTAAAATCCCTAGAAGGGTAAAAGACCATTCTACCCCTTTTCTGGCCCAAAAGGCCCACTAGTTGTCAAAACCCTAAAAGTCAACAAAAGTCAACTGACCAACACTGACCAGACTCGTCGAATACCCTTGGGTGACTTGGCGAGTCCAAGCGGGTTCCCCCGTCCTAATGTCTCCCTTGACTCGTCGAGTGATCCTTCCACTCGGCAGGTCAACCCAGTCCTGAATCAAGGGGCAACCCCGCCTCGACTCTTCGAGTTCCTTATGGACTCGGCGAGTTCCTTTCATGGAAATGTTCAACTGACCTCCTGAGGTCAGATCTACTTCCCTAACTGATGGATCTATCGTCCTAGGCCTCAAATATCACGTAAAGGTGCAACCTTTACATGCATGCAACCAATAAATGATCATAAATGAAGAAATAACCCCCAAAAGGGCAACCTAGTCCCTAATTTCTCATAAGTTTGCATAGAGTTGAAGGGTAATGGCTCTATGGACCCCCTATAGACCAGATCTGATGCTAATAGCAAAAAGGGAGTCTCATACTCACTAGATCTCATATGGAAATGGAGGAAAAACCCTCAAATCATGGAATCCTATTCATCAAAATGAAATAGGAAAGAATTATACCTCCAGGAATGATGTTCCAAGCAGATGATCACGGATCTAAGCTTCCCACACTCCCTAGCTTGATGATCTCCTCTTCCTTCTAGCAAGAACCACACCAGAATGATGAAATTTGCCTCTTCAAGCTCTCAAACTCACTCTCTGCTCTCTAGGTTTCTCTCAGGGGCAACATAGCCGCAAATGAAGGCCATAGGAGCCTTTAAATAGGCTCACAAACTCGGGGATTAGGGTTTCATTTTCCAGCACCGACTCGGCGAATCAGATACCCGACTTGTCGAGTCTGGTCGCGAAAACACGTGGAAGGATCCTCCCCTACTCGACGAGTTGAGGCACCAACTCGTCGAGTCCCTCCATAAATAAATAACAAAATAATGAAATTATCATACCCCGAGAATCCGGATGTTACACAATGTCAAACATCCATCTCATCGCAACAATCGGGTCCTGAGTCCCGTCAAACTCCGGTGGCTTCGTGTTGCTAAAATCCCGAAACAACAACGAGTCACCTCCCTGAGGTCTAGTAGCAGCGATAGCTGCAGAGGCGGCAGCAGCAGCATCCTCAGTGATAGCAGCATATCGCTCGTCGAAAGTCTCAATCAAGGTGGTCTTAATAGACCCAAACATCTCAGGATCTCTGCTCGGATGGTTACGGCCACCTCCTCATGAATGATCCTCTATATCTCCTCATCACTAGCCCCACTGCCTTCTGGGTGTGTCCCCACCATGATGTCTCTGAAACATAACACAGACATGTCAAAGACTAGTTCGAGTAGACTCACACTCGATCATTTTCCCTACTTGTTCCTTAGCTCCCTAAGAATTCCTACTTAGGTTGCATATATATCTGATCTTTTCAGTAGTACGAGCCCAATACTACCTTCCACATCCGGCCTGTAGTCATCCTAAGTCCTCCTCTTACTATTCTAATTCCCAAGCACTATACCCCTCTCAACATCAGAACTAATCTCGTCTCAACTCTCTTACTCTAAATGCTCATGTTCTCGACTCTCATGATCACATACACATAGCACATAACAAATAATTACGATTCCTAAGCTAAGGCATCACAAATGAGGCATCCTAGCCCTAAGATATGGAATACCTATCTTATTCTCTAGCATGCATCACTATTATTTCATTAATTTTTTCATAGCACAAGTAAGTAAGTGAGGGTATTTTGGGAAGTCACCGTTCGGGCTCTGGCTGATTATACACACTGCTCCATCTCGATTTCTCTTAAACTCTTTCTCTTTTAGAAAACTCTTTTCTTTTTGAAAATCTTCTCAAATCCTCAGTTTGAGTTCAAATGTACCCGATGGTGCATCTGAATCCCTCAAACCAAGGCTCTGATACCAACTTGTAACAACCAAAAATTTTCAACCAAATATTCGTTTTTAAATTCATAAAACATAAGTCATATCATAATTCCAAAAAGTGTTCACAAAGTTTTCCAAAAACATTTATTCTAAATCCAAGATCATCACTCCTTCTCGATGCAGGTGTACAATCATGTCGGAGCTTTCCCACGGTCCTCGAAAGTACCTGAAACACATAACACATAACATGGTAAGCATAAATGCTTAGTGAGTTCCCCAAAATACCACACACAGCTTATTAGCCACTTGAGGTTGTAACTCAATAAGACCCTCTGGTTAATGTGTCTCAGTGGGACCCTCCAGTCCACAACTCAGATTGGATCCTCTGATCCCTTTGCTCAATACTCAAATAAACATAACATACATATCACAAAACAATAAAAAGAATATCACAGTATACGATATCTCAAACACAGAGCATGCACATAAGACCCTCCGGTCACACGTAGGTTACCCCTCACGGTATGTATAGTGGGAAGACTCACCTCGTGACTAGTAGGAAATAGATACACACGTGGTAATCCGGACTAGCCTCCACCTAACAATATAGACGAGCAACTCCATCAAGAACACTATTTTGCCCCTTTATATATATAAAGTCCTCTTTGTTTACCCTCTAACCCTCAGGATAGGTAAAAGACCCTTATACCCCTCTAGATATCCAAAAAGTCCCTAACTGACCCACACACAAATTCAACAGACAAAGTTGACATGACTCGCCGAGTTCACCCATGTGACTCGACGAGTCCAATCACGTTTCTTCACTGTTCTCACCGAGATTAACTCAGCTCATCGAGTTGACTCCCAACTCAACGAGTTGTCTCTGGGTCAATGGTCCTGGGTCAAACCCGATCTGACTCGTCGAGTCGCTTCATGGACTCGGCGAGTCATCTGAACAATCCTCTCATTTGATCGAATAAGGTCATATCCACAACTCTAAAACATAGATCTAGCCTCCTAGCATCCAAAAGTCATGTAAAGGTCCTAACTTGGGGTCCATGCATGGTGTATATTGCTCTATAAACCATCAAGATTCCATTAACGCTCTCAAGCTCCAAAACCCCATGGTTACACAACCATAACTTTCTACTTTCGGGCTCTCTGGACCTCACAAGGTCCAGATCTACAACACAAGCATAGAAAGGGAATTTGATGCATCCAAAACCCCATTCAAGAGGGTATTACAAACCCTAATCCCCAAAATAATTATCTACACAATTGAGGAAAGAAAGGGCCGAATATAATACCTCCAATTGAAGTCCTCTGAATGAGATCTTTAGATCTAACAGCCTCCTTTGATCTTTTAGCTTGAAATCTCCTTCTCTCGTGCAAAAGTTATACTAATAAGCTCAAAGTAGCTCTCCCTCTATCTCTCTCTCACACACACACACACTCTACTCGATCAATGGCTCTCTAGGGTTGCTCTCTGGAAGATATGGCCGCAATGGGAGGCCATAAGGTCCTTATATAGGCCTCAAGCCTAGAATATTAGGGTTTACCTCATCAGCGCTGACTCTGCGAGTCAGCTCTCTGACCTATCGAGTCCATTCATTTATCCACGTCAACAATCGCGTCCCTACTCAACGAGTTGAGGCACCAACTTGTCGAGTCCCTATGAAATTCTCAAACTAAAATGATAAAATATTATATATCTGGAAAACTGGATGTTACAGAGAGAGAGATGGAGAGAGAGAGAGGGCCTCAACATGTGATAAGATGCGATTGTTATCTTGAACTATATTTACTCTGGGAAAGTAGCAAGGGTGGGGTGGAGTCATGCCTCTTTGTAGATTTGACCAAAACACATATCACAAGGACAAATCCACTACTATTAAGTCATTACTATATTTTCTAATTAGAATTTTTTGAAAATATAGGTAGGTAGATAGGGTTAGGTACCTAGGCAAGGAGTTTTTGATACTAGGTTGATTGGAATATTGTGCAAGGGGATTTTGTAGGCTACCATACTTGTCCAGAGCATCCTCAAGTTGTGGTGAAGGAAACTGTAATCATTAACAAGCAATAATCATATTTCATATATAACTTATATAAACCAAAAAGAATCAAATACAAAATATGAAAGTGAAAGTGAACAAGGGGGCACACTTACTTTTAATAAAACACGAAAAGAATGTGGTTGTGTTTGTGAAATGCATTTCAAAAATCCAACCCAAAATTTTAGGATTCTCCATACCTATACACAACCACAAACATTTATTTCCTCTCTCTCTCTCTCCCTCTCTTTCTCTCTCTCTCTCTCTCTCTATATATATATATATATATATATATATATATATATATATATATATATATATATAATGGTTTTTATGATCAAGTCGCTCATGCGTTTACTTACGAGTTTGGAAAGTAGCTACGAAACAAAGTCAATCTGGAGCATGAATGAAACCAAACCACAAGTTACAAACTGATACAGAAAGTCAACCAAATTAAGATTAAGATGATGGAAATGAATCTAAAAAGGAAAAGTAGGCTAAAGTTATGTTGTTGTTAACAGATAGGTTGGGATTATTATGAACTTGTTCCAACTTTTCAAGTGTCATCCCCATGTCCAGGACCCATAACAACCACCATGATTTACAAAAATAAGAGCCATATCGACATCATTTCCTACAACATTATAAGATATACATATACAAATATATTACAAATACACATACACTAGGAATCGAAATAAAGTTTCTGTTATACATTATACTTTACATGACAAAATGAATTATAGCGTCCTACTTTTTATTTTTTAATTATAGCATTAAATTACATTACGATTTATATCATCCTACTTTTTTTTGTTTTTAATTATAGCATTGTAGTTTTGAGGCTTGCCTAATTAAGACATAAGAATTTAAGACATCCTACATACATAAATTCTTATTGCACACAAATACACATATATCCATCATACCTACACACACATATATGTATATATATATATACAATATATACAAATACACATATGCATACATTATACACACATAAAATTTTGATTGCATACAAAGACACATATACACAATACACATACATCAATTATATATATATATATATATATATATATATATATATATATATATATATACATATAAATACACATATGCGTACATTCATACACACATACATGATTGCTTACCAGATACACATAAACATAAACAAAATGCACTCATAAACATTTAAACTGTCGGATTAAACAAATTTGCATACTAAATACCAAATACCGTATGTTTGCATACTATCAAATTTATGTAATAATCGTTACATTTCTTATCATAACCTTGAATATGACCAAAATAATTCTATAATTATTTTAGGTCATAAAAATTTGCATACCATATGTTTTAGCTCAAGTACCATCTATTTGCATACCAAATACCATCTATTTGCATACCAAAGAGAATTACTTACCTGAATTCGAAATTATAAGCATCTGTGGTGGTGTTTATGCCAGAAAAATATGCAATGGCGCCTCGCCGCAGCAGTAACAATGGCTGTTTGTGGATTTCTTGATTACAAAAAAAATTATCTTAGAGAGGACACAATTCGTAGGAGAAAACCCGATAGGAGGGATGAGAAATTACCAACTGGCGGCGGTTTTGTGGTGGAAAGGTCACCGAAAACACACCTAATCGCCGGTAAACGTCCCAAAATGGCTGGTAAACGCCCCAAAATTGCCAGTATAAAAACCCCGGTGGTGTTCCTGTCGGTCAAGGTGATAACTGACTTGTGAATGGCCTTAAGCTTTCCAAATGGTTAAAGTGGAGTCGTAATCGCCGAGGAAGAGAAGTGGGAATGATAGTGAGAAAGTAGAATGTTGACATGGGGATGAAATGGACTTAAGCTATTACCGACGGTAATAGTGGTGATGCTAAATATGTTTCCCTGCAAACCTAAACTAGCATAAATGTATTAGACACTAAATTTTAGTCTTGAATAAGTCTAATTAGTCTCTCTTTATTCAAACATGAAAATTAGTTGTAGATATTATCATCGGTTCAAATACATGGTATCTATTAACCGGTCTTTGATTGTTTAGTCATAGATGTCTATTTTTCTTGTAGTGCGTTCATTGTTGCTTTGTTTGAGCTTGCCACCACCAAAAATATATGAGTTATGAGGTCCATAGTGCATCTAAGAAGCCCAATACTAGCCAAAGATCATCTCCATCAACTCTCCAAAACCCATATCATCGGATCTTGAATAATCAATAATCCCACTAATCCGTTGATCATCCTCGCTCGTAATTGTCTTCGAAAAATATGAAATCAAACACAAAAACTAGAAAGTACCCGAAAATAAATATATAATAACAAAAAGTAAAATATGCAGAAGATTAACTAAAAATAAAAGAAAAAATAAGCTTATATAAACTCTAGAAAAAATAAATAAAATGTACCTATCAGGTTGTTTTAGTTGCAAACTGTACGGATTTGTGATCCTCTTTTGGAATATGTTTCTTATTGTGGTTTTGCTGCCTTTACTAGGGATCAACGACGGAAATCAGATCGCTAATCTCTGGTTCCCTCCCATATTTTGTCTCATTTTCAATTCTCTCTCAATATTTTCGTTCCCCCCTATATCTCCCTCCCAAATTCTCCCTCTAAAAATATCTTACCCTAATTTCAACCCGTCACTCCTTACCTCCACGACCGTCGATTCTGGCCACCCCACCCCCAACCCCTAACATCACCAATTTCTGCCGCCACCACACCCATTAGCGCCGATTCATGACGTTAAGTACACCTCAGATTCTCTTAGAGGTGTCGACAACGAAATTGAAACACCACATTATGGGTTCTTCGAGTTTCTGTTGCCAATCTCCATGATTCCAGGTATGTTTTGATGTTTTCGACATTCACTTTCAAGACTATTCTAATCTACATTCCCCAAATCTATGATTCTATAAAGTCAGCGTCTCAATATTGTAGATATGAAGGATAATCGTTAGTCGAGTGAGTAGATGGCCATGGATGAGGAATCATCGCTTGTTGATGAGAATCAAAATGGAACTCAAACACTTATTCATAACAGAGAAATTCATATTCTAATTTGGGTGTTCTTGTTGTTTTACCTGGCTTACGATGCTGCTCAGAATTTGCAGAGTACACTCAAAATTGTGAGTTTTCTTTTTCTGGTTTCTACATATATTCAGTAATTTTATGTTTAGTTATTGTGTTAAATTTGATCAATGTTTGTATGTAGACTGTTAGGAGTGTGTAATGTAGTGTTTCTATGGATCGTTTAAATCCGAAATAATTCATTTATATATAAGAGGTGTAGAAAAATGCATCATTTTTTAGCACAGAGAAGTTGGTGGATGAACGACTCTATCCTTTCCACATTTCCGATTAATGAATTAATTATTGAGAAAACTTTGCTAAGTTCAGTATAAAATTTGTAACAAATTGATGTCAATTTGGATTTGAGGAATCATAATGTTAACCTCAAAAGTCAAGGTATACGTTTTGATGGAATGGAGTCATAGTTACAGATGGTTGGTTGATTATTTTGTGTTATAAAATGTATAATGGTTGGTTGATTATTTTGTCTTATAAAATGTATAATGGAATGGAATCATAATTACCGATAAATTATTCCTTTTTGTATGGATTTTTCAGCTAATCGGGAATCTCTCAACTCTTTTTTTTTTTTTTTTTTTTTTTTTTTTTTTTTTTTATTGAAGGGTGAAATTGTAAGCATCTATAACTAAATTGATCCCATAAAATTTGATTCTAAAAATGACTACTTATTTTCTTCTTTTTGTTTCTTTTTTTATATATATTATTTAGTAGTAGAGCATCTTATGTAGCCACACATAGAGGATCAACCATCTGTCCACAATCACTATTTGATCCTGTGCAAACCACGTTTTTAAAAGTACGTTTATACAAAGTGTTTGCTTTGTATGTTATTCTTGATCGTATTCATGAGGAGATAAAGGATGAGTTATGTGCGGAACGTGAAGAAATTGGGGACAAAATACAAGAAACTGTCAATATGTATAACGACATCTTAAAACCCACTCAAGGAAGTAACCTACCCAATTAATTAGACTTGCACACTTGATTTTTGTAATTTGGTTTTGATATTATAAAATCGGTTTAGCCTTTGACACTTGATTATTGTTATTTGGTTTTGATACTTTAAAATGGAGTATTAATTTTTTCATTTTGCTAGTCAAATATTATTAGCTAATTTAGTACTTGAATTTTAATTATAGTTTATTGTATGCATTGAGTTTCATTTTGTAGATTCTGGTTATATATTTAGAACAACAAAATTATTGCTATAAATGTAATTAGCTATAGAAATTGCGACAGAATCCACTGGTTTTTAAAGCTTTCCCAACAAGGTATTCGACAGCTAAATAATCCAACAGCGACGGATTAGCGACAGATTTGTGACGGAATCTAGAGGCTCCTGAACAGTTTGTGTCATCGCTAATCTGTCAATAATCTGTCGCTAAATCCGTCGCTAGTCCATCGCTGACAATTAGCAACAAGGGTTTTTTCGACTGGCAAATTCCGTCGCTGATGGCCTTCAGCGACGGATGCAACGGAATTGACCGTCGCTGATACCCCTGTTTCTAGTAGTGAAAAAGCTCTTAGTTTTGTAATATTTTCATTAAAAATTTTAATCTAATCATTTAAGTTTCCAGTATTTCGCTATTGTATTTTGCATATATTTTTCACAACCAATTGCTATTTTTCTGTAATTGAGTCCAACATCTACTACAACATAATCTAGCTTAAGTCACTCATCATCGCATTAACACTCGTAAACCCACGTAATGATAACAAAAAAATTTTAAATATTAAAATTAATATCTTCAACTAACATACTTAAATCAACATGTATCTTGTTATTAGTTTTACACATTTTTTCCTCATTCGTGAACATCTTCATAGCAACCGTGTTCTTCTTCAGATCTTATTTAGATGATCAACAATTTTCCCCTTGAATACTGGTGGCATAGTTGTTTGGTTTAGATGGCTAACACTACAATCAATGGGGTATTAGAACATTAACGTCATCATGAAGAAGACATCCAAAAATCATGAATTAAAAGGCCATTAATAGGCAATTAAGAGATTGGAAATAGAATTTACCTTTAATATGCACTTGACTTTAATCAGTCTTTCTCTTTTCTGAATTCCTGCATAAATTACATAATTAAGTTTGTAAATATTGGTAGCACATTTTGACAGTATCAAAAAAAACTTTTCATATGTAGTTTACTAATTATTAAAGGAAGAAACTAGTTTATCTCTTGTTCATCTTTATAAAGGAGTTGATGTCTTCCCCTGCATAAAACGAGTTATAATTTATTTCTATTTCTTTTAGCTGTGGAGTAGTGGAATTTCCCTTGGTGAAAGTCGTCATTGCTGGGCAGTAGCTGATTGCCAAAGAATCTAATAAGGGTAATGAAAAATCCTCCTTTCCCAAGCTAAACGCCTTAAGACGTGGAAGACTTTTAAGTGTTAAGGAGTTTAGACGAGGTAACACAAGTGTCTCATTCGTCTTGTCATCAGATTCTTCTTCTGCTTTTACAACAATGACCTCCTCCATATGCCCGCAGTCCTTTATACATAGCTCTTGGAGTTGCAATAGACTACCAACCATGGAACTAGTAAACACATGTTCTAACCTATCACATTCACTAATTTCAACTCTTGTTAGGTTTGGAAACTCAAACACTGTCCATTGATTTCTCTTCCATAGATTCCTTAAACGATCTAATCCCACTAACTCCAGTTGTGTTAGGTTTGGAGGATTGATAAGAGTAGTAGTAGTTTGTGACGATTCATCAAAACCACGTCCACTACTACTATTTCTATTTCTCCCTGATTCTTCCAATGCTTCAAATACCTCCTCTACCATCTTACAACCACTCACACGAATCTTTCCCAGCTTTTGCAGTTGCAGCAACTCACTAGATGGAATAATCTTTTTAACATCATGACTATGTTTCACATCTAATTCAATCAACTTATGAAAAGACCAAGGTGTCCTTTCTGAAGTAGGAGGGAATGTGGTCTGCAAGTTCAACAAAGAAACAAACA